>NC_138228.1:2172802-2507802 GCF_964197995.2 Scardinius erythrophthalmus | reverse complement strand
TGAATAAATATTAGGTACACAAGATAGGCGTTCATTTTTCTCAAGAAAAAAAAAATACATGGGCTACATACAGACAGCCCTATCAGCTGGTAGTATTATTTAAGGTTAAAAATAACTCAAATAAAATATAATGCGTTTTTTTTATTATAATAACAACTTTATTTAATGATATAAGTACAAATATAATAAATATGTAATATAGTACACATATTTAGCAAAATACTCTCTATAGCTCTTTTTCTAGCCAACTAACTTGCCTATATTATGGTCATTAAATGGCTTTCCTGAGGTAATGTCATCATGTTTACTGTCCCTAGATAGCAACTTCAGGTATATCACACATTTCAAACTGGTTTATTTTGTACTTCAAGTGGTAATTCGGCATTTTTTGGGTTTATATGATAAACAGGTTTGAAAGTGCAAAATTCCCTATGTTTTCCCTTTTTTTCAAAATGGGCACCTTTAGCATCATTTTTCTCAAAAACTGCAAGGTTGTGTGTGGAGAACTTTTTCCTAAGGAATCTCTATATATTTCTGATGTTAAATATAAAAAAAGTAGGTAGTGCCCCACTTGGTGGAACGAAACCCTATTTCTAGGCCTCTTTTAGGCTACCGACAGCGACCTAACACTAACCCGACCCCTAAACCTACCCATCTCTCTCACACACACACACACACACACACACACTAACCCGACCCCTAAACCTACCCATCCCTCTCTCTCACACACACACACACTAACCCGACCCCTAAACCTACCCATCTCTCTCACACACACACACACACACACACACACACTAACCCGACCCCTAAACCTACCCATCTCTCTCTCTCTCTCTCATACACACACACACACACACACTAACCCGACCCCTAAACCTACCCATCTCTCTCTCTCACACACACACTAACCCGACCCCTAAACCTACCCATCTCTCTCTCTCACACACACACACACTAACCCGACCCCTAAACCTACCCATCTCTCTCTCTCACACACACACACACACACACACACACACACACACACACACACACTAACCCGACCCCTAAACCTACCCATCTCTCTCTCTCACACACACACTAACCCGACCCCTAAACCTACCCATCTCTCTCTCTCACACACACACACACTAACCCGACCCCTAAACCTACCCATCTCTCTCTCTCTCATACACACACACACACACACACACACACACACACTAACCCGACCCCTAAACCTACCCATCTCTCTCTCTCTCATACACACACACACACACACACACACACACACACACTAACCCGACCCCTAAACCTACCCATCACACACATACACACAAGTCAAGCGTTTTTTTGTCTATAAAACGCCGATATCAGGCCGGGTGAAACCCGTAGTTGTTGGGACATCAGAGACCGGTTTGTCCAGGAGGGCAACATGTTTATTAGCAACAGCTAACGTTAGCTCCGTAGTGTCCGACGTTTTGAGCCATTCCTACGCACATTGCTTGATTTTTTCCCATCGGACATCAGTAAAGGGCTGTGGACCTTTCCCACCATCTTTTCCGACATGAAGAATACACTTTACGGGTGTTAATCGAGCTTGATCGCCGCTATCAGATGAAGATGCGCTGCTTACGTCCTCCTCCATGTTTATTGTTTACATGTGCGTAGTGATATTGGCTTGATTTCGGCTCTGACCTACTTACATTTTCGATGCTGATTGGTTGAAAATCTAGCTCAACAGTTTTATATGTCTCAATACGCAGTCAATATAGTGCGCCAATAAATTACACTTTTCTCATTAACTGCAGGATAATGCGTGGAGAACTTTTTGCTTGGATACCTTTTATTAACGTTGAACATATTGAGCAAAAGAAAAAGTAGTGCCCCGTTTGTCGGAACGAAACTGAACGATACAGCTCACGTACAGCGGCCTAAATATTATACGCTATGATTGTATGCATATAAATTATACATTATACACATATAATCCATTATATATTTTTTATCTTTGACTTTATAATCTAAAGCAGTAATAATAATAATTAATAGTTCGTTACATTAATATAGCACTTTTCTGGGTCCTCAAAGTGCTTCACATATGGAAGGGGGGAATCTCCTCAACCACCACCAATGTGCAGCTCCACCTGGATGATGTGACGACAGCCATACTGCGCCAGAACGCCCACCACACACCAGCTTACTGGTGGAGAGGAGACAGTGATGAAGCCAATCAGTATATGGGGATGATTAGGAGGCCGTGATGGACAGGGGCCAAGGGGCAAATTTGGCCAGGATGCCGGGGTTACACCCCTACTCTTTTTCTAAGGACAGTAAAGTTCTTTTTCATTCAGATATTATAAATACACAGTTCTGAATGTTCAGGCTGTTTTAATGCACATGCATATTGCTGATCGTGTGTGTGTGTGTGTGTGTCTCAGGTGCGCATTGAGGATGATATCGCTGTGACGGCTGACGGCGTGGAGCTTCTGACCTGCGTTCCTCGAACCGTGGAGGAGATTGAGGCGTTCATGGCCGAGGAAACGTCCAAACCCTTCAGTCCCATCAGCAGCCAGAAATTCTGAGATTATGATGAAGATGATGATTATAATAATGACACTCCTTTTCCTCAACATATCAGACTTTAAACTTTAAGTAAATGAGTATCTTTGATATTTCATTCTATAAAGGGAAACACACAACATGTGACCGCTTCTGTGACTTCACTTATGGAAATCAGTGTCAGAAATGAATTACCGGATCATTTATGCTTTCATGTAGCAGCTGTGTAACATTTTCAGAGTTTGATTCTTAATAAAGCAGCTCTGAACATTATTTAGCCTGACTTAAACTTTACTCAGTTCATTTGCATTTTATCCTCTACACTTTTTGCAAGTTTGTAAGAAAATGTATTTTTAATAAACATCTGATTTTTCTAGCATCATTTTAGAATCGTGTGCAACCTTTTATTTACTAATTCATAACATTGTCATGTTTAAATCCCATATGTGTTGGTTTTGTCAAACTAAACGTGTGGGAATAGCAGTAAACAGAGACAGAAGAGAGAAATCCTGACACTCAATAATATGACTGTATGAATGAAGCGCTTTTACAGTTCAACGACACAATCACCTTTTGATTTTTACCCTAAAGTGTTCATGCATGATTTGAGCTGAAGAAGTGAAATGTATGACACCATCATCGTCAGAATAGGAGAAAAACTGCTTTCAGAGAGACATGATAAAACATGAATAATCATGGCCAATTAAATGATAAAATAAAGTAAACTGTGACATATTATACCCAAAAACTCTTCATACAGAGACTAACAGTAACATTTATAAAAATCTGCGACCAAAAATGATTCAGACACTTTGAGCTGATCATGTTTTGCTGAAGTGTGTTTTTTCTGTAATTGCTAATGCACTTTTCACACACAGACTGAACACAATGAAGCATTGCTTGGTGATTGGTTGAGCTAAACTGGTATTATCTAATTGTGTAGTTAAATTTAACAGCTGACAGATATTCAACATAATTCATGTGTGAGACAGTCTAACAGAAGGACGGACAAAACCAGTCAAATATCAGCTGAGTTCTGCTCATATTTCATCACCATTCTCTAAACTATAGCGAATAAACTGATAATGTGAGAAATGTTGAAGGTGTCTGAATAAATGTTGGTGTGACTATATTATTTAGAAAAGATGCGACTCGAGAAGAGTTGATGCCGCTAACCTCAGACTTTATAGTTCTTCAACACTATAAGTCGCTGTAAATCTGGTAACTTTGAGAGAATCTAGAGGAGAAACACGAGTCCTCGGCTGATAACAGAAATACTCTTGATCACTGTGAGGATGATAGAGGACTGAGGGTTTGCTGGATGAAATGTGTGTGTGGATTGTAACTTTATGTCTCATTACACTTCATCATTTAGTGTTGTTTAGTGTCTTTAGTTTGTTTCCAGCAGTTCAGATGTGATTCTGCTCTTCTCAGAAACCTTCAACTCTTCTCGGAAATATAGAAAAATATGTTTACTGGAATGATGTTTCAGTTTAAAGTAAGACGGACACTCCTAGGTACAGTATGTTGGAGATCTGGTTGTGTCTGACATTAAATGTGTTTTTACTTTTTGTTTTATTCCTGAATGAATCGTGATGTCGAAACCAGAGGACTGTAGAGCCGGATCGATGTCAACCCTTCTGAACCTGATCTAAGTTTATATCAAATACATGATGAAAAATCACATGTGTTCAGGATGATCATTGAGGTCAAGATATTTTAACATGCTCTCTACTTTTAACTATATATATATATATATATACAGTATTGTCCGTCTGGGATTGGGTCTGAGTTTGTTTGGGAGTTTGGGACACATCTGAATAAAGCTTGTCATGGAAACATTGAAGGTTGAGCTGTTTTATCATTGAGCTCCTGTTGTAGTCGACTCGCTGCTGAATTTAGTTCATCATTATTACAGATATTCTCTGCTTTTTATTAAACAGGATAAGTGTGTTTTAAACATCATAATCTTGATGCTGAAACTGACATCTTAATCTCAAATGCGTTGGGTCAGAATTATTACAAACAAATCATATATTGATGACAATGATGGTGAAGATGGTGGCTTTTAATCTTGACAACTGTATCTGTTTCAGTTTGGGTATGTCATTTCTGGGGATTTTTCAAAAGTGGGGTTGCATCTTAACAGGATAAGTGTGTTTTAAACATCATAATCTTGATGCTGAAACTGACATCTTAATCTCAAATGTGTTGGGTCAGAATTATTACAAACAAGTCATATATTCCAGATACACTTGATGGAGATTTACAGATAAGTAAATGAGTATCTTTGATATTTCATTCTATAAAGGGAAACACACAACATGTGACCGCTTCTGTACGACTTAGCTTATGGAAATCAGTGTCAAAAATTAATTACAGGATCATTTATGCTATAAATGGTTAGTTCACCCAAAAATGAAAGTTCTGTCAGTAATTACTCTCCCTCATGTTGTTCCAACCCCGTAAGACCTTCGTTCATCTTCGGAACACAAATTAAGATATTTTTGATTAAATCTAAGAGCTGATCACTACTCCACAGGCTTCTGTGTTATTGAAACTTGCTGGCCCATAAAAGTTATTAAAGAGATCGTTAAAATAGTCCAAGTGACTACAGTGGCTCAACCTTAAGTATATCAAGCGACGAGAATACTTTTTGTGCGCAAAAACAAACAAAAATACCGACTTTATTCCACTATTCAATTCCTTCTCTCTGGGCCTCGTAGTGTTTTTGCGCAGCGCGTCTGTGTTACATGTGTTTGCTGGTCATGTGTGTGATGCGTGATGACGTGCAACACAGAAGCGCAGCGCAAAAACACTAGAGGCCCAGAGAGAAGGAAATGAATAGTGGAATAAAGTCGCTATTTTTGTTTGTTTTTGCACACAAAAAGTATTCTCGTCGCTTGATATACTTAAGATTGAGCCACTGGAGTCACTTGGACTATATTAACGATCTCTTTAATAACTTTTCTGGGCCAGCAAGTTTCAATAACAGAGAAGCCTATGGAGGAGTGAGACATAGCTCAGATTTAATCAAAAATATCTTAATTTGTGTTCCGAAGATGAACAAAGGTCTTACGCGGTTGGAACAACATGAGGGAGAGTAATTACTGACAGCATTTTCATTTTTGGGTGAACTAACCCTTTAATGTAGCAGCCGTGTAACATTTTAATAAAACAACTTAATAAAGCAGCTCTGAACATTATTTAGCCTGACTTAAGCTTTACTCAATTTATTTGCATTTTATCCTCTACACTTTTTGCAAGTTTGTAAGAAATTGTGTATTTTTAATAAACATCAGATTTTTCTAGCATCATTTATAATCGTGTGCAACCTTTTATTTACTAATTAATAACATTCTCTCATGTTTAAACCCCATATGAGTTGTTTTTGTCAAACTAAATATATTGTGGGAATAGCAGTAAACAGAGACGGATGAGAGAAATCCTGACGCTCAATAATATGACTGTATGAATGAAGCGCTTTTACAGTTCAACGACACAATCACCTTTTGATTTTTACCCTATAAAGTGTTCATGCATGATTTGAGCTGAAGAAGTTAAATGTATGACACCATCATCATCGTCAGATCTTACTGCTGTTTTAATGATACTGAAGTGTAATCTTGGCACACAGTTTTGGAGATTGTCTTTCCTCATTCCAGTAGATTCCAGCTGTACTTGTTTCCACACGTGTAAAGCAATAGTTTGAGGCTGTTACTGCACTAAGATTGCTGTTGAGTCTCCATGAGGATATGAAACTCATCTGAATGTTGTTGTGCCGGTTTCCATCGTTGTTCATATCAACTTTATTTGTTTACCTGCATCCAGAGAAATGAGTTGAAAATGTAGAGGGTTTTTTGATTTTTTTCTTTCTTCTAACTTGAAAATTATCACAATAAAAAAAAGTGACAGATTTCCTGAAACTCACAAGCCTTCTTACAACAAATGATCTTTTTTTTGTTTATAAGTCAGTTTAAAGACACTACTATAAATTATGTTTATAAACTTTGCATTGTGTACTATAATTATAGTTGACATGATCAATTGTGGTTGCGATGTTCCTCATTTCAATAGTATCCAGCTGCAGACCCGCAGCACCACCAGTTTCAGAACCCCAGCGTCAGGACCGGAAGTGAGGGCGGAGTTTACCGCCGCGTAGCGAGTAGCGCCACTTAAGGTTTTGGAGCCTAATTAGCTTTTATTACACACACGAATTCTTTATACGTTTTATAATTATACATTTACAGTACAATATGCATTTTAAAACATTAATCTTGTGTAATATAATTATATAGGTATTATAACCGTTTCATTGTATTATGAGTTACTTCCTGATCACTATGTTGAAAAAATAATGCTTGAAACTTATGGGTAATTTATATAAAATATCTTTTATTTCACAAGAACATGTGACTTTTTGTTGTGATGAGGAAAAGACAGTGGAATTCATTTGCAGCTTTAGAGTAGTCAAGACAGGCAGGGTCAAACACAGCAGACAGGGCAAAGCAGGCTAGGCAGAGACAAACCAGGTGAACAGGCAAGGGTCGAGGCAGGCAGCAAGAATCAGAAACGATAAACAATCCAAGGTCAATAACAAAAATCAAACAAGGGAATGTGTGTTGGATGTGTGTGTGGAAGTGGTTTATGTGAGTGTGTGTAAATGAAGTGCATGTGCGTAACGCAATCAGTCCCAGGTTATCGGTACTGTTATGGGAAGTGGAGTTCAATGGGTAAAGTTAATATTCCCTCCGGTGATGAAGAGGTGGCTCTGTAACACTGTTACACTTCTCTTTATGTGAACTAAAACATGTCAAAAATCTAAAAAAAGAAATTGAAAAAAAAGAGGCATAGTTTTAAAAGAAACAAAAATGTAAATAAACTTCAAAATCTTTCAAATGAGGTATTCACTCTCAGGCCCATTTTGTCCATACATTCTTGCAAAAAAACCTCCATGTCATCCCTGAGCACAAAACGAAATACAAAGGGCTCTCTGGAATCTTCTGACTGTCCCCGGAGATTGTTGACGGCCTTTTCCTTATCTTCTTCATCCATTCGAATGAAAAGAGGCTCCTCCACTGGACCCTTAAGCAGATGGCTGTTGGAATGGAGCCACTGCACAGCTTCTTTCATGTGCCAGATTATTGGGAGCTCCTTCATTACAGAATATTAAAGGAAAATGTGACTTTAATATTTCTTATAAATGTATGTTAAGATATATTATAATTATAAAAATAAATTATAATTATATAAATATGTATACACACTGTCTCACTGCTGCTGCTAAGCATAGCTTGTTCTCTTTTGACTCTTGTAGAGGTTTCTGCACTGGAATATACATATCTTGGTTAATTTAACACTGATCAGAAGAGGGTAAAAATGTAACAGTGGGCTGGAGTAAATGTCCAGTATCTACCTTTCAGAGAAAACTCCAAAGTTTTCCAGAAGAATAAGAGCCCACCATCTCCGTATGTTTGGAAAGTCGTACTGGAAGACAAAAATAGAGAAATCTTGATATTTCAACTGCTACTACATCGTAAAGGTCAATTACTTGACCTGGTAATTACTTACAGATGTAAAATCAAAGGGTGCTCCTGTGACAAGATGTAGAGCGTACTGGAAAACAGAAAAGTTAAGGAACATTATCGTCAAATTAAAAAAAAATGTTTTCATGTTCCTTATTTAACAACTTAAAAAACAAAACAAAAAAAAAACACCACACCAATCATTGATTTATATCAAAACATAATTATCTCACCATCAACATGAAGACTCCACAGTCTACACCACCAATCTGTTGTGGGATATCCTAAAAAAAAAAAAAAAGCAGCATGAGGTTATTAAGGGTTTGAAACTTCAGTCCCAACTTTAGCCGACTTCTTTATAACCAACCTTGTTTTTCAGTAGCACCCATTTGCCAGGTGAAATTTTGGCTGTCAGTTTACTGCAACAAAAAATAAACATAGTAAAACAGATTTGTCAATATGAAGTTACATTGTGCAGCACATACAGTTTAAAGTTCTGAATATATTTTTTTGTAAAAACTATCACAGCATACAGAATCAGAACATCATGCAAGTAACCATTAAGCAAGTTTATTACATGGCTTGGTTGAATTCTAATGTAGAATGCGGTCTGTTATTTCTTGATAACAGACCACTACTAAGTATAACACACCGTTGCCATGCAAAGCAGAGAGTTGCTATGAACGCAGGATTCTAACCGTAGAAACGGAACAGACTGTTTTGTTTAGCGGAAGCAATACAATCGTTTTTAAATCAATAAACTTCTTTTTAAATTAATATTTTGTGTCAAATTACTGATTTATTTGGTAGGTAGCCATGTAATAAGCATGATAATGTAGAGCGAGGCGGTTGTTATAACGAAAACAACCATTTCAGGCTGATTCAAGATGCTGATCAGCCTGGTTGTATTCGCTATAACAACCGCCTCGCTCTACATTATCCCTAACTTAATAAACTCTTGAGCGGGACACTCTGAATGGCAAAACTTGGAACACACACATTGAACTTGGAACACACACATTGAACTTGGAACACACACATTGAACTTGGAACACACATATTGAACAGTGAACCTTGAAAAGCAAATCTGAACTGAGAACCATGAACATTTTCTATATTTATTTTTGCAACCTGAAAACTTTCACATATCTCTCATCACCCAACCCATATGGATTGGTTGAATCTAGGAAGTACATGTGCCTATCTTTTGGCTTCATGACCTGCAAAAAAATAGTGTTAGTACTTCTGAATCATGAAATGGTATTTCTGAATTATGAGACAAAAGCAGGCAATTTTCAGACAACACTGCAAAGTTACATTAAATAGCCAGATTACAAATAACTTACACACAACATCCAGTGTGCTGGCTTCCAAGCAGGGAAGACAATGCAATCTTTCAGTGCAATGCAATCCTATAGATGATCAAAAAAAATTCATTAAATGAAATTCAAAAGAAATTCATATAAAATATTTAAAATAAAATTGGTCACTGCTGTGAATGTTATGTAACTTTGTGGCCTCACTGGAAATGACAAGGATGGGTCCAAATTATTTGGAGGCAACCAGGTCACCACAACATATGCGTTGGCTGTCCACACATCCATCCCCTACAACATAACATGCCAATTAAAGACTGACACAAGCTATGTCTCTGACTATTTGAGATTCGCAGCTTTACAAAAACTTACTCGTTCCTTAGCCACCAATGTGATTACCTCAAGACAACTGTTTGCAATCTGCAATTTTAAAAAGAGAACTGTTAACGGTCACAAACATTTCTTATTGTTATTGTAAGTCAACTCACTGTTGCCTCCAACAGCTCATTGAGACCTAGAGTTCAGAAATCTTTCCTTTTCAGAACCAAGTTTCCAACTTTGGCAATTGTCTCATCTGGGTTGTCTGTCCCCAAAGCCCATTCAAGCTTAACACAAATGAGAGAAGAAATTGCATAGTATATATTAAAATATTTTGCATTCTGCATTTCTGCACTGAAAACTGTCATTCACATACCATTGCTGATTGCCTATGACTTGGCAGACAATCCCAACACACTCTACTGGCAGAGAGGTGTTTGATGTTACACACAATTCCATTTTCTGCTGTAATAGTAAAAGTGTATAATTACATACAACTTGCATCAGGATATATTAAGACTTAAAGGGATAGTTCACCCAAAAATGAAAATTATATCATTGTTTACTCACCCTCAAGTTGTTCCAAACCTGTATGAATTTCTTTGTTCTGCTGAACACAAAGGAAGATATTTGGAAGAATGTTTGTAATCAACAGATCTCGGTCACCATTGACTTCCATAGTAGGAAAAAAATATACTATAGTAGTCAATGGTGACCGAGATCTGTTTGGTTACAAACATTCTTCCAAATATCTTCCTTTGTGTTCAGCAGAACAAAGAAACGCATACAGGTTTGGAACAACTTGAGGGTGAGTAAACAATGATATAATTTTCATTTTTGGGTGAACTATCCCTTTAATACAAGATATATTAACACTTACTACTGGTTGGGACCATCATTGAGGTCGAGATTGTGTCCGCCATCTCAAAGTCTATGTCCTCCATCTCACTGTCTATGTCTTCCATCTCAATGTCTATGTCCTTCAACTCAATGTCTATGTCCTCCATCTCAGTGTCTATGTCCTCCATCCCAGTGTCTATGTCCTCCATCCCAGTGTCTATGGGGACTGGCTCCGCAGTGGAGATGTCAGAATTTTCTATAACAATACAAACAGCCAACAAGAGCTATTTCCTTTAAACACACACACACTGAATGGTGGCCTAGCATTTCCACTAATTAATTCATTCATACATACATACATACATATATAGATAAAGAAATTAATTTACCCAGCACAACCTGTCCATGCATATTCTTCACCAACTTTGATCCAAAAGTCTTCATTAATTTAGTTCTCACTTTGTTGTTCTTGTTTTCGTTGTAGTGGTGAATGATGGTCCTCATTTGAAACAGATGTGTTGATGGCTGAGACATGTTCAAAAAATAGTTATTTTTTCTCATCTTTGCGAACAGTTGCTCCGCAACCTGGCTATTTATTTTGCCAGCTAGTTGAGGCACAATAGTGATCTTCCTCAGAACATCTCTACTGTCTTTGGTATTGCTCTCGTGAAAACGGTCAGACAATATGTAATGATCCGAAGACCCTGTCACTGGGTGTCCTTGAGGATTGCTCACACTCATTTTTTCTTCCAGCCAAGGGAGGGACACTTTCAGATTTCCAGATTTGGCAAGTTTAATGTTTTTTTCATTGGGTTCTGCTAAGCGTCCTTCATATGGACGAATAGGTATGCTTTCTGGTGCCCTTAGATTGGCATGTGTTGCTAAACCACGTGCAAAGTCATAAATAATGATGTTCGGCAGATGCTTCCATGAGAACAGAAGATCAGCAAAATCGCGAGGGCTTTCTGCTCGAAGATTGCATTTTAGACTGTAAACTATGCCACATGGGCACATGATGACTCCCCAGCCTCCTAGTATAACACAAAAAAAGACATTCTTCAAAAAAATTCTTCTTTTTTTTTCTTTAAACATAAATGTATTGCCACTATATCGACTGTAATAATCAAAGGTTATATTTGTAACCAGGGCTTGACATTAACACCCGCCAACCCGCCAAATGCGGGTGGATTTTGCTCGTGGCGGGTAACAGTCAATCTAACTAGCCACTTTGGCGGGTTGAATAATTGTAGTCTTTTCAAAAGGCATCTGAAATAAGTGTGACACTACGACACTACAACTCCCATGAGTATTAGGGCTGTCAACAAATATTCTAAATTCGAATATATATTCGAATAGTTATAAAAAACTGAATTTCTAAGGCGAAAATTAATATTCGAATGTGGAAAAATGCCCGCAGAGGTGTGGCTGTCTGCTTTGCAAGTGGGCGCGCTGCCTGAGGGATCAGGGACAGGTAACAGGAAGAAACATTAACGCTAAACAGAAACATTACTAAAGTGTAGGCTACTGTACTGACTGAATAGATATTGCATGAATAAGGTATGTTAGATAAGGCAGTTTCATGCATTGCAGGCTTCCACTGGTTTGATTATTTATCCGTTTCATGTCAAAGAAAGGTTCCATACGTTATCGAAGCATCCTGGGCCTCCATAACACCTCAGCAGTGCCACAGGCTGATTGCCTCGATGCCACGCCGCATTGAAGCAGTCATTTATACAAAAGGATTCCCGACCAAGCATTGAGTGCATAACTGAACATAATTATTTGAAGGTTGACTTTTTTTGTATTAAAAACACTTTTTTTTTATTGGTCGGATGAAATATGCTAATTTATTAAAATAGGAATTTTGGGTTTTCATGAGCTGTATGCCAAAATCATCAGTATTAAAACAATAAAAGATCTGAATTATTTCAGTTAGTGTGCAATGAATCTAAAATATATGAAAGTTTAATTTTTATCATTACATTATGGAAAATAATGAACTTTATCACAATATGCTAATTTATTGAGAAGGACCTATACAGGCAATATGTTTTTTTTAGAGGAAATATTCAAACGTCATTTTTGAACAATTTTGACAGCCCTAATAAGTATTAATTATGCACACAGTGTTGTCTTGCGCGCTAGTGACCGACAACACAGAAACTGAGAGACAGCTAAGTTAGATGCCCTGCTGGAGTTACGTCGTATGCCGGTGGAGCTATATGGCGACATATAATACATAATACATGGTTTTACATTGGCTAGTGAGCAAAAAAGTTAATGTCAAGTCCTATTTGTTACACCAGACAAAACATTATTAGAAATTAAGCTCACCAGAGGCACCCCAGATTTTTTCAAAGATTTTGTCATATGTTTGCCTTGATTTCATTTCATTAGACAATCTGAGGAGGAGGTCACTCCGAGATCCAGTGGAGTCCAGACCACATTCTTTGCATAGTTTACGAATAACATTAACCTACAAAAAAATATATATATTTGAATATAGTGTAGTATATTGGAAAAAACAGTAGTACTTTTACAAACAAACCTTTTGCTTTTGAAGTTCTTCCTTCAGCCTCTCCTCTGTCACCGTAATTTCTGCAGTCTCTGAGGTAGACTTTGAAGAATGAAGTTTTTCATACTCTGTATTTAGCACACTATCTGAACGGCGTGTGTTCTTGCCAATCCACGGAGCCCAGAAGTGATACATTGGTTTAACAACAAATGGATTTTGTGCACCACCTACAAAAGCAGCATTTAAAACTTAAGCTGTGTGATTCTTTTAATTTCTTTGCAATATAGTGAAAAAAAAAAAAACTATGTTTGCACATACTTGTAACAAATCCACGACATATCATCTCTTTGGACAATGCCTCCCAGAATGTTTCCAGATTGACTTCCCCTTGAAAGTTTTCTGGAGGTTCCTCTATGTCACTTACTGGAAGAAAACAAAAGTGTACAAAAAGTCACTATATGACAATAACATGAAGAAAAAATAAATAGAAAATAAATAAAACAAACTTGGAAATGAATATTATTACAATAAACATACCAGAAAACTGGAAAACACCCTTTCTGTGTAGATCCATTATTACAACAGGGGGATAATCACCACAGGTAACACATGAATAATTGTACTCATGTTTTGTAAGTGCCTCAAAGTGTAAATAGGCATGCAGCACGGTGTCTGCTGACGGAAACTTTAAACCGGTCAAATCTTGCAAAAAATCAACGGCTCTGCTCACAGAAGTATGCACCTGGAATAAACAAAATCTGTTTTAAGTAGCATGCATATTAGGGCTGTCACGATGTTAGATTTTTCACACCACAGTTATTTTGGCCAAAAGATTTCACGATATTGACATATCGCGAAACTGATAAACACAAGGCACATGCATTACTTCTTGTATACTCCGTCTATGGCAAATTTTTATGAAGGAAGACAAGCATGTGAAGTTTATCTGGTTTCAAATTGAAGCGAAACACTCTCTGAATGTTTCCTGAAGAACTGAAAAGCTCTTAAACCTGTTGCGCTGGCGTCAAGTCAAGTATATTTGTATAGCGCTTTTCACAATACAGATTGTATCAAAGCAGCTTCAAAGTATTAAATCAAAATAACACAACAAGGTTTGTTTCTAGTGGAAAAAACGTCCACATTTGGTAAGGCTGATCAATAGTATTATTGATTGATTAAATTAAATTAAATATCCCCAGCAAGTGGTCAAGTCAAGCTGATAGCAGATTTGAACAAAAAAAAAAAATCAAGTGCAAATACAAATGCAAAAATAAGATGCGTAAATAAATGGGATATATCATCACAGAAAACGTACTCGGTTACTAACGTAACCTCGGTTCTCTCTAGAAGAGGGAACGAGTACTGCGTTTTATCAAAACGCTACGGGAAAAGTCTCTTTTCACGAAACACTGAAGCAAAAATTATCCTTTAATTTTCATATATGTAAAACGCGTTGCGGCAGCAGCAGACAGCTATGGCGAGACGGCTTGTTCGCTCATTGGCTGCTCTGCGGCAACTGCTTAAGCCTATCGAGCGAGGCCTGAGATGACATCAGGCCAATGAGGGCGCTTCGCGCCCTCCTCGCCACTTCCCGCCGAAACGGGCGTGGCTTACCTCTATAAAAGGAGCTCGAGAAGGCTGACTCACTTGATTTTGATCGCCGAAGCGAACCAGAGTGAACCGTACGCACGGCAGAGAACGCAGTACTCGTTCCCTCTTCTAGAGAGAACCGAGGTTACGTTAGTAACCGAGTACGTTCTCTTACGAGAGTCCTCTCGTACTGCGTTTTATCAAAACGCTACGGGAACCCCTTGCAAAACGCCGTGCGTGCTGGGATAAAAACACTGATCACCGGAAGCTATTTCAGGCATACAGTGCATAATCACCAGATTGACTCACACAGAGTCAGGGAATAAGGGTGGGAGCCTTGATTCCCTAAATTGTAGCGTCGTAGAATAGACATATCCACAGACGCAAGTATAACATCACATAGACAGGGTAGGGAGCCTGAACTAATGTGGAAATGTGGGTCTTACACAGTTCTGCCCAAGATAGTCGGTAGCGCATAGCGCGTGAGTTTCAGCGGTCTGACTGGACGGCTGAACGGATTACACCGACAAAAGCTTAGCCTGCAAGGCGGGAACCTCTAGGTTATAAAACCTCATAAATGTAGACGGCGAGGCCCAGCCCGCCGCCGTACATATATCCTGTAGGGAAATCCCGCTGGACCAAGCCCACGAAGAAGCCACGCTTCTCGTGGAGTGCGCTCTGACTCCCAACGGGCATGGAATGCCTTTGGCAGTATAAGCCAGCGCTATGGCGTCAACTATCCATCTGGATAGACTTTGTTTCGAAACAGCCATTCCTTTGGAACGTCCACTGAACGAGACAAAGAGCTGCTCTGTCTGTCTGAAGACAGCAGAGCGGGACATATAAGCTCTTAAAGCCCTAACAGGGCAAAGAAAACTCGAGTCCCCTTCCTCACTTGATGCCGGCAGGGCAGCCAGGGAAATGACCTGAGCCCGAAAAGGCGTGTTGAGGGATTTCGGCACATAGCCGTGCTTAGGTTTGAGTATGACTTTAGAGTCATTAGGGCCAAACTCCAAGCACGCCGGGCTCACAGAGAGCGCGTGCAGGTCGCCTATGCGCTTCACTGAAGCGAGAGCCATCAAAAACACTGTTTTGAAAGACAAGTGTTTGAGGCTAATAGACTGGATAGGCTCGAAAGGGGCATCTTTCATGGCCGCTAGGACCGTAGAAAGGTCCCACAAAGGAACTGAAGGAGGTCTAGGTGGATTCAGTCTCCTAGCTCCCCTGAGGAAGCGGATGACTAAATCATTCCTTCCCAGCGACTGACCCAGCGTTGAACCAGAGAACGCTGAAATAGCCGCCACATACACTTTGAGCGTGGAAGGGGATCTGCCCTTATCCAACAGCTCTTGTAGGAAGGAGAGAACCTCCGTTACCTCACACTCGAGGGGTGAAATGCTCCGAGCTGTACACCAGCCGGAGAAAACCGACCACTTCGAAGCATAAAGCCGCCGTGTCGACGGCGCTCTAGCCTGAGTGATGGTATTCACGACTCCCTCTGTGAGACCAACGGGTATCCGTTGAGCACCCACACATGAAGGGACCATAGTTCCGGGTGTGGGTGCCAAATCGAGCCTCCGGCCTGCGAGAGGAGATCTCTCCTCAGCGGCAGTGGCCATGGATCGATATCTGTCAACTGCATAAGCACTGGGAACCATATCTGGTTCTCCCAGAACGGAGCTACAAGCAGGACTGGGCATTTCGTTTCCCTGACCCGTTCCAGCACCTGTGGCAGGAGGGAGACGGGGGGAAAAGCGTATAACGGACAGCGCGGCCACCTTCGGGACAGCGCGCTGTCGGTTTTTGAAAAGAATGCGGGGCAGTGCGCGTTTTCGCGGGACGCGAAGAGGTCCACCTCCGCTCTGCCGAATCTCTCCCACAACAGCCGGACTGTTTGTGGGTGTAGAGACCATTCGCCCGGGGGAACATTGTTCCTGGACAGTCTGTCTGGGCCCACATTCTGAAGCCCAGGTACATGCACTGCTCTCAGCGAGCGTAAGTTGTGCTGAGCCCATAATAGGAGGCGTTTCGCCAGCCTGTACAGGGATAAGGATTTCAGACCGCCCTGGCGATTTATGTAGGACACCACAGCCATGTTGTCCGAGCGGACTATGACGTGTTCGTCCTTGATGCGGGGACAAAAACGCGTCATCGCGTTGTGCACTGCCAGCATTTCTAGGCAGTTTATGTGTTGGAGCTTTTCTCGTTCCGACCACAGGCCGAAGAACGGTCTGCCCTCGAGCAGAGCTCCCCATCCCGAGGTGGATGCGTCTGTAGACACCATCCTCACTCTCGAGGAAGTCCCCAGGCTTACACCTGATTGGTACCAGTCGTCCGCCGTCCAAGGCGTCAGGGCTGAAACACAGCTGTGATCGACCTTGAGGCGTAATCGACCGGTCGCCCACGCTCTGCGCGGTACCCGCGCTTTCAACCAGAACTGCAGCGGGCGCATGCGGAGCAAGCCCAGCCGGAGAACTGACGATGCTGAGGCCATGAGACCCAGCATCCTTTGAAACTTCCTGAGCGGGGTGACAGCGCCGCGGCGAAAAGCCCTCGCCGCGCGCTGAATGGCCAGCGCGCGCTGTGGTGACAGCCGCGCTGTCATAGACTGTGAGTCCAGAACGACACCCAGAAACGAAATCGTTTGACTGGGGTTCAATGAACTTTTCGTCCAGTTGACTGTGATACCAAGATTCTCGAGGTGATCGAGTAAAATGGTTCTGTGCTCCACGAGCTGTGATCGTGATTGAGCTAGGATCAGCCAGTCGTCCAAATAGTTCAGCACTCGCATGCCTCTGAGTCTGAGAGGAGCGAGCGCTGCGTCCATGCATTTCGTAAATGTACGAGGTGCTAGGGACAAGCCGAATGGCAGGACTGTATACTGGTATGTCTGACCCTCGAAGGCGAATCTCAAGTATCGCCTGTGGTGTGACGCTATCTGTATTTGAAAATACGCGTCCTTCAGATCTATCGACATGAACCAGTCTTCTCGGCGAACGTGCGCGAGAATTTTGCTGGTTGTGAGCATTTTGAAACTGCGTTTCACTAATACTCTGTTCAGCCGTCTTAGATCCAGTATGGGTCTGATACCGCCGTCCTTTTTGGGGACTAGAAAGTATCTGCTGTATAGTCCCCCTTCGCTTAGAGCTGGGGAAACGCGCTCTATCGCCCCTTTGCTTATCAGTTTTGATATTTCGGCTCGAAGTAAGTGAGCTACTTCCAACGAAACCGTAGTCTCGACGCGCGCTGTGAAGCGGGGAGGGCGTCGGCAAAACTGTAGCGAGAAGCCTCTCTTTATAATGCCTAGCACCCAGTCCGAAACCCCTGGGAGCGCTGCCCATGCATCTGCATGGCTGGCTAGGGGCTGGATACGGAGCGCGCTCTGATCGCCGTGCGACAGAGGCGCTTCGGGGGATACAAACATAGGCGTTATGCCTGTGGCATTTGAGGCGGGGCGCGCGCTTAATACAGCGGGCGAGACGCTCATCCTCGACCTCGCTACAGTGCTTAGCTGAGTGAGGGAGGACTGAGAAAGTCTCATAGGACCCATGTGAGCGAGTAGATGTGGGCTGGGAGCGGGCACATTTACTGCTTTGGGCGCGGCGTCTGCCTGAGCAGAGCGCGCGCTCACAGTTCTCGTTTTTACAGAGAGCCTGTGATGTGTTAGACATAGTGTTCGTGGGCACTGGGAAGTGGGCACTCTCACTATGCTGGAAGCGCAATCGACCTGAGTCGATTTTATGTGCGCGGGCCCTAAGTGTAGGGCTGTGCTTATGTGTAGTGATGGGCACTGAGGAGTGGGCATCGAGACTACATTTATAGCACCATCGGCCGTGGCCGGGACACCAGAAAATACACTCTTTCTGAGATTTATCTGGGTAGCCGTGAAAACGGCTTTTGTGTGCAGGCAAGCGGGCAGCAGTGCGGGCTTGCTCTCTGCAGAAAACACTGGAACAGTCGCAAATCTTGGGACTGAAACAGTGGGGCGCTTGGGTGGGAGGCCGGCCGCAACGGGACTCACACACCTGCGCTTTCCTAGGCTTGCTAGGACTTCTTCGGCACTTCAGGCTTTACCACGACCTTCGATCGCGGCCCGCGCGAGGAGGGGCGCCGGGCGCTGGACCGAGAGCGGGGCCTCGAGCTGCGCTGCTGTGGCTGCTGCGATGAGGCGGCCGAAGGCGGGGGCTGAGGCTGAGAGCTCCGCGGGGTCCGTTTGTCACGACCCGCTGCAGAACCGGAGCGCTTCGGCAGGAAGTGCTTGAAGGCTTGAGACGCTTTTTGGGCCTCGGTAAATCTCTCCACGAACTCGGAGAGAGAAGAACCAAAAAGGCCGGTGGAAGACAGCGGGGCATCGAGAAACGCAGTGCGCTCGGAATCGGCCATCTCCGTGAGCGTCAGCCATAAGTGTCTCTCAGCGACAGTGGCGGAAGCCATACAGCGTCCCATGGCTTGTGCGGCGGCCTTAGTAGCTCGGAGCGTGAGATCTGAAGCGCTCCTTAAATCCGCGATGCAGATAGCGTCAGGTCCCATCTCGTCCAGTTTACGGAGGAGATCACCCTGGTAGATCTGCAGCGTAGCCATGGTGTGTAGCGATGACGCGGCCTGCCCAGCGGCGGAGAAGATTCGCGCGAGCAGCGTCGACGTCATGCGGCAGGCTTTAGAAGGCAACACCGGTTTAGCCCGCCGTCCAGCAGAGGGCGGGCAAAGGTGGGTCGCTATCGCCTGTTCCACCGGCGGAAGAGAGAGGTAGCCTCGGTCTCCGGCCTTATCCAGGGAGGAAAAAGCGGGTGAGACAGATGAGCGCGTCCGCGCAGAGAAGGGCGCGTTCCAAGCCTTCGCAACTTCTTCATGTAACTCAGGAAGAAAAGGAGCGGGCTTAGATTCCGGAGAAGTGCGCTCACCAGGGAGGAAGCTACCATCCAGCCGGGTTCGAGAGGGGGGCTCCGGTGCAGACCACTCGAGGCCGAGGCTCGCCGCGGCCAGCGCGAGTACTCGCATGAGCTCCTTCTCAATGTTGGCTCTCGTTGAGGGCTTGCGGGCAGGAGGCGCGAGGTCCTCAAAGCTCGCCCAATCCTCGCTGCCTGAAGCTACCAGAGAGCAGGAATCCTTTTCCCCCGACGCGGCCTCTGAACCGACTTCCTCTGATGAAGCGGCGGCAGACTGCGGGCGCTGAGCATCAGGAAGTGATTCGAGAGAGGCCGGTGAAGCTGGCGGGCGAACCGGCGAGCTTGGTCGGGCTGGAGCGGGTTCCGGGACCCGCTGCGAGCGGCGCTTTTTACGGCGCGGCATCGCGGCGGTGAATGCAGGCTTGGAAAAGGATGCCAGGCGAGTCCTCAGAGTCACCATCGGCAAAAGCTCGCAGTGAGGGCATCCGCCGTCAGCGAGCGCGAGCGCTGCATGGTCCTCACCCAGGCAGGAAACACAGATGACGTGCTTGTCTCCCTCGGTGAGTGGGGCTCGGCACGAGCCGCAAGAAGGCATCTTAAAAAAGACGCAGCTCTTTTAGGGGTGAGTGATGCAGGAAACACACACACACACACACAAAGGCAATGAAAGGATATAGGCGCCGGAAAGCGCAGCAGGTACGGCTGTAGAAGGCGGCGTTGGCCAGCAGCTTCGAGGGCTCGTCCCGCTGATGTGCTTGCTTCAACGACGCTGCTTCCGTGATCCAGCGATGCGTGCGCTTCGCTGAAGAGATTAAAATCAAGTGAGTCAGCCTTCTCGAGCTCCTTTTATAGAGGTAAGCCACGCCCGTTTCGGCGGGAAGTGGCGAGGAGGGCGCGAAGCGCCCTCATTGGCCTGATGTCATCTCAGGCCTCGCTCGATAGGCTTAAGCAGTTGCCGCAGAGCAGCCAATGAGCGAACAAGCCGTCTCGCCATAGCTGTCTGCTGCTGCCGCAACGCGTTTTACATATATGAAAATTAAAGGATAATTTTTGCTTCAGTGTTTCGTGAAAAGAGACTTTTCCCGTAGCGTTTTGATAAAACGCAGTACGAGAGGACTCTCGTAAGAGAACCACTGTTAACAGGTTAATGTCACCTTTCCCATTCCATGACTAGTAAAATAAATCGCAATTTACTCTCTGTAAAATGGCGTAATCCCCAGAGTGATGGACACGGAGATGGGTTAAAAAGGTTGGTGGCTACACCATAGTGTTAAATTAAAAGTTACCTGGAGAAGGCTTCTCAAGGTTAGGCATAAGGGTATGGCAAGGATGATGTGGTCATTGAAGTTATGTAAGTAGTCTTTCCACTCCTGGTAACGGTAGAACATTCCACAAAGTGGGCACTGCTTACAGTAGGTGGCAACGTCTAAAATGTAAACAAGTAATACATCAGAGGACAATCTAGCTGAATATCACACACAAAATTACATAACACCAAATCATACCTTCAATAATGGACCAGTTTGTGAGTATTTTAGCCGTCTTTGTAATCAGGATGGGATCACTGAGGGGAACGACACCTGGACAACTCTGACAGATGCTTTCATCTGGACAAAGGTTCCTTGGGTAGTCTTTTTCTGGTGATGGTACATGCACATCGTCTGGTAGATCAACAGGTATCTTCTTGTGCTGAAGAATGTAACATACCATATTATTTAGCCCCAGATCTTTTGGAGGATAAACAGGACTGTCTTCTCTGAAATCCTTCTCCTCAGACTGTGCATGTGGCTCTTTGTGTGGTGATTCTTCTCTGCTGAAGACTGTTCGAAATAACTCACGTTGTGTCTGAAAAAGGTGCCATTTTGCAATACATTTGTGCACACATGAACGCCGTAATTTGGCACAGGGACAATGCCATGTGTTTAATTTTGAGTCATACACAACCATTACACGTCCCAACCGGCTGTAATAGGAGACACTGGGTTCAAATACTGAAATCAACTTCTTTGTTTCAGGGGTGCCAATCGAAGTTTGAACAGAGAGTGGAATGCAATTGCTGTTGGCAAGCTGCTGCCGAGTAAGGCATATCTTCTTCTTTTCATTACTAAACCACTTTGCTTCTACCATCTCGGTTAAAATCTCCTCTTTTAGGGAGACTAATTCTGCAGAAGATGTGCAGTAAGTTACAGAGCGGATGTGTTTGCACTGATATGATGACAGGCCACTCCTCTGTGCAACTTCCATGTTGACCTGACATTCATGTGATTCACAGATGACCCTATGGTGTTCTCCCCATGTCTTGAGCTGAATATGAAGAGGAACACTGTGACCCTTGGTAACTTTAAGGACTGTAAATACGCCATTTGTCTTGTCAATGCACTGGCTAGCAAGATGGAATGTGGCATTAATGTCCTGTATTGGCTGTTCTGTGTGTTTGCGGTCAATGTGTTTTTTTAAGTTTTTTCTATTAATGAGGATATTGCAAACTGGGCATTTTTTTTTTATCACAGGCTGCACACGAACCCTTCCTGAGGAGAATGTTGCAGTGGCTGGAGATGGTGTGCTCAGCGCTGCGGTGGCTGGAGATGGTGTGCTCAGCGCTGCAGTGGCTGGAGGAGTGGCTGGAGATGGTGTGCTCAGCGCTGCGGTGGCTGGAGGAGTGGCTGGAGATGGTGTGCTCAGCGCTGCAGTGGCTGGAGGAGTGGCTGGAGATGGTGTGCTCAGCGCTGCAGTGGCTGGAGATGGTGTGCTCAGCGCTGCGGTGGCTGGAGATGGTGTGCTCAGCGCTGCGGTGGCTGGAGGAGTGGCTGGAGATGGTGTGCTCAGCGCTGCAGTGGCTGGAGGAGTGGCTGGAGATGGTGTGCTCAGCGCTGCAGTGGCTGGAGATGGTGTGCTCAGCGCTGCGGTGGCTGGAGATGGTGTGCTCAGCGCTGCAGTGGCTGGAGATGGTGTGCTCAGCGCTGCGGTGGCTGGAGATGGTGTGCTCAGCGCTGCAGTGGCTGGAGATGGTGTGCTCAGCGCTGCAGTGGCTGGAGATGGTGTGCTCAGCGCTGCAGTGGCTGGAGATGGTGTGCTCAGCGCTGCAGTGGCTGGAGATGGTGTGCTCAGCGCTGCGGTGGCTGGAGATGGTGTGCTCAGCGCTGCAGTGGCTGGAGATGGTGTGCTCAGCGCTGCGGTGGCTGGAGGAGTGGCTGGAGATGGTGTGCTCAGCGCTGCAGTGGCTGGAGATGGTGTGCTCAGCGCTGCGGTGGCTGGAGATGGTGTGCTCAGCGCTGCAGTGGCTGGAGATGGTGTGCTCAGCGCTGCAGTGGCTGGAGATGGTGTGCTCAGCGCTGCGGTGGCTGGAGATGGTGTGCTCAGCGCTGCGGTGGCTGGAGATGGTGTGCTCAGCGCTGCGGTGGCTGGAGATGGTGTGCTCAGCGCTGCAGTGGCTGGAGATGGTGTGCTCAGCGCTGCGGTGGCTGGAGATGGTGTGCTCAATGCTGCGGTGGCTGGAGATGGTGTGCTCAGCGCTGCGGTGGCTGGAGATGGTGTGCTCAGCGCTGCTGTGGCTGGAGATGGTGTGCTCAGCGCTGCAGTGGCTGGAGATGGTGTGCTCAGCGCTGCGGTGGCTGGAGATGGTGTGCTCAGCGCTGCAGTGGCTGGAGATGGTGTGCTCAGCGCTGCAGTGGCTGGAGATGGTGTGCTCAGCGCTGCAGTGGCTGGAGATGGTGTGCTCAGCGCTGCGGTGGCTGGAGATGGTGTGCTCAGCGCTGCAGTGGCTGGAGATGGTGTGCTCAGCGCTGCAGTGGCTGGAGATGGTGTGCTCAGCGCTGCAGTGGCTGGAGATGGTGTGCTCAGCGCTGCAGTGGCTGGAGATGGTGTGCTCAGCGCTGCGGTGGCTGGAGATGGTGTGCTCAGCGCTGCGGTGGCTGGAGATGGTGTGCTCAGCGCTGCGGTGGCTGGAGATGGTGTGCTCAGCGCTGCAGTGGCTGGAGATGGTGTGCTCAGCGCTGCGGTGGCTGGAGATGGTGTGCTCAGCGCTGCAGTGGCTGGAGATGGTGTGCTCAGCGCTGCTGTGGCTGGAGATGGTGTGCTCAGCGCTGCAGTGGCTGGAGATGGTGTGCTCAGCGCTGCAGTGGCTGGAGATGGTGTGCTCAGCGCTGCGGTGGCTGGAGATGGTGTGCTCAGCGCTGCTGTGGCTGGAGATGGTGTGCTCAGCGCTGCGGTGGCTGGAGATGGTGTGCTCAGCGCTGCAGTGGCTGGAGATGGTGTGCTCAGCGCTGCAGTGGCTGGAGATGGTGTGCTCAGCGCTGCGGTGGCTGGAGATGGTGTGCTCAGCGCTGCGGTGGCTGGAGATGGTGTGCTCAGCGCTGCAGTGGCTGGAGATGGTGTGCTCAGCGCTGCGGTGGCTGGAGATGGTGTGCTCAGCGCTGCAGTGGCTGGAGATGGTGTGCTCAGCGCTGCAGTGGCTGGAGATGGTGTGCTCAGCGCTGCAGTGGCTGGAGATGGTGTGCTCAGCGCTGCGGTGGCTGGAGATGGTGTGCTCAGCGCTGCAGTGGCTGGAGATGGTGTGCTCAGCGCTGCAGTGGCTGGAGATGGTGTGCTCAGCGCTGCGGTGGCTGGAGATGGTGTGCTCAGCGCTGCAGTGGCTGGAGATGGTGTGCTCAGCGCTGCGGTGGCTGGAGATGGTGTGCTCAGCGCTGCAGTGGCTGGAGATGGTGTGCTCAGCGCTGCAGTGGCTGGAGATGGTGTGCTCAGCGCTGCGGTGGCTGGAGATGGTGTGCTCAGCGCTGCAGTGGCTGGAGATGGTGTGCTCAGCGCTGCGGTGGCTGGAGATGGTGTGCTCAGCGCTGCGGTGGCTGGAGATGGTGTGCTCAGCGCTGCAGTGGCTGGAGATGGTGTGCTCAGCGCTGCGGTGGCTGGAGATGGTGTGCTCAGCGCTGCAGTGGCTGGAGGAGTGGCTGGAGATGGTGTGCTCAGCGCTGCAGTGGCTGGAGATGGTGTGCTCAGCGCTGCGGTGGCTGGAGATGGTGTGCTCAGCGCTGCGGTGGCTGGAGATGGTGTGCTCAGCGCTGCGGTGGCTGGAGATGGTGTGCTCAGCGCTGCGGTGGCTGGAGATGGTGTGCTCAGCGCTGCGGTGGCTGGAGATGGTGTGCTCAGCGCTGCAGTGGCTGGAGGAGTGGCTGGAGATGGTGTGCTCAGCGCTGCAGTGGCTGGAGATGGTGTGCTCAGCGCTGCGGTGGCTGGAGATGGTGTGCTCAGCGCTGCGGTGGCTGGAGGAGTGGCTGGAGATGGTGTGCTCAGCGCTGCAGTGGCTGGAGGAGTGGCTGGAGATGGTGTGCTCAGCGCTGCGGTGGCTGGAGGAGTGGCTGGAGATGGTGTGCTCAGCGCTGCGGTGGCTGGAGGAGTGGCTGGAGATGGTGTGCTCAGCGCTGCAGTGGCTGGAGATGGTGTGCTCAGCGCTGCGGTGGCTGGAGGAGTGGCTGGAGATGGTGTGCTCAGCGCTGCGGTGGCTGGAGATGGTGTGCTCAGCGCTGCGGTGGCTGGAGATGGTGTGCTCAGCGCTGCGGTGGCTGGAGATCAGGGTACCCCCAGGATCCTCCAACTTAAATTCAAGGCTTTTTAAGACCTTTTTAATACCATTTCAAATGAAATTCAATGCCAACTTAGTACCAATTCCGACAGAAGTATGAGGGGAAAATGTCAAATCTGTATACATTTTAAACCCTAAAAAATAATTATTTACAAGTAGACTACTTGAATTAAATAGTACATTTTATGTAAATTATCAGTCATATAAAATATATACGCAGCAGCGTTGTAGCGTGCACGTGTGTAGGCCAATGTTAATTTTGGCAGCCATTTTTGATTTAGTCTTACTCTTTATCTTCAGACGAAAATGCTTATTGGTCTTAGTCACATTTGAGTCATTCTGCCTTTCATAGTGTTAGTTGACGAAATGTGTTTGCATTTTTTGTCAACTTTTAGTCATTACTTTTAGTCAAACTCCAGTTACTTTAATTTTGGTAGCTATTTTATATGTAGTCTTTAGACAGAAAATGTCATAATTATTCTCTCTAGGCCAATTTGATTAAGCTTATGAGAAATTAAAATTAAGCTAACAGGCTGTATTGACACTGCACTCTTTAGCAGTAGCACTTGTGCAATTCTACATATCCCTTTTCCTTAGTTCTGCAAATTTTTAGAGTGCCGTACCCCCTCTCTTCCACTTAGACTGCAGTCACATCTTTCCATTAAGGGACAATATTTGCCCCATTTAATCGATTTTTCCATTTCATTTTTCACCTTTATACTTTTAAAAAATAAATAATGCTTTAAATAAAACAATGTTCAATAAGTATTCAATGTTAAAAAACGTTTAATATTAATAAAAATATGATATTAAAATCGCCAGTAGGTGGCGGTAACTCATTGTCTTTGTCAAAGCCACAGATTTTGTTGCAAAATAGAGCAATAAGCCTGACAATACTGTTTAAAATGTAGTACATCACTTAATGTTTCCCTTTTTTTTTTTTCTTTTTTTTTTTTTTTACTGTTGTATAAAATCAATGTCACATTTGAAATCGTGTGGATAGTCGGGAAACATTGCATTCTTGGTCGCATAATGATCAACATTAAAAACACTGCTGTATATCAGCCTGCATTTTGATCGCAGATTTAGTCGCACAAACAGCGCAAGCGGCTGGTGACAGAACACAAGCGGCGCGTGACAGATCTTCTCAAATGAAGATCGCTGAACTCCAGCTTGTCTGTGTTTTCAGATCATCCGCGCTGCTTCAACAACGTAGAGAGAGCGCGCGTGGATGGCTGTGGCCAGATACTACTGAAAAGACGGGGTAGAAAACATGTTCTTTTAACAGAAAAACTCTGATTAGTAACCATAGTAACGGGTGCGCACGCTTTCGCGCGTTCTTCTATGACGTGAAGCGCGAGGTGCACTCAATGTTACGCGACAAATTTTTAATTCTACAACAGTTAATCTTGTTACGGTATGAATTTAATCATAGAAAATGCAAAAAAATAAATAAGACATTTGTAACAAAATCCAAGACTTTGTATACCAAATTCAAGGCTTTTAAGGCCTTAATTTGAGATTATCAAATTTAAGACTTTTTCAATGCTTTTAAGACCCCGCGGGTACCCTGTGGAGATGGTGTGCTCAGCGCTGCGGTGGCTGGAGATGGTGTGCTCAGCGCTGCAGTGGCTGGAGATGGTGTGCTCAGCGCTGCGGTGGCTGGAGATGGTGTGCTCAGCGCTGCGGTGGCTGGAGATGGTGTGCTCAGCGCTGCGGTGGCTGGAGATGGTGTGCTCAGCGCTGCGGTGGCTGGAGATGGTGTGCTCAGCGCTGCGGTGGCTGGAGATGGTGTGCTCAGCGCTGCAGTGGCTGGAGGAGTGGCTGGAGATGGTGTGCTCAGCGCTGCAGTGGCTGGAGATGGTGTGCTCAGCGCTGCGGTGGCTGGAGATGGTGTGCTCAGCGCTGCGGTGGCTGGAGGAGTGGCTGGAGATGGTGTGCTCAGCGCTGCAGTGGCTGGAGATGGTGTGCTCAGCGCTGCGGTGGCTGGAGATGGTGTGCTCAGCGCTGCGGTGGCTGGAGGAGTGGCTGGAGATGGTGTGCTCAGCGCTGCAGTGGCTGGAGGAGTGGCTGGAGATGGTGTGCTCAGCGCTGCGGTGGCTGGAGATGGTGTGCTCAGCGCTGCGGTGGCTGGAGATGGTGTGCTCAGCGCTGCGGTGGCTGGAGGAGTGGCTGGAGATGGTGTGCTCAGCGCTGCAGTGGCTGGAGATGGTGTGCTCAGCGCTGCGGTGGCTGGAGGAGTGGCTGGAGATGGTGTGCTCAGCGCTGCAGTGGCTGGAGATGGTGTGCTCAGCGCTGCGGTGGCTGGAGGAGTGGCTGGAGATGGTGTGCTCAGCGCTGCGGTGGCTGGAGATGGTGTGCTCAGCGCTGCGGTGGCTGGAGATGGTGTGCTCAGCGCTGCGGTGGCTGGAGATGGTGTGCTCAGCGCTGCGGTGGCTGGAGATGGTGTGCTCAGCGCTGCAGTGGCTGGAGATGGTGTGCTCAGCGCTGCGGTGGCTGGAGATGGTGTGCTCAGCGCTGCGGTGGCTGGAGATGGTGTGCTCAGCGCTGCAGTGGCTGGAGATGGTGTGCTCAGCGCTGCGGTGGCTGGAGATGGTGTGCTCAGCGCTGCGGTGGCTGGAGATGGTGTGCTCAGCGCTGCGGTGGCTGGAGATGGTGTGCTCAGCGCTGCAGTGGCTGGAGATGGTGTGCTCAGCGCTGCAGTGGCTGGAGATGGTGTGCTCAGCGCTGCGGTGGCTGGAGATGGTGTGCTCAGCGCTGCAGTGGCTGGAGATGGTGTGCTCAGCGCTGCAGTGGCTGGAGATGGTGTGCTCAGCGCTGCGGTGGCTGGAGATGGTGTGCTCAGCGCTGCAGTGGCTGGAGATGGTGTGCTCAGCGCTGCGGTGGCTGGAGATGGTGTGCTCAGCGCTGCAGTGGCTGGAGATGGTGTGCTCAGCGCTGCGGTGGCTGGAGATGGTGTGCTCAGCGCTGCGGTGGCTGGAGATGGTGTGCTCAGCGCTGCAGTGGCTGGAGATGGTGTGCTCAGCGCTGCAGTGGCTGGAGATGGTGTGCTCAGCGCTGCAGTGGCTGGAGATGGTGTGCTCAGCGCTGCGGTGGCTGGAGATGGTGTGCTCAGCGCTGCAGTGGCTGGAGATGGTGTGCTCAGCGCTGCGGTGGCTGGAGATGGTGTGCTCAGCGCTGCAGTGGCTGGAGATGGTGTGCTCAGCGCTGCAGTGGCTGGAGATGGTGTGCTCAGCGCTGCGGTGGCTGGAGATGGTGTGCTCAGCGCTGCGGTGGCTGGAGATGGTGTGCTCAGCGCTGCAGTGGCTGGAGATGGTGTGCTCAGCGCTGCGGTGGCTGGAGATGGTGTGCTCAGCGCTGCAGTGGCTGGAGATGGTGTGCTCAGCGCTGCGGTGGCTGGAGATGGTGTGCTCAGCGCTGCGGTGGCTGGAGATGGTGTGCTCAGCGCTGCAGTGGCTGGAGATGGTGTGCTCAGCGCTGCAGTGGCTGGAGATGGTGTGCTCAGCGCTGCAGTGGCTGGAGATGGTGTGCTCAGCGCTGCGGTGGCTGGAGATGGTGTGCTCAGCGCTGCAGTGGCTGGAGATGGTGTGCTCAGCGCTGCGGTGGCTGGAGATGGTGTGCTCAGCGCTGCAGTGGCTGGAGATGGTGTGCTCAGCGCTGCAGTGGCTGGAGATGGTGTGCTCAGCGCTGCGGTGGCTGGAGATGGTGTGCTCAGCGCTGCAGTGGCTGGAGATGGTGTGCTCAGCGCTGCGGTGGCTGGAGATGGTGTGCTCAGCGCTGCGGTGGCTGGAGATGGTGTGCTCAGCGCTGCAGTGGCTGGAGATGGTGTGCTCAGCGCTGCGGTGGCTGGAGATGGTGTGCTCAGCGCTGCAGTGGCTGGAGATGGTGTGCTCAGCGCTGCGGTGGCTGGAGATGGTGTGCTCAGCGCTGCGGTGGCTGGAGATGGTGTGCTCAGCGCTGCAGTGGCTGGAGATGGTGTGCTCAGCGCTGCAGTGGCTGGAGATGGTGTGCTCAGCGCTGCAGTGGCTGGAGATGGTGTGCTCAGCGCTGCAGTGGCTGGAGATGGTGTGCTCAGCGCTGCAGTGGCTGGAGATGGTGTGCTCAGCGCTGCAGTGGCTGGAGATGGTGTGCTCAGCGCTGCAGTGGCTGGAGATGGTGTGCTCAGCGCTGCGGTGGCTGGAGATGGTGTGCTCAGCGCTGCGGTGGCTGGAGATGGTGTGCTCAGCGCTGCAGTGGCTGGAGATGGTGTGCTCAGCGCTGCAGTGGCTGGAGATGGTGTGCTCAGCGCTGCAGTGGCTGGAGATGGTGTGCTCAGCGCTGCGGTGGCTGGAGATGGTGTGCTCAGCGCTGCGGTGGCTGGAGATGGTGTGCTCAGCGCTGCAGTGGCTGGAGATGGTGTGCTCAGCGCTGCGGTGGCTGGAGATGGTGTGCTCAGCGCTGCAGTGGCTGGAGATGGTGTGCTCAGCGCTGCGGTGGCTGGAGATGGTGTGCTCAGCGCTGCAGTGGCTGGAGATGGTGTGCTCAGCGCTGCAGTGGCTGGAGATGGTGTGCTCAGCGCTGCGGTGGCTGGAGATAAAATTGTGGCTGAAGTTGAAAGCGGGTTTTTTTTGCAAACCTGAACATGAGTCTCAAAATCCCTTCTCCTTAAAACTGTGGTATCACAGTATGGGCAGTGGTGATGCAGTGCTGTTCTACATCCCAGTCCACATCTGACTATAGTGAAGCCTAAAAAAAATTAGTATACTGGTAAACTGTTATGCTAATATATTGGGTGTACTTATGTTAAATAAATAACTCAAGATATTCATACCTCCATAGACAACTGCCTTGTTGAAGTGGATTTGAAGATGACTTTTTAATTTTACTAGTTTGGCTGGCTTAAATACACTGGCCGAGCAAAAAGGGCAGTGGTAATTAGGGATGTCAATTTTCACAAATTCCCATGATCGATCGTCGTTTAAATTAACGATCAATTAATCGATTAATCGTTAGCCTTAATACTGCGATATGCGTCTACTGCAGTGGCTATGGCCAACAGCATGACAGGGTCTGCAAATGCTAATGTTCCTCACCAAATCAATTAGAATGGTTTTAAATATAAATAAAGGGCTAGGATTGTAAAATGTTTCGATGTGATTGATAATTAAATTCATTATTTAATAATCAAATATAACTACTAACACAACGCGTCACCAACGCCGCCTCATATGCGCTAGAATGTGTGACTGTTGTGGACGCGCTCTTCCTGGAACAACTGCACGCGCTGAATGAATCTGCTATCGTTAAACTGGAGCACTTTGCTAGCACGTTATTTATCTAAAAGAAACGCATCCTATATGAGATTAATCAGATATATTTAAAATAAACATAATATTACAAATTATATCTGCACAAAATGACGCAAATTCATGCACAAGTGAACTTGAACTAAGTTACGTGCCATTCATTCAGAACTACTCATGGACGCGCTCTTCCTGGAGCAACTCGACACGGCAACTAAACCCAAATAATTCACAATGTTTTATTACAATATTGTTCTCTTTATAATGTTATGTAATATTACAGTCCCAATAGTCATTATTAGTCGTGCACTGCCGTTTGAGCTGCGCGCGCTGAAGCTGACGCTTTACTACAGAGTTCTTAACCAAATCCATCCAATATGAGATAAATCAGATATAGATAGGCATACACAAAATAAACAGTATTACAACTTACATTTGAACAAAACAAAAGGCTGCGAATGCACACGCAAACTTACATGATGAATTGATGATGGAGGTGTAAAATGGTCCCAAACATAACTCCGGCGCGCTCGCTTTTACATGTTTCGCGGTTGAGCAGCGCGCCGCGCACGCGCATGAAGACCTGCTTAATCGATGATCGATAAGTTCTATCGATTAAATGTATTATCGACAATTAATCGATCGTCGATTAATCGTTGACATCCCTAGTGGTAATAGCTGCAACACTTGTTGCACTGCTGCAGCTCAGGTAATGAATCCCCTCTCTGAATTGTTATATGTTTCTACAAGAGATGAAAACAACACACAATTATCTCAACATTGACAAATGGGGTTTAATATTTAAAAACTCAACTATAAGGTAACAGTAACTCACAAACAATACAACAGAGGAACGTGGAGCAAACACTTTAACACCTTCACAAGATAAACTACTTTAACCCTTGTGTGGTGTTCATATTTTTGATATTCAGCGAGTGTTTTTAATTCAACACAATCAAAAAATCTATTTTAAAATACTACACTATATAATGTTTACTTAATCCCACTTACAAGCAATATAAACAGCATATATGGTTAATATTTCTTTTTACCTTTGTTAGATCACATTTAAGAATTGCAAGTTGCAACCTTTTGTGGGAACGGCAGGGATAAAAACACAAAACCCACACTCAAACTCTCTCTCACACTTAGACAAAATCTCTCACATGCACGCACGCGCACACACACACGACACCGTTTATTATGTTTTTTCAAGCCGTTTGGTATATGAGGACACGGATGTCCTCATAAACCATGTTTACGTTGTAATAGCGATGTGATTATGCACATTAGTGTCCTCATAAACCATATACATGAACACAAACACAAAACATCCTGTGTGTAATGTAAATGTGAAGGGCGTGGTCATTGAAAATGTGTTCTGATATATATTCTTCACAGAAAATAAGCCAAGGCCAACGAGTCTGTGTATGAAAAAAATAATTGATCGTACAATTTTTCTTTTGATGAAAAATGAAAACGGGTCCTAGGCCGTCCAACAGACCCGAACACCATAACGTGACAAGGGTTAAAACGTCACCGCAAGGCCCATTTACAACACACAAAAATTAATCGAACCATCCGTAGAAAAAATGGTTAATACAATAAAGTATTACAACATATTCAAGCTTCAATAAGATGATAAAGCCAAGCACAAATGAAATATTTAGCAGATAAACGCTGAACTTAATATGCGATACTTTTTCACCACATTTTGTCTAAAACATTAGACAACTCCTCACCGTGCTTCCCGCCATGTCTGTGTCGTCATTGTCAATTATAACTCCGCCCTCACTTCCGGTCCTGGCGCTGGGGTTCTGGCGCTGGGGTTCTGAAACTGGTGGTGCTGCGGGTCTGCAGCTGGATATGTCTCTTTTCAGAGTTTGATTCTTAATAAAAGCATCTCTGAACATTATTTAGCCTGACTTAAACTTTACTCAGTTCTTTTGTATTTTATCCTGTACACTTTTTGCAAGTTTGTAAGAAAATGCAATGCTTATTTTTAATAAACATCAGATTTTTCTAGCATCATTTAGAATCGTGTGCAACCTTTTATTTACTAATTCATAACATTCTGTCATGTTTAAATCCCATATGAGTTGTTTTTGTCGAACTAAACGTGTGGGAATAGCAGTAAACAGAGACAGAAGAGAGAAATCCTGACACTCAATAATATGACTGTATGAATGAAGCGCTCTTACAGTTCAACGACACGTCAATCATCTTTTGATTTTTTCCCTAAAGTAAATAAATGTAGCCTATGACACCATCATCGTCAGAGTTTACTGCTGTTTTAATGATACTCAGTTTTGGAGATTGTCTTTCCTCATTCCAGTAGATTCCAGCTGTACTTGTTTCCACACGTGTAAAGCAATAGTTTGAGGCTGTTACTGCACTAAGATTGCTGTTGAGTCACATGACTTCTCTTTGTCTCTGGTGTCAGAGTGTTTTGCCCAAAGCTATGGAATAAATTGACACCGTCTATCAGAACAGCAACTACAGTATCTGAGTTTAAAACTCTTTTGAAAACCTGTTTGTTCTCTTGTGCTTTTAATGTCTTGTGAATGTTTATTTTCATTTGGTGTTAGACCAAGGCAATTTTCTACAGCACTTTGGTCAACCAAGGTTGTTTTAAATGTGCTTCATAAATAAATGACACTTGAAACTGATCTTTAATGAACTTTACTAGTGCAAGGCAGCATGGGGAAACCCAGGCTAGAACTTTACAGTAAATCAGCTGAATAAAGGGAGTTACTCAGTCTTCATGAGGGTGCGACACTTTAATGTCAGTTTTGATATAGGCTACTACTGTGTGTGTGTGTGTGTGTGTGTGTGTGTGTGTATAAATATATATGAAGGCTTCAGATGCAAAAGCCTCTAAGTGCCACCTGAAATTTTCTTCTAGAATGATCATTTTTATCAAGCTTGTATGTTTATGTTCAGTTATTTCACTTTAATGGCAATGAAAATTACCTATTAATTGTCATTAAAGTGAAATTACTGAACTTAAACAAAAATGCTCATTTTAGAAGAAAATTTCAGATGGCACTTAGAGGCTTTTGCATCTGAAGCCTTATATATATATATATAGTTAAAAGTAAGTAATAGCCGTCATTTCACTGTCTAGGTTATATAGACCTGATATAGTCCGGCTATGAGTAACACACTTCTTGCCAAAATAACCTTCAATTTGGTTACATGTCGTATTTGTCAAAATAACTTGCGTGATTTATGATATTCCATGTAAGCAAAGTCAACAGTGCTTACAAGGTGTTTGTATTAATTTCTTCACTCATTGCATTTCATTATCTAATTGATGACTAGTCTATTTTTGGGCTATTGTTAGACATCTATTAAATTTCCGCTGACAGCCCAAATTTTGCCTCTGGTATCGACTGCACGATTCATTCAGAAATAAAACACATATTTAACATCTGACACAAACAGATCTACAACATACTGTATCTAGGAGTGTCTGTTATCATTCCAATAAACATATTTTGCATTCGAACAATGCTCGTCATTTTCAAGGTTGAGCTGTTATATCAATGAGCTCCTGTTGAAGTCGGATTGGCTGCTGAATTCAGAAGATGGTCAAAGGGTTCATAGTTGTTACAGATTTTTCTGTTTGTTATTAAACAGGATAAGTGCTGAAGTATAAGTATGTTGTTTCTTTAGTTTGTTTCCAGCAGTTCAGTTGTGATTCTGCTCTTCTCATAAACCTTCAACTCTTCTCTGAAATATAGAAAAATATGTTTATTGGAATGATAACAGACACTCCTAGATACAGTATGTTGTAGATCTGGTTGTGTCAGATGTTAAATGTGTGTTTTCATTTCAGCCATTTAACATTTTCAGAGTTTGATTCTTAATAAAAACAGTTCTGAACATTCCTGACTTAAACTTTACTCAATTCATTTGCATTTTATCCTGTACACTTTTTGCAAGTTTGTAAGAAAATGCCATGCTTATTTTTAATAAACATCTGATTTTTCTAGCATCATTGTTTGATTGCTGTTGAGTCTCCTGACTTCTCTTTAATAACTTTACAGTAAATCAGCAGAATAAAGGGAGTTACTGTCTTCATGAGGGTATGAAACTCATGTTGTGCCGGTTTCCATCATTAATTGTGTTCATATCATCTTTATGTATTTACCTGCATCCAGAGAAATGAGTTGAAAATGTAGAAAGCTTTTTGATTTTTTTATCTCTTCTAACTTGAAAATGATTACAATGAAAGTGACATGAGCTCCTGCAACAAGTCTAGCCTTCTTACAACATATCACATGGGAACAGGATGATTATTGTGCATGGTCAGGATATTTTATCATTTTCTTCTTTTTTTAACTATATACCTTTGCTTATCTGTCTGTCCAGTCCAGAGTAAAGCCATATTCCCACTTGCAAGTTTAAAGGGGTTTATGGGTTGTGATATTCTGCTCCGGAGCAAAAGGACCAACTCTCATTAGAGGATTATTAGTAGACTGGTAGGTTAGGGTTAGAATAAGTTGACATGTACTTTGTAAAGTTACTTAGTCAGTAGAATGTCTATTGGAGGACCATAAAAATAAAGAGTTAGCAGATATTAAGCAGACAGTCCATTAATACTCTTAAGTTAAGCTAAGATTCTGTTAACGTCTCGGGTTAACGTGTGTAAAAAACTATCCTATCCTATAATTGTCCTATTGCAGTGCTTTGGATTACTATAGTTGACATGAATGTATATGGTTATTATTTTGTGGCAAATACAGTATTACAGTAAAATACCATGGTATTACATATGCACCATGGTTTCGGTTTCAGAATCATGTGGACAAACCAGTCCTGACAGACAGGTGTAGATCTGGGCACTGAATCAAATATGTGCTGGACTGAACAACAGATCCTGTCATCTTCTGTTTGGCTTGCGCAATCACTGGGGTTTATAAGTGTGAGCTGGTGAACAAGAGGTTTAAAACAGAAGCTTCACAATCCTCACACACCAGCGCAGACTAGAGATGGAAAGAGAAATCAGAAACATGTATGCCGGGATGGAATTTAATACCAACCCAGATGAAAATGCTGATAATAGAAAGAAATGGGAAAAAAAAGAAAAAAAAAGATACAGAGAACAACAGTTGAACCAACACCCAGATATTCTCTTCAAAATTCTTTCTCCCAAAAATGAGCGTCTACATGTTCTGCTCTTCAGACCCACGAACCAATGCTTTTGGATGAGAATATTTCAAAAATATTATCAAGACCTCTCTGTTCAGTGGACTTACAAACATGCTGTTCGTCAGTATGTACTGAATCTCTCTGGTAATCACACTGAACTGCAGAAATTCTGTGATCAGTTTCAGCAAAATCGACATATCGATGACGGGGAAGATGAAGCGCTGAATGCAAGTAATATAGAACTTCAATTAGAAATCACAAGACTCAGACAACAAATCCAAGAGATGGGACAAGCATGAGGTACAACATTCAATACAATCATATTCTTTCAAAACAGCAAATATTGTATGGTTCAAAATCTTCATAAAATAATCGTATTCATATCAGACAAATATGAGTTAAGTGGTGTTTGTTTGGTTTATCTGTTTGTTGCTTCCATATTAAAACTGTCTTTAAATTTGTTCTAACCAGTAAAACTGTAGTCAGGAATTAACAAAATGTGGAAAATATGTTTGGCACCAGAAATATTCAACAAATCATTAAACTGAGCCGAGCTTTCCTTCTCAGCCACCAGAACTTTAGCTAAATAAACATTCACAAAAATGTGAGGAAGTTATTATGATCCATATTCTTTCATAATGCTGAGAAAACTCACATCATGTACCTTCAAGAAAACTAATGCAAGTTTGAGTTTCACTAACATGAGTCAATAAGTTCTGTATGAATCACTATGATTAATGTGTACGAGTTGTTTCATAAAAACAGCTGTTCTGTTTTACTGGGAAGTGGTTTATGTTTGCTCTGTAATAATAGATATGAATCATGAATGTAACAAGTTTATTTGTTTCCTCTCTTCCACACAGCGATCATGTCTTCACCTGACGGGAACCCTTGAAGACCTCAAGATCTGCCGCTTTTGGCCAGATTTAAAATATGAATTTCTTGTATTTCTCTTTCCTGTCATATATTAAAGACAGACAACTGACAAACCTGTGAAATCTGTCTCACAGCTGTCAAACTTTACACTATAGTGAATATTTCAAGTCAATTACTGTATAATCACGGTTAACCTTAATATCTGAAAGATTATGGTATGTGGGTTAGGTATGTATGTGGGTATGGTATGTATCTTATTTTCACTTATTTTAAACTATATATACAATATGGGGTAAGTTGTCACAGTGGATCCTGCTATTAAACTACTATAATGTATATATAAGTGGAGTTTTACTGTGTTCAGGTGTTTTTTCAACAACTATTATTACATTGTTGGATACACTGTGGAATACTAGATTCTGATTGGTCAGTCTCACCATCCACTGTTACATTATTCCCCGATAACTCATAAAACTGATAACAGGCTCATCCGGGTCACTGAAGTCAGCGCTGTATACGCTCGCTAGAAACGTTTTTTTCTTCGTGAAAGTTTTGCATTTGGTGACGTAATAAAATATTAAAACTCAAATCAATATTTTGTGTGCAGTTATTTAATTATATCCAGGTATTGCAGACTCGCTCTCTTGTTTCATACAAACGCAGCTGCTGCAACTATTGTTTTGTACACTAATGAATTATATGATAGCAAACACATACGATTTTAAATCTTAAATCTTGTTTATTTTCATCTCAAATCAATATCTCTAAACCCCATAATTATTTATGTTGTGAAATACCGTCTAATAAGTAGTTTGACTTTATATCCTTTAAATATCCTTTGTAATTTACCGCTTGCTAGCAACGGCTCTCTCCGCGGCCGGTAACTTTGCATTTAAAGAGCTAATAAAATATTATGACTCAGATCAATATTTCATGTCGAATTATTTACTGATGTGGCAAATAAGTATATCCAGCCGGTTGTTATCTCAGAATAAACCCCTTCAGGCTGAAGCAAGAACTGATCGTGATCCTGTCTGGGTTTATTCTGAGATAACAACTGGCTGGATATACATATTATACCATACTTAGTGATTGACTATTACTAAAGTCACACACACACACACACACACACACACACACACACACACACACACACACACACACACAAGAGACAAACTTTTATCATCCAAGTATTGAATCAGCTCTGCATATGCTTCCTCGTTTTTATCGCCATCATCATCCTCTTGTTCCTCATCACGACGCGGGGGAGGCTCTGGTAATATCGTGTCCTTAGGCCTAGCAAACGCAGGTGGCCTAGAAATGTTCTCTCCCAAAGTTCATAATTCTTTTCATCTCCGTCAAAATATAATCTACTCCATCGGTTACCTGCTTCTCTCCTGGGCCCATAACCTGTTGGCCATTTTCCTGAATTATAACCGGTTATTTTAGTAAACTATACGGAGGAAAAACACACAGACGTCACTCGGTATTCTGTTGGACCGGAACCTCTTTTATTAGCATATATCCATTTATTGATAGCAGGTCACATACACGTGATATGAGCAGTATGAGGGCACACATTACAAACTTTACCAATAATACATTGGCTGATGCGTCATCATCCTCCTCATGCTAAACTTAAATATGTTACAATTTTAAAAGTAAATTGTTCTCAAGTGCTGCATCTTCCCCCTATACTATTGTGTCTATGTGTGAGCTGTAACTCATCGTCTCAAAACAACTGTTCTATTTTCCTGAGAACTGATTCATGTTGACTCTATAATAATGTGAGAGCATGCATATACTGTACAGAACCAGCAGTTTATTTGTTTTATCTCTTCCACACAGCGATCATGTTTTCCTAAAAGAAGCCCTTGAAGACCTCAAGATCTGCAGCTTTTGACCAGATTTAAAGCAGAACAATTATAAATCTACTTCTATTTCTCTTCTGTCATATTCAAGCCGGACAAATGTGATTAAATATGTCACACTTTTTACTCTAGTGAAAATTTCCCAGGATGTGTTTATTAGTCAATTTCTGTATAAACAAAAACTTTATTAAAGTCTCGACTACAAAAAAAAAGCTGTTACTCCACTGTTAACACACATTACCCTCTTGTGGCACACACCCCAATGACAGGACATGATGTCTCGCTGTATGGGGTAACTCGTCACAATGGAAGCTGCCATTAAACTATTATAATGTATTTCAGTTTTACTGTGTTCAGTTGTTTACCCAACAGCTATTAGTAATTGTCTATAAAATCTCTCTCACTCTCACTCACTCTCTCTCTCCTTCACACACACACACACACACACACACACACACACACACACACACACACACACACACAAGGGCGTAGATTTGGTTTGAACATTGGGGGAGGTGAAGTTTGGGTATGCCTCCTGATGCTTCCTTTTCATGTGATCATGGTATAAATATTGGGGGGGTTGTAATGCATATATTTAAATATTGGGGGGGTTATCTCCCCCCCAACCCCCCCACAAATTACGCCCCTGCACACACACACACACACCATTCTATAAAGCAAACCTGCAGAAACTCTCCACAAAGACACGCCATTAAAAGCATTAGACAGCGCCCTCTTCTGGATTGAGTTTGTCCAATACTTGTCCAAACTACAGTGTTGATGTCCTACTGTATCTTCTTCTACACTGTAAAAAAAATCAAAGTTATATATAAATAAATAAATAAATAAATTGAAGTGAGTTTTACAAGAAAGTACTACTTCAGACTTACTTCAGAATGTAACGTTTAATTGCTGTTTCTTTGTAATTATTTGTGAAATGTACAATCAATTTCTTAGTTTCAAAGTAAATCCAACACCATTTTTTCAGTTTTCAGAATGAGAACAGTTACTGTACGCCACGGTGTATTTCAGCTTTACTGTACTGTTGCAGAACAGTCTGTCTACAGTAATGCAGATGTTTCGTCAGACCCATTTTTGTGACTGTCATAATGTTAATTTTGACATGCCTGCAACACAGGTCAAAATTAACATTATGACAGTCACAAAAATGGGTCTGACGAAACATCTGCATTACTGTAGACAGATTGTTCTGCAACAGTACAGTAAAGCTGAAATACACCGTGGCGTACAGTAACTGTTCTCATTCTGAATAAGCCTGACAGATGCCACTGTGTTTCGACTCAGAATGGGTTCATCCAGCCAAGCCATGATTGATGACATGGTCAATAATAACGTGCCTTTGGCCTCTATGATCCATGCTTGCAAATATCCAGCATCTTTTATCGATGATTGAGGACTGATTGATGACTGAAGAGTTGAAGTTTCACACAGGTGCATTAGAGGTTCATAATTATGCATGTACTTTCAGCTGTGAATAGATGCTTTCCTTTTGTTCAACACAGTTCATCCAATAGAGTTTGGGGTCTTTCAATGAGATCTGTGATAAATGTTTTGACAAAAGTTTGTGAAAACCGTGTGAAACAAATGAAAAAGTGTTCAGACATTTGCCAGGGAAGACTTCTGCTGTGTTAAGAATGTGAGGATGAAGTTCAAGTGGATCCCAGTTTCATTAAGCGTGTCTTAGCAAATGAGGAAAACTGTAAGCTTTTGTGCAGGACACCCCAGTGACAGGATATGATGTCACACTGTATCCATCCATCCACGTCAGTGTGGTTTTATAATGTACTTATTTTACGCAACAGCTATTAGTAATAGCGTATTACTAAATAATAGTCTATTACTAACACAACATGTGAAAACAAGCATTTATTTAATATGATATCAATATTAATATGATACTTCATACTGAGATAATCCTGTAGACTTTCCCTCTGGGACAACTAGCCCCGCTCTCCCAATATTTTGTAAATGTGCTTATGTTTTTTTTTTTTTTTTTTTTTTTTTTTTTTTTTTTTATATAAATCGCAAGTTCCTTATGTATTACCTTTTGATGCAATCCATGTAAATAAAAAGTGACACAGTAAAAATATTTGACATGCAGATTTTGAACAGATGCACAAAGTATATGGTGGAATTAATCCAGGTTATCAAGATAAACACTTTAATAATGATGATCACAGAGAATACTCAAAGGAAGAAACTCTTACCACTACAGTTGCACCCGCGAAGCAGGTGACAGATGACGATGAGAAACGACAAACGAATGAACAAAACAGAAAGTCATACAGAGAACTGAACTAGATACATGTGGGAATAATTAAATGTGGGAACAAAAAGAATTTAGTAACTATAGGAACGAGAACAGAACAAAAGGAAACATTGGAACACAAACACAAACACAATGAAACTGTCACAAACACACACGGGAAACAGGAAAATCCAATAGCAGTAGGTTTTTAATTAGGGTAATCCAAAAGCGTAGTCTCCAGGCAGGGGTCAATATCAAACAAGCAGTCCAAAACAATAAACCAAACAAGAAAGACTCGGAAACAGACCTCAGAAGTGTCATGACATGCAACAAGGACTCCGTAACAAACACTGAAACAGACAGGGTATAACAGAAACTAACAAGGTGACGGGAAACAGCTGTGTGCAATGATCAATGAGTGACAGAACAGGATGATGGGAAATGTAGTATGAGTGAAAGACACCGTGGGGGAAGAGGACCTCTAGTGGTTACTCAGGGAAACACAAACCAGACAATGTGACAGAAACATAACCTATCTGCAATATACATGTATTGTTCTGTGAGTTCATTGTAAAATAAAGCCTAAACTGCTGCATTTTCAACCTTTAATCATCATTTTTTTAAATCTCACTGTGACACTGATTGACGATGGGTCACTGTATGCTATACAGTACATGACCATTAATACATTTGAAAGCCACAATCTTTAATTACACATTACAAGTATTTTATTTAAGCTCAAACATTTTGATGAACTTTTATTTGCCAATTTAAATACATACAAACTGCCTCAAAAGCTTGTGTCTGTTGCTTTAGTAAATAAATAATTATATCAAATGAATTGAATTGAATACATTTGAACACAAAGTAGTCTATATGTGACCTAATGAAAGTAAAAAGGAATGCATTGGAATGAATGTGGGGGTTTTATGCTAAAACTGCCTATTAGTCTTTGAGTTGTTTATAAATGGCATGAACACAAATGCGACTCATTTTGTCCAGGGTTTGAAATTAACACCCGCCAAATTCGGGTAAAAATCAGCGGTGGCGGGAAACGCTGTCAAATCACAGGCCATTTTGGCGTGTTACTCATATTTACTCACTTTGCTGGGGAAGTTCGTGTAAGCCAAATCTGCGCAGATTTAGCGCAAATACTCGACTCGTGAGTCCTCATGATATATTAAATACAGCGCATGCGCAGAATCTGCTCATATCTGGCGTTCTTGAACACACACGTCACTACACAACAAATAACGGCGCGCTTGTTCATTTGTGTTGAAGCAATAGCGAAGATTAAAAGGCATTTGGTTAACAGAAAATATATTATTTTCCTATATTTTTTACGTTCTTTGTACTGTATTGATCTGTCCAGCTAAAACACATTTTTGGTGAATAGGATCAGGATGAAAGAGGAAGGGAGGAGATGCTGGATGACAAAATATATCATATTTTAATATTAATATAATTATAATGTTTTAGATAGATAGATAGATAGATAGATAGATAGATAGATAGATAGATAGATAGATAGATAGATAGATAGATAGATAGATAGATAGGCTGTGATTTAATCTGGTTTATTTATTTATTTATTTTTGGCTAGTAGAAGTTCTGAATGGCCGGTAACTTAAACATTTAGTAGCCAAATAGGCCTTTTTAAAAAGTTAATTTCAAACTTGAAATTGAAATGTATGAAATGGATTTTGTCCATTTCCTCTTTCAATCAATCAATATCTAAGACTTTCAGACAAACTCAAAACTACAAATCCAGGATTCATTAACCCATTCATAACCCATGCAGGATAAAGACTGAACAGTGTGAAACATGAAAAAGTTAAGCTAAGATTCTGTTAACCTGGGTTTAGAATGTCTCGGGTTAACGTGTGTAAAAAGCCTATCCTGTCCTATAATTGTCCTATTGCAGTGCTTTGGATTACTGTAGTTCACATGAATGTCTTTGGATATCATTTTGTGGCAAATGTATTAAAATACCATGGTTTCAGTTTCAGAATCATGTGGACAGACACGTGTAGATCTGGGCACTGAGTCAAATATGTGCTGGACTGAACAACAGTTCCTGTCGTCTTCTGTTCGGTTTGCGCAACCACTGGGGTTTATAAGCGTGAGCTGGTGAACAAGAGGTTTAAACAGGAGCTTCACAATCCTCACACACCAGCGCAGACTAGAGATGGCAAGAGAAATCAGAAACATGTATGACGGGATAACATTTGTAGAATTCCCAGATGAAAGTGCGGAACAAAGAAAGAAAAGGGAAAAAAAAGTTGAAGTCTGAGTTGTCTGGTCTTCAGATCCACGAATGAAGGCTTTTGGATGAGAATACTTCGAGAATTTTATCGAAACATCTCTGTTCAGTGGAATTACAAACATGAAGATAACAAGTATGTACTGAGTCTCTCTGGTGATGAAACTGAACTGAACAGATTCTGTGATGAGTTTCTGGAAAATCTGCATGTCGATGTAGAAGTGGGAGAGGAAGAGGAAGTTGATGAGCTGAATACAAGAATAGCAGATCTTCAACTAAAAGGTAAAGTTCGTAGACAAACTATAAGTTGGCTTGAAAAAGCCTAGCCAGAAATTTTGAAACTTTGAAAGTTTAAAGTTTTAAAGTTCTAGCATGGTTTAACATGATTTACCATGTTTCTATATGGTTTACCACATTGCTATGATTTAGCATGTTTTAACATGACCATGGATGGATGGATGGATGGATCATCAAGATTAGTTAGAAAGACATAGATAGAAAGAAAGATTTGTTAGAAAGATTTGTTAGAAAGATTTGTTAGAAAGAAAGAAAGATTAGATAGTTAGATGGTTAGATTCACTTGATGGAGATTTACAAATTTACATCAATTCATAAGTAGTCCTTCCTTTAACTTCATGTAATTTTTGCTAATAATTTTGTTGATGATTCGTAAATATATCATATTATACGCTATGATTGTATGCATATAAATCATACATTATACATGTATAATGAAGGCGTAATGATATGACGCAGCGCCTGAAAATAGTCCCCAGCTCGGTAACTTCTTCCAACGTGACTGGGACTAAGTTTGTCTAACCTATTAGACCTATTTTCAGGCGCTGCGTCATATCATTACGCCTGCAGCACTCATGGTACAGCCGCACAGTTCCTTGATTATTACGCCGGAATGAGAGTAGTTCCTAGTCATATAGGCTTAGAAAATCGCAACTTTTCATTTTCCGTCGATCTTAGTACACGGTTTAACTACAGAAGAGTCAAGTTTTAAATAGGAAAAATATTGAAACTCTTTGGTCATTTTGAAAGAAATGCTACTGGACTCATCAGAATCAATGATCTGTGCTAAGCTATGCTAAAAGTGGTACCGTCAGACCCGGAGTTCGGCTGAATGGATTCTAAAACGGTAAAACTCATCTGTTCAACTCTGGGGAAGATGTAAAATGAGCATATTTCCGAAAAAAGTGGAGTATCCCTTTAAGCTTTACTCGGTTCATTTGCATTTTATCCTGTACACTTTTTGCAAGTTTGTGAGAAAATGCAATGCTTATTTTTAATAAATTTCAGCACACAGTTTTGGAGATTGCCTTTCTTCATTCCAGTAGATTCCAGCTGTTCTTGTTTCCACACACGTGTAAAGCAATAGTTTGAGGCTGTTTCTGCACTAAGATTGCTGATGAGTCACTTGACTTCTCTTTAATGAACTTTACAGTAAATCAGCAGAATAAAGAGAGTTACTCAGTCTTCATGAGGATTTGAAACTCATCTGAATGTTGTTGTGCCAGTTTCCATCATTAATTGTGTTCATATCAACTTTGTTTATCTGCATCCAGAGAAACGAGTCGAAAATGTAGAAACCTTTTTGATTATTTTATCTCTTCTAACTTGAAACAAAATTACGAAAATAAGGATAAATTATGTTTGACAGGGAACGCATCGCAGGGTCGCATGTTGCAGTTGGAGCAGTCATCACCGAACAACAGGCACATAAAATATTACAGTTTTTCTCGATTGCTTAAACACTATAACCAGGCTTTTGAACTAAAATTTCAAAACCATAATGCCATTTATCAAAAAGCACACCCATTTCACTAAACTATAAACACTATTCCCTGTTTTGACACATGAGTCAGATTGGTTGAACTGTCACTGCAAAACTCTACACACAAATCCCTTCATTTCTCATTGCCTAGACCATGTTGTCATTTAGAAAGCACTAGCATTCAATATTGTTCACTCAAGTCAGCACAGCTTCAGCTCAGTTAGCACACAATTACCCAGGTGGAAACACTAGGAGTCAAAATTTAACACACATCAATCAGAACCTTCAATAGATAGATAAAGGGGCCCAAATCAGTTTATTGAGTTTTGGAACAATGGATCCAGAAAGACATGAAGGAAGAGATCGAGGAGGGATAAGGAGGAGGACGAAGGGCAAGAAGACAAGCAGTCACTCTAGTTGCACGTCTTTATCAATGGTGTGACTATGAGGGAGGCTGGGCTACGAGTAAGGCCAAATTTGAGTCGCTTTACTGTCGCCTCGAGAACCTTCAGGAAGGAGTGGTGGCAAACAAAATTCTATCACTGAATAAAAGACAAACATTTCCAATAGTCTTTGATGAGGTGTATTTTCTTGCAAGAAAAGGCCAGCAGTCGTACAGTCACACAGAGTGTCTGCAGAGTGTGACAGTGAAGGTTGGCCATCCTTCATCCTTTATAGTCTTGACTCCCAGAATGTTATCTTTCTAGGCAAATGATGGTATTTCAACCATATGTGGAACATTCTTAGACGTGTTCATCATATTGTCTCCTTGAGTGGATCGAGGCCCTCCTGTTTCGTCCCAACACTCTTTACCATTCCAATACAATTCCATATTAGAATAAGGTTTTGTGTGTGCTCTTTTACTGTCATATGATGGTCACACACATCTTACTGTAAGTAAGTAAATACTGTAAAAAAATAAATAGAGGAGAGAGTAAAAAAAAAAAAAAAAGATATATGTGTGTGTGTGTGTGTGTGTGTGTGTTGTACTGTGTAGTACATGAATGAATAAAAATGTGCCAGTGTATCCATTGGTTGTGTCTGTGGTGTTCATCATGTGAAAAGGTTTGTGAGGGGGGGAACCACAAGTAACATAACTTACCAGTTTTGGAAATGTTGTTTTGAATTTATTGCACCAGTGTCTTAGACTATGTTGTAGTGTGTGTGTTTGTGAGGGCTTGTGTGTCCTGTCTGAGGGCAAAGTTTGGTTTTTCAGCAAGAGTGAATGGTTTTGAGTGTAGAGCTTCATTTTGACCTGAAAATAGGACGTTTGGGGAATTGGGTGAGACGTTATGGATTTGTGTTTACTGTTTTGAGAATATGAGGCATAGTTTCAAGAAATGTGTTTAAGCAATCGAGAAAAACTGTAAGCTAATTAAAGTTAGAAAAGTTCAGTGAGTGATTTTCTTTTTCTTTTGTTCTCTGATCAACATTAATGTTAGCAGCGAGTATATGCTGTCAGTGCACTGATTCAATAGACATAGGCTTAGGCTACTGTTTTTCTTTCTCAACCATTTAAGACAGGACTGTTTACGGGGATATTTGAACTTGAAAAAAGGTTGAATTTCCGTGGTTGAAACAACAATTCTTCTAATGTTTATTCATGTTTATTTGATGCTATAAATTACCTAGAAGGATAATTCACGAGTTCACACTTACAAATAAGTCAGATAGAATAAATGCGTATTTGGCGTGCTGTCCGAGGAGAGGGCTCCGGGCTCGGTATTCGGCCCGAACCCAGAGTACTCCCCCCGTATTCCTGGCTGTAAAAGAATGAGCCAAGAGTGAGGAGTCGGGGTGGTGGAGGGATGCTGAAAAACTGTCAAGGAATGTTAGGTGAGTGCTTCTTGTCATGCTGATTAGAGTAGACGTAATTGTTTGATGACAAGTAGATTGGATTGATTATCTGAACGTGCTCCTCCCGAACTTTGTTTATAAAACATAATTTATGAGATATAATTGTGTATGTGTCCGTGCACTATATGAGAGGCAGCTCTTTTCGTGCTTTGTGAGTGCGCAGCACAGAAAACAGCGGGCATGCAGACGTGTTCTCTCGTGTCTTGCGCTTGAAGAATGCTATCAAGAAGAACACCTTTCCTGTCCAGTGACGCAAGATCGGCGGCGTTTGAGGGGCCCCTAATTGGCACGGGGCCCTGGGGCGGCTGCACCCAAGCACCCACGCTATCTCCACTATACTGGTTTATAAGGATGAGCTGGTAAACAAGAGGTTTAAAACAGGAGCTTCACAATCCTCAAACACCAGCGCAGACTAGAAATGGCAGAACGACCTCTGGTCAGAAACATGTATGAGGTTTAAAAAATGTAGGAGCCATGCTGTGTTGTATGGTCCCAAGATAGCATTGTGTGCCACAACACCAGTTGTAGAAATTGTGGCACAGAGAGTGATGTTGCCTCCTCGTTGTCCAGGGACATTGACTGGCCAATCACATTTCTCCCTCTTCTCATTTTTTTGTGAAGATTGAAGCCTGCTTCATCAATATACAGGTACTCATAATGAGTTGCACTGCTATCCAACTCCAAGATTCTCTAGAGTAAAAAGAACACAAGGTACAATACAGTAAGTTAGTGTTTTACAGTAATGGCATTGATTGCAGTCAAAACTACTGTGAAACTGTTGCTGAAGTTTGAGTTCACACTTTGAAGCAGCAGTATACATAGATATGCCTAAATCTTTTCACTTACAGTAGCATGGAATAGTTTATGGACACATACTTAAAATTCAGGAAAAATATATCTTTGTTTTGACAGTAAAAGTGCAGTAATTCGGTTGCATACACTTGAGCAAACTGGAATCGCAACTCCTTCACTCTAACGGAGTTCCTCTCAAAGGGCACTTTGTATACTTGCTTCATTCGGATTGCATTTCTCCTTAGAACACGATCAATTGTGGAGAGATTGCATTGGTGGATATTGTGGAACAGTTGATTGTCCTGTGTTATTCTTTGCTGAATTTTTCTTTGAGGCGGAGGGTGTTGTTCTGGACCACCATGTCAACAATGGCATGCTCTTGTTCAATTCAAAGAAGTTTTGTTCGTCCACCTGAATGTTCTCTAACTTCAATTCTGAAAAATCGTTGGACAAGCAGGAACACTGCAGAAATCTAGACCCATGTCAAACATGGACTCTCATTGTAGAAGTAGAATGATATAGTTACTTACCGGTTTATCCCTCTGAAATGTGCGGATAATTGAGGCCACTGTGGATCTGTTTATATTGGGCTGAACTCTCTGCCCAGCTTCTCTCAGTGAGAGACCATGATTTATGACATTGTAAAGGCCCAAAGACGGAATCCAACGGTCTGGGCGAAGGGATAATGCGTGTATGTCTTTTCAGTGCTCCAGTGAAGTTCAGTATTACTTTAGCTCTACGCTTAATCTGACTCCAATTTCAAATCATAATCAAATTTAGATCATGTTTCTTATTAGAAAATAGTCATAAATATTGATTATTAATTAATTTAGATCTTTGATTATTCTGAGTATCCCATACTTTCAATTATTCATTCATTGATCATTCCGATGCCACAAAGAGTCACACGCCCCAGGTTTATGTGGATTTCACGGACACAGCCTCGCCAGTCTGATCTTGGTCAGAGAGTGTAGAGTTTGCTAATGCCTCTTAAGTCGGTTGCCTTCTGCTCACTCATACAAAAAAGTGTCGTTTATTTACCCACTTCCTTACAACTTGCCAAGTCAGTGATAGACAGAAATGAAAAGGTCTTCAGATGACGTGCCTACTGCTCCGTTCATATGCGCCTTTAGTTTGACCTATCCTGGACACAGAGCTGCGGTAGCGCCAGCTTCCTCATAGTCTACTAAAATAATGATTTCAGAAAACTTCAGAATAAATCAAGATGTAACATTTATTTATTATCAGGTAAAAATGTATCATGCCAATTACACAAGTAAATGATTAAAAGCCAAATCAGAAATAATAAATACATGACATCAATTACTCAAAGATGACTCTAAGAGTAAGCAATGCATTCCTGACAGAGACCTATCAAATTGTTTGGCCCTGAACATTGTGCTTTCCCTTTGTTACAGTTTTTTCCAACTGCTTACACACAAAATCTTTTCATGCCACACGATTTTGGAAACCTCTCACTCAAAGTGCAAAACTACATACCAAATCTCCAAAACCATAAGCTATTTCTCAGCCTTTGACTCAGTTTTCAATTGCATTAAACACTTTTTTCAAAACACTACACACAATTCTCTACCTAAAACACAAAAATCTAACAGGAAGTGACTTGCTTTCCTTTTCCAAACACGACCAATCAAAATGCTACACTTATAAAAAGGAGTGTAAGCAGGAAAAAAGGAGACATAGTTTTGAAAACGTGTGTAAGCAGTTGGAAAAAACTGTAACAGCACTGACTGCTCAATAGATTTTGACTGGTTGCAGGTTCATATCAACAAAGAACAAGAATTACAGTATCACAGAGACAAAGGACAAGTTTGTGAGATGCAGGGTACAGTACTGTAAAAATAGGGTACAAGGAGGAGGAAGAACAAAAACAATTTGCAAAGAGCAAAGCAGAGTAGAAATTTCTGATCAATTTTGAGCTACTGTGATAGAACATGTTTTCGTTCATCAAATGACAATGACGGAGATTAAATATTTACTTCTCCCTGAGAACTATACAGTGGGTACGGAAAGTATTCAGACCCCCTTACATTTTTCACTCTTTGTTATATTGCAGCCATTTGCTAAAATCATTTGAGTTCTTTTTTTTTCCTCATTATTGTACACACAGCACCCCACATTGACAGAAAAACACAGAATTGTTGACATTTTTGCACATTTATTAAAAAAGAAAAACTGCATGGTCCTAAGTATTCAGACCCTTTGCTGTGACACTCATATATTTAACTCAGGTGCTGTCCATTTCTTCTGATCATCCTTGAGATGGTTCTACACCTTCATTTGAGTCCAGCTGTGTTTGATTATACTGATTGGACTTGATTAGGAAAGCCACACACCTGTCTATATAAGACCTTACAGCTCACAGTATATGTCAGAGCAAATGAGAATCATGAGGTCAAAGGAACTGCCTTATGAGCTCAGAGACAGAATTGTGGCAAGGCACAGATCTGGCCAAGGTTACAAAAAAAATGTCTGCTGCACTTAAGGTTCCTAAGAGCACAGTGGCCTCCACAATCCTTAAATGGAAGATGTTTGGGACGACCAGAACCCTTCCTAGAGCTGGCCGTCCGGCCAAACTGAGCTATCGGGGGAGAAGAGCCTTGGTGAGAGAGGTAAAGAAGAACCCAAAGATCACTGTGGCTGAGCTCCAGAGATGCAGTCGGGATATGGGAGAAAGTTGTAGTAAGTCAACCATCACTGCAGCCATCCACCAGTCGGGGCTTTATGGCAGAGTGGCCGGACGGAAGCCTCTCCTCAGTGCAAGACACATGAAAGCACACCTGAAGGACTCCAAGATGGTGATAAATAAGATTCTCTGGTCTGATGAGACCAATATAGAACTTTTTGGCCTTAATTCTAAGCGGTATGTGTGGAGAAAACCAGGCACTGCTCATCACCTGTCCAATACAGTCTCACCAGTGAAGCATGGTGGTGGCAGCATCATGCTGTGGGGGTGTTTTTCAGCTGCAGGGACAGGACAACTGGTTGCAATCGAGGGAAAGATGAATGCGGCCAAGTACAGGGATATCCTGGACGAAAACCTTCTCCAGAGTGCTCTGGACCTCAGACTGGGCCGAAGGTTCACCTTCCAACAAGACAATGACCCTAAGCACACAGCTAAAATAACGAAGGAGTGGCTTCACAACAACTCCGTGACTGTTCTTGAATGGCCCAGCCAGAGCCCTGACTTAAACCCAATTGAGCATCTCTGGAGAGACCTGAAAATGGCTGTCCACCAACGTTTACCATCCAACCTGACAGAACTGGAGAGGATCTGCAAGGAGGAATGGCAGAGGATACCCAAATCCAGGTGTGAAAAACTTGTTGCATCTTTCCCAAAAAGACTCATGGCTGTATTAGATCAAAAGGGTACTTCTACTAAATACTGAGCAAAGGGTCTGAATACTTAGGACCATGTGATATTTCAGTTTTTCTTTTTTACAGTTTTTCTCAATTGTTTACACACATTTTCTGGTACTTGAGACACAATGACCACAACATGTAACTCATTCACCAACCCCCTGAACCAGTTCTGCTAAACTACAAGCACAATTCCTGCTTTACACTCAAATTGTACTTCTAAAACACACTTTTCTCATAACACTACACACAATTCTCTGCTTTTGGCACAATTTTCATGCAGAAAATCTCTTGTTTTCACAAGGAACACACTGCCATTCAGATATGCACACTGACTCTTCACATGGGCAAACACCCGTCACACAGTTTTACAATTAGCAATCAGAGCTTTAGCATAAAAGGGCAACAGGTGAGCTCTTCAACAGGTGAGCTCTTCAATGGAGCAATGGATGCCAACATTGGATTTTTTTTTTTTTTTACTGTAACTGTATACAGTAAATTCTTCTGTTGTTTTGTATGTAGACCACTGTATGTACAACTTTGTGTTGGTTGGGATGTACACGGTGTACATTGTTTTTGTGGGGAAAATAAAATATATTTGTTATCATGTATTTGTGTGTTCTGAGTATAAAAAACAATATTCTCAAATATTTTACAACACACTTATGTATGTACTGTCTGTAGAAAGTGTAACACTGAACAGAAAAAAGGCCTAAGTCATTATGATGAATGGAGAAGAAGTGTTTCACATTCATCATAGTGTTTTACACTGAGCACATCAGTGTTCAACTGGTTCTTATAAATGTCTATTCATGTGATGGTTTGTGTGTGTCATTTGAAAACAAAATACCATTTTGAGAAGAAATAACATTGTTTTGAATGTAAAGTTTCATTTTGCAGGAGAATTGAGGGGTTTTGCCCATTGTGTGTGTTTTTTTGGATTTGTGTGTAGAGTTCTGAGAATATGAGGCATGCTTTCAGAAAATGTGTGTAAACAATCGAGAAAAACTGTAATAAATGTGCAAAAATGTCAACAATTCTGTGTTTTTCTGTCAATGTGGGGTGCTGTGTGTACAATAATGAGGGAAAAAAATGAACTTAAATGATTTTAGCAAATGGCTGCAATATAACAAAGAGTGAAAAATTTAAGGGGGTCTGAATACTTTCCGTACCCACTGTATGTTTCGAACAATGTGTTTTCTGTTTTTTTGGTGTATTGTTTACTGACTGCTTGATAGTGTATATCATTTTGATCACTTTGTCTATGATTTGAGAGCAGTGTTTGATTTTGAACACCGGTAAAACTGTTCTGAGGCGAAAGTTTCATTTTGCGAGAGGAGTCAGAGGTTTTGTGAATAGTGCTTGAAGATGAGGTTTTGTGTTTAATGTTTTCAGAAAATGGAGCAAGGTTTCAGAAATTGTGTTTTAGCAATTGAGAAAACTATTTTATCTCTTCCACACAGAGATCATGTTTTCATCTGACGGGAGACATCGAAGATCTCAAGATCTGCATCTTTTGACCAGATTTAAAGCAGACCAAATATGAAACTCTTGTGTTTCTCTTCGCTGTCACACTTAAGCCAGACAACTGTGATTAAATCTGTCACACTAGTTTATATGTATCTGCATATGCGTGTTTATTGAAATTCAATTTCTGGATAAAGCCTGTATTTCTATATAGTTTCTATATATCACTTTCTATATAAACCATAAATTCTTGCCTACAAAAAAAAAAAAATCTTAATATATATTATTGTTCTCTTCTTGTTTTCTGTTCCTGAGATCATTTTAAAAATAAAACCTAAACTGCTGCGTTTTGTCATTTTGCTCATCATTTATTTCAACCTGACATTTTAATGAACTTTTATTGATGGTTAAATGTCAGAATAAAAAGCTAGAATTGAATAAACTTTAACAAAAGCGTATGTGACCTAATGAAAGTAATGTATAGCCTATTGAACAAGACAAACAGGCAGTTTGCATAAAAAAACCCCAACCCAGTCACACTAAATGCGTCTCTATAGCACACATTGTGTTTATCGTGCAAGTTTTACGCGAACATTAGTTTTTACGTGCATAGGATACGCATGAGTAGGTAAAGGGTAGGTTTAGTAGTGGTGTGGGGTGCGTGTGTATTACACGCAATAAAGGGCGTATCATATGCACGTAAAAACTCATTTCGCGTATAAATTGCAAGACAAACACAATGCGTGCTATAGAGACGCATGAACACAAATGTGATTCATTTTGCCCATTTCCTCTTTTTAGTTTTTCCTGATCCCACCCTCTGTTCTCTCTTCTCTGTTCTCCTGTCTAAACACCTTTGACTATAATGTTGCTACATCCACAAAATCTGATATATTGACACTTTGAGCTTTGTGTTTTGAGGTTTGTACTTTGTTCACTGCGAACGGAGATACTGTTAGTCACGTGACTAAACCCTTCTGGAAAACATGTTGATTCATTTTCATCTTGGCAAATCCGTGCTGGGTTTCCGCTGAGCAAGTTCCTGCCTTCTTCCCTGACTTGTCATTGTGAAAGAATCTGTCTTGTAATGGAGAAGAACAAATGTCGTAAGGGAAAAGTAGAAGAAATGGCAGCGGTCAGAGACATGTATGAAGGACTAAATGTTGGAAGCATGACTGAAATGGAACAAAAGAGACACAGAGACACCCAGCTGAACCAGCATCCAGATGTTCTCTTCAGGGTTTATAGACGAGGCCGTCTGCATGTTCTGCTCTTCAGACCCACGAATGGCTGCCAGTGGATGAAAATGTTCAGAGATGGACATCAAAACCTCTTCGCTCAGTGGAGTATCAGACATGTTTACCAGCAGGTTCGGGATGTGATCAATGTCTCTGGAAGTCTGGAGGAATTGCAAAGATTCTGTGACAGGTTTCCAGATCAGCTGCAGGAGTTTCATGACAGTGAGGAAGAAATTGAAGATCTGAGAGCAAGAATACAAGACCTTGAATTAGAAAACAGAAGACTTAGAAAAGACAGCAATAAAGGTCTGCCAAAGATGTGAGGTAAACAAAATAATAATAATAAAATTCAAGCTTATTCTTTTAAAACAGCTTAGAAAGTGCATGTTGTGTGTTTGTGAATAACGGGAGACTGGAGGTGGTTGGCACAGCTGGTTCATTTCTGATCCGCGGGTGATCGAGTAATAAAAAATAGCATTACAATAATTGCGAGTGGATATGAGAGATAAATTATTAATGTGTTGATTTTAATGAAAACATGACTCGCATTTCAGGTGAAACGCAACGAACGAGCGCGTCACTATTTTACTTTCATTTTCAACAACAGCAACAACAGCAACGCCTATAGGCTATCTCTTCAGGGAAAACAATCAAGGAAAACATAATCCTATATTTAAAACCTTCCACACATGCTAGCATGACTAAACTTACTGTATTTACTAGTTGCCATATCAACAATATAGCCTAGAGAAAGGGGAAAAAATGCGCCAAAGTTAAAAAAAATCACTACATTTATTTAGCGTTTATTTAAAATGAGGGAAGCTGATATTATTTTAATCTTATATCTGTTATTTCACAGTTGAGATAGTCCTTTAATGTTGATCTAACCAGCAGAAGACACTCGCAGAGTTTAAATCCCAGTTGTTAAAGCGGGGCATGTTGTCACACTGCGTTACAATGAGCCGCTATTAGAACTATGCTATTCTATTTTACACTTTTATGAATTCTATTGAGAAACCATTAGAAAAGATGAATAAAGACTAAGAGTCAGAAATTATTAATTATTATATGTTTTGAACTATGCTGTATAGCTGTGTTTCGCAGTGTTTGTTGTCAAATTCAAAAATTACCTTATTTTGAATTAATAAAAATGCCATTAGGCCTATTTTATATGAAAAAAGTTGATGTATTTTATTGAGAAAATATTTTAGTTTGTCTTGTATATTTTTTTGATTAGATCAGAAAACATTTTATTCTGTAATATGGTCATGTTATAATATACCCCACCTATGGGGCATATGTTGTCACATTTCACTTATTCCCTTCTTTCAGGGTAAATCAAGAAAAAAAAGTATAAACCGTATTAATGAAACAAAACCACATAATTGTACTAAACGTGTGAAAGTAATGAAAAAAAAAAAAAATACTCTGAACCCAAAGTGAATTAACACAAACTGAGAAAGTCAGAAAGTGTCAGGTTGTGCCTGCTCTCCTCTTCTTCCTCCTAGAAGTCATAAAACATAAAGGAACCTATACTTGAAATAATAACTTGACAGCTTTAACTAAATTTTCCATAATTTGGTTTCATTTAAGTTCAAGTCAACGGAAGCAACATAAAGGGCTTCATTTTACTTAGGCTATCATCAGATAATTTGAAGATCAAAGACATCAGCACTGTAATATAATCTTTGCACTAAGTTTAAAAAGGCGATAGATTCTATTTACACTAAGAGAAAATAGTGATAGATTGATCCGTGCATCTCTAGTAACATCTAAATATAGAGGGGGTGGGGTGGTTTATTCATTTAAACCATCTTCAAACTGTCTTTTAACGTGCGAGTAACCGGCCACATTTGCCAGATCTACAGTAAATATGCATTAACAAAGATGAAGTTAAACCAAACGCTCATTCAAGAACACTAATACTAAAACAAAGAGTTCAGTCCTGTAGACCGTATGCGCCAGAGACACAGGTGCGCCGCCATCTTTAGAATATTGTCTTTGAACTTCCGTTTTAGCGGTAGTTCAGTATATCTCTATGGCATCGCTGTGGAAGAGTAATTAGCTGGTGAAGTGGGTTTACTTATTGTAGAGTTAACGAGTTATCGCGAGCATTGTGATGTTTAAAGCAGATGTCTTAACATATGTCAGACCGGGAAGATTTTAAAATGGGCAGTTCATTCATAAATTCTTAAAGGGATCATATAATGGTACATGCACTTTTACAAGTTGATTGTACTGAAATGTGTGTTGGCAGTGCCTGTACACAACCATCATAAAATGATAAAAATCCATCCAGTGGTTTTTTTTTAATCTTCTTATATGTTTTCCCCTCTCTCAAATCAAGCCGTTCGACTGTGTGAGGTCACAAAATCGACGCCCCTCCCACGATTGTTGATTGACAGCAGCGTTTCAACACAGACCCGCCCTCGCTCGTGAGCGATCTGTCAATCATAGTCCGCGCGTCATTGTTGATACGCTGGAGCACTGGCTATGAGCAGAATGGCGTCTAAGCGATTGTGCTGTTCTGTTCTTGGGAGTAATAAGGAACACAGCAGTCATGTTGATGATGTTCCTAAATCCGAACCGCTGAAGACGCAGTGGCTGAGTTTTGTTTTCGAAGGGAATATTCCCCACGATCAACGTCAATGCTGTCATGTTTGCGCGAATCATTTCACACACCAGACTGTTTTACACACAAGGGTCAGTAAAGCTGGTTTTGCTAAGAAGCTGCTCCTGAAAAAAGGATCGGCAACTATTCGTGCTCCTGCTGAACCTCCAGAAGAACTGAAGTGAGTGTGACGTTTTATTAACCTTTCGCTTGCACGCTTCACATTACGTCATGTTTTCTATGTACAATGTTCTCAATATAATTCATAATCCCACGTTTATAATGGACAACGCGTTATGGTTATTGTGTTATTATTACAAACGGTGTCCGCACAGAACAGAGGGGCGGGGCGAGCAAAGCTCATTATCATTTAAAGACACATGCACTTAAACGGCGTGCTGAAAACAGAGCTGTTTTTGACCAGGTAAAATTAGTGTTTTCTTACAATACTAATGAGAATTTTTAATTAAAGTATATTACAAACTTTTAATTTAGACCCTAAAGAATCATATTAGCTTGTACAAAAATGGCATTATATGACCCCTTTAAGATCGCTGTGGAAATACAGACCAGAGCGCACTGCTGAAAACGGGCGGGGCTACAGAAGGTCTTACAGATAACACGAGTCAACATGTGCATGTGAAAGCTGTAATTCATCATCTATGACATGGTTCTATTCGCATGCATATTTTCATGCATGTTTACTCTTTAATGATAGACATAAAATAATTAATATATTAGCTGTTGATTTGTTTTAGCTACATCTTCCACACAGAGAGCATGTTAAGAGGAAGGCCTGCTTCATTTCAGCGTTTCTCTGAAGGATCGAAGGGTTTTCAATATCAACCTGTGTTTTACTTTAAGAAAGCAAGCGTACATTGGTGATGTTTCCTTTTCTTTTGAAGGAGTGTGTTCTCGAACGGGAACGGCCTACGAACTCCTTGTGAGTCTTGAAGCTGATTTCTGCCTGATGAAACTGCAGACTATCTTCAGTAAAAAAATATCTTCAATTTATTATAATTCTGACTCTTGTCTTATATTGACTGCACTTCTAACTCCTGGTCTTCATTAATCATATCTGGTCATTGTCTTTAACTGAAAATTCCCTAACACTTTGTTTTATATTTAATTTCATAATCATTTATAATCATTTATCATTTATGTAGTTGTCATTAGATTTATCATTTATTCATATTATCATTATTATTATTATTATTCAGTTTACATCATTTATTAATTTAGTCATATAATCATTTTATTATAATTCATGTATGTCATTTTATGTTTTTATATATTATGTTTTTATTGGCAGCTGCTATTTGCACTAAGTACAAATAAACTAAAATATAAAAATACAATGGGGCATGTTGTCACAATGGGAAGCTCCCATTAAATTGTCATATTATTATTGTTCATTTGTTTATCAACAAGCTTGTATAACATATGGTGATATTGAAATTTTAGTTTAGTTTCAGACCAAAATTTGTAGTGATATTCTCATTTTCTAATAAAGATTTCCAGTTTTTTAACAACATCATGATCATGCACTCTTCATTTACTCTGGACGACAACACTGTAAACTGGTGTATACATATCAAGTATATTAGTGGAAATGGGTTGGGTAGTTCAGGAAGTAATCCAACAATGAGTTCCTGTGACTGATTCTGTGTTTGTTTTTGTGACCAGCATGACTCTGTGGCCACACTTGTTCCTTTGGCACAATATATTACTGTAAAAAGTGTTCAGTTCACTTACTTAAAAAAAATGAGTAAACCTGTTGCCTTAAAATTATTAAGTAAATAAACTCAATGCTTAATTGAAAAAATAAGTTATGTGAACTTGACAATTCCACATTTCTGAAGTTTATTTACTTAATAATTTTAAGGCAACGGGTTTACTCAATTTTTTTAAGTTACAGGATGGCTGTAAAGTGACATGAAATAACCAGTAAGAAAGTGATGTGTAAATATAAGGGATCTAAGATGAGAAAGAGGACAGTAGCTGTATTTAGAATGAATAAAAAGAGAAAAAAACACTAAAACATGAACACATCATGAAAAAAGATGTCAAAGTTGATGAACTCTCTCACAGCAAGAACATTCACATGCAGAACTTGCACATTTTCCCAGAGAATTTTAAACACACAGTATAGTATGGAGATCAGAAGCATTTATTTTGAATAAAAACATAATTTCAACACTGCAAAGAAATATCATTGTGTTATACAGACCAACGGTAAGTTACGCTGTTCATTTTTTTCATGCATAATGGCTGGTGAAATATTATTTTAGAGATATTACTGATTATTTATTATATGATAATTAAAGAATAGGAATATCATCCTTCCTGTAGCTAATAATGGGACAGTGCTCAGATCTCGTGTCTTTCTTTAATATTTTTAACATAACATGTTTGTGCCTGTCAGGTGTCTGTGGAAAAGTGCTGGTGTTTCCATTGAAAGGAACATGGAGACCCTCCTCCAAACGCTAGTATCCAGACATTAGAGTATTTGTAGCTCATGGAGGAACCTATTGAGTTTAGGAAGCCATTTATCATGATGTTAAAGTGGTTGGACTGACACTTTTTTAAAGCAATATTACAATCTCAACTAAAAGAGAAGGGCTGCAAAGATACTGTCCTTAAGTGCTGTCAGTGAGGATATCTTTTCTGAAACAGAGCTTACAGAGCCATCCTACAGAACAAGCATGTCTCCTCCACTCCATCAAATCCATTAGACAGCGCCCTCTTCTGGATGGAGTTTGTCATGAAACAGAGGCGCTGCTCACCTCAAATGCCCCGTAGGCAAGGCTTTTTCCTTAACATTGAGTGATTCCATTAATAAAAAAAAAGTAAGCCCTCAATACCATTTGATTGAGGTATGTTTCATGAAGCCAGAATGTTAAGCTATTAAACAAAATATTTTTGTGTCATATCTGTGGTTTGTTTATTTGCAATAGAGTAAAAAAATCTGGGTGTACATCCTTTAAGTGTGGTGATTCCAGGTCAAGAAAATATGATCATACAACACCAATTTTATCATCTTTACACTGGTTATCTATTAAGTTCTGTATCAATTATAAAGTATTATCTACTGACCTATAAGGGCCTAAATGGTTCAGCTCCTGATATTTAACTAATCTTCTATCTACAATCCATCACGCTCTTTAAGATCATAAAAACTCTGTGCTTCTGATAGTACCTAGAATATCTAAGTCCATAAAGGTGGGAGAGCGTTTTCCCATTTGGCTCCTAAACTCTGGAATAGCCTTCTGTCACAGTGTCTGGTTTGTGTTTCCCCGGGTGTCCACTAGAGGTCTCTTTCCCTCACTGTCACCTTTACTTCTGGAACTGCATTTCCCACAATCCTTTGTCTGTTCTCATCACTCATCATTGCAGCTGTTCCTCATTACATCGTTAGTGTCTGTGTATTTATACCCTGTCTGGTTAGTATTTGTCATGGAGTCATCATATTGTCACCACACGTCTGAGGTCAGGTTCTTGTTTTGTTTCTTGTTTTGTTTCTTGTTTTGTTTCTTGTTTTGTTTCTTGTTTTGTTTCTTGTTTTGTTTCGCTAACATGGATTTTGAACCTTGCCTGGATGACGACGAATTGGATTACGCTTTAATAAATCATTACCATCACACTGCTTTTGGACCTATTTTCCTGTGTGTCCCCGTGACACCTTCCTGATGATGTTCAAGGCTCAGACTCACTCTCCCAGTTTAAATCTAGATTAAAGACGCATATCTCATATAATGCATCTCAAAACCGTATACTCCAGATATCAGATCAAATGCACATGATTATCTTTGCTTAATGTTATGAACAGCAGTGACGCTAATTATTTTTGACTTGCTTCTCTGTTTTATCTTGGGATGCCCATCCTGAGGTAACTAGAGAATATGTCAGGTCCAGTTTGGATCCTAACCGTATTATGAAGACTTCAGATGAAGCAAACTCTGAATCAACATGCACCAATGCTATTTTTTTCTATATATCTTAATCAATTGTTAAGATGTATTCCCTGCCTCAATGAGCTCATTGTTTCTGCCTTAAATTAATGCATTGTTTAAATTAATACGTTATTAGCTGTGTGATTTGTATGTACATTTCTTAAATAAATAACTTGGACCGTTGTGCACAACCGGATTGCTCCTGTCTGCCTCGCTGCCTGCTGTGAGTGTGTTTGTTTGCTTCGGTGCTGTAAGCTCCGTCTTAGCCTTGTATTTCTTTGTTTTGAACCATCATTTACTACCATTTCTAGTTGTTTATACTACTACATTTTACCCAACATCTCAGATTAAATTGACATCGCTAGCTTCTGTTATTAGTACTACTAGCACAAAACGCTAGTAATTTGCTAGCCTGTTAACGCGCCACCCGTGCGCTCAGCTATTTTTATTTATTTATTTTTCTCTCGCGCGTCCGTGCCTTTGAGTTCATAAAAGCTCAGGTGAGTAAGAATCAATCAACAAACACGGTGAGTAATGTCTTGTCCTGTTATTGTCACCTGCACTTCATGTCACATGTTTAGCATAGGCTTCTCTGTCGGCAATATAGGATTTATATGTGATAAATGTAAGGAGACAGTTAGGTTGACAGAGAAGATTTCAGAATTAGAAACACGCATCCAAACTTTAATTGAGGATAGTAAGAGTGCTAGAGCTTCAGATGTTTTGGATGCGCATAGCATAGTGAACACTTTACATGAGTCGGTTCCGGCTGAAGAGCCTGTGCAGCCGGGCAAATGGGTGACAGTGAGGGATCGCTCTAGTCGCGGATCTAAAAACCACTCTTCCGTTCCGATTATCATAACAAATCGATTTGCCCCGCTCAGTGAAACACCCACTGAGAATGATTGTGCCCTAGTTATTGGCGAATCTATTACACGGAACGTGAAGATAGAGACACCAACCACCATAGTCACATGTTTGCCGGGAGCCAGAGCGCCTGACATCAAAGCAAATTTAAAAGTGCTGGCTAATGCTAATCGTAATTTCTCTAAGATCATTATTCATGATCAAGATCAAGATCACCGAAATTAATTTTAAAGAGGTGTGTGAACTTGCAAGTACGATGTCAAGGACTGTAATTTGCTCTGGCCCCCTGAGATGGTCCTCACTGCAGAGCATAAAATCCGGGGGGAGGAGTCGGATAAAATTCAACTCCTCCCACCTTACATACCTAAACCTACCAATCTCCACCCCCTGATCCCTAAACCCACCCCTAAACCTACCCATCTCCACCCCTAAACCTACCAATCTCCACCCCTTATATAAGATCCGACTCCTCCCCTCGGATCTTGTGTACTGCATTGAGGTGCTACTGGGCCCCCTTCCTGTTCGCAGGAGTGATGAGATAGTCAGTAGATTGTGTTCTCTTAACGGTTGGCTGTCTCGGTGGTGTCCGCAACATAATATAGAATTCATAGACAATTGGAAAAGTTTTTGGGGCAAACCTGACCTGTTGAAAAGAGATGGTATTCATCCCTCCTGGGATGGTGCTGCTCTTCTCTCTAGTAATATGGCTCATAGTCTTAGAGCTCAAACATGACAATCTGGGGCTCAGGTCAGGAAGCAGACAGACTGGCTAAACCGACTGTCTGCTAGCGGCCTCGCGTCACCAAGGTCAGATAAATCCTATCACATAGAGCCTCTTTCACCTAGCTATCATCATATAGAGACTGTGTCTGTTCCCCGAATTTGGAAATCCAAAAAAACGTTTTAACCCATCGAAGGTTAAAAATTTAATTGATGTTCAACAAATAAAAAACAGCTATAATACAGATGAGCAAATGCTAAAGCTTGGGTTGCTGAATATTCGATCGCTTACTTCAAAAGCACTCATTGTTAATGATATGATTTCAGATAATAACCTAGATGTGCTGTGTTTGACAGAAACCTGGCTAAAACCAAACGATTACATTACTTTAAATGAGTCCACCCCGCAAGATAACTGTTATAAACATGAGCCGCGTCTGAAACGCAAAGGGGGTGGTGTTGCTGTAATTTATAGTAATAGTTTCAAAACCACTAAGAAATCAAGTTTTAAATATAATTATTTTGAAGCATTGGTGCTTAATATAAAAATATATAGTGTAAATGATAAATCACGTTTGAGATTTGTGCTGGCTACTGTATACAGGCCATCAGGGCACCATACAGACTTTATCAAAGAATTTGCGGACTTTCTATCAGAATTAATATTGACTGCAGATAAAGTACTAATTGTTGGTGATTTTAATATACACATCGATAATGAAAAAGGGATTGGCATTTAAAGACATTGTAAATTCAATTGGAGTTAGACAACACGTGTCAGGACCTACTCATCGTCGTAATCATACTCTAGATCTAATATTATCACACGGAATAGATGTGGATGCCGTTGAAATTCTGCAGCAGAGCGATGACATCTCAGATCATTATCTAGTCTCGTGTAATTTGCATTTAGCCAAGGCTGCAAAGCCGACTCCGTGTTTCAAATATGTGAGACCTATCACTTCTGCCACTAAAGATTGCTTTATTAATAATCTTCCTGATCAGTTTCATCATCTCAGCATCTCAGATAGCTTAGAAGAACTAGATATTGCGACAGAAACTCTTAACTCTCTCTTTTCCAGCACTTTAGACACAGTTGCTCCGTTGCGCTTAAAGAAGATTAAAGAAAATAGTCCAACGCCGTGGTACAACGAGCACACTCGGGCCCTTAAGAGAGCAGCCAGAAAAATGGAGCGCAACTGGAAGAAAACAAAACTAGAGGTATTTCGCATTTCATGGAAGGAGAGCTCGATTACTTACAGAGAGGCCTTAAAAGCTGCTAGATCTGCTTATTTTTCAACCCTATTAGAAGAAAATAAACATAATCCTAGGTATTTATTTGAAACAGTGGCTAAACTAACGAAAAATAAAGCTTCAAGCCCAGAAGTTTCCAAGCAGCACAGCAGTAATGACTTTATGAACTTCTTCACTTATAAGACTGATAATATCAGGGATAAAATTATAACTATGCAACCGTCTACTACAGTATCACATCAGGGAGTGCATTGTAGTCTCCCTGAGGAAAAATTTGATTCATTCGTTGCTATAGGAGAGGAGGAATTTACTAAACTCATTAAATCATCTAAATCTACAACATGTATGTTAGACCCTATACCGACTAAGCTACTGAAAGAGATGCTTCCAGAGGTCATAGATCCTCTTCTTAATATCATTAATTCATCTTTGTCTCTAGGATACGTACCAAAAAACTTTAAGCTGGCTATGATTAAACCGCTTGTTAAAAAAACGCAACTTGATCCTACAGAATTAGTCTATTACAGGCCGATCTCGAATCTACCTTTTCTGTCAAAGATATTAGAAAAAGCAGTATCTTCACAACTGTGTTCCTTTCTTGAAAGAAATGATTTCCAGTCAGGATTTAGACCGTACCATAGTACAGAGACAGCTCTCGTTAGAGTCACATTGATTTGCTCCTATCATCCGATCGTGGTTGTATCTCGCTATTAGTGTTACTCGATCTTAGTGCTGCGTTTGACACCATCGACCACAACGTTCTTTTAAATAGATTAGAATATTATGTTGGCATTACGGGAATTGCACTAGCATGGTTTAAATCATACTTATCTGACTGTTATCAGTTTGTAGCAGTAAATGAAGAGATGTCTCATCGATCACAAGTTCAGTATGGCGTACCACAAGGCTCAGTACTAGGACCGCTGCTGTTCACTCTGTACATGCTACCATTAGGAGATATCATTAGGAAACATGGCATTAGCTTTCACTGTTATGCTGACGATACTCAGCTCTATATTTCCTCAAAACCTAACGAAACTTATCAATTCACAAAATTAACGGAATGCATAGCGGATATAAAAAAATTGGATGACTCGTAATTTCCTACTTCTAAATTCTGAAAAAACAGAGATTCTAATTATTGGACAAAAAACTTCCTCACGTAATAACCTAGAATACTGTCTAACACTTGATGGCTGCTCTGTTAAGTCTTCGTCGTCGGTTAGGAACCTGGGTGTGCTCTTTGATACCAATCTTTCATTTGAAAGTCACGTGTCTAGTATCTGTAAAACTGCATTTTTCCATCTTAAAAATATATCTAAATTACGTCATATGCTCTCATTGACAAATGCAGAACAATTAGTTCATGCGTTCATGACCTCAAGGCTAGATTATTGTAATGCTCTACTGGGTGGTTGCCCTGCACGCTTAATAAATAAACTACAGCTAGTTCAAAACGCAGCAGCTCGAGTTCTTACCAGAACCAGGAAGTATGACCATATTAGCCCGGTTCTGTCAAAACTGCACTGGCTCCCTATTAAACATCGCATACATTTTAAAATATTGCTGATTACTTACAAAGCACTAAATGGTTTAGCCACAGTACTTGAGCGAGCTCTTAACGCATTATAGTCCGTCACGTCTATTGCGATCTCAAAATTCCGGCCAGTTACTAATACCTAGAATATCAAAATCGACTGCTGGCGGTAGATCCTTCTCCTATTTAGCACCAAAACTCTGGAACAGTCTTCCTACCATTGTCCGGGAAGCAGACACACTCTGTCAGTTCAAAGCCAGATTAAAGACACATCTCTTTGACCTAGCATTCACATAATACATTATAGACTTCTATAATTTAATTTTAGGCTGCATAGATTAGGGCTGCGTTTCCCGAAAGCATCGTAAGCCTAAGTTGATCGTAAAAATGATCGTACGACTGATCTTAATATTAAGGTCTGTTTCCCAAAAGCATCGTAGCTTAAGTAGCACTTGAAAATCTTCGTAGATCTACGAGTGCTCTGGAGTAATCGTACATCCTCAAGTTCATCGTAAGAAGACAGATTTATGAGGACACCTGCAGGACAAACGGCAGATTACACCTTTAACTTTATTCAAATGTAGCCTATGTGATTATAATATAAGGTTTTGATTGTACTTTATTGTACACTTTATTACTCTTTTTTTGTTGTTGGTTAAATTAATGTATAAATTAAATAATTAAAAAGGTCAGAAAACAAAACAAAAAAATAGAAATAATTTAATAATTTAATATAATAATAATAATAATTTAATAATTTTAATCAAAATTAAATGAATGAAAAAAAATAAATAAAAGAAATCCTTTAAATCTGCTAAAAATTACATCTTTGTTTCGCTCTATCTCCTCTAAAAGGACATTAATTTAATCTTTTTGAAAGGTATCTTTTGGTCTTTTTTTTTTTTTTTTTTGTCAGTGCCTCCGCCTGTAGGTGCTTTATATAAACTTGTCTTGATTGCTAATCCACAACAGATGACAATTATTTGGTTAAACGTTCAGAATACGATTCCATATAAGGTTATGTTTCAGCACTTCGCGAATGGACAGCGACTCTTAAGTAGCACGTAGAGCGCGTTCTCGCGCGTTCATGTTAAGTGCATTTTTGGGAAACGCTCGTGGAATTGCTGCGAGCGTTCGTAACTTTGCACGTAGAAAGCGCTCTTAAGAGCTAAGATACATCGTTATCGGGAAACCCGGCCCAGGTCAGCCGGAACCGGGAACACTTCCCATAAATCCTGATGTACTCGTTACATCATGAGAAGAATGGCATCTACGCTAATTTTAGTGTCTGTGTTTATCCCGAGGTTTTCCTGCAGCCTGCCGGATCCAGGCCGTATCCAGATCTGACGAAGGACCTTCGCCTGGACCGATGACAATTCGCAGTGCTGAAGTGCCAACTAGTCACTCCCTATGGAGGATCCCACTACCACTCTACAGATAAAGCGTTGTCGGGAAAATTCGTTTCGCGTTCCTACCCCAAAGCAACAAAATAAAAAATAAAATTCTTTATCAAAATTTATAAGGAAAGACAAGTACTTTGTTTAGGCTTGGCTTGTAGGGAATTCCAAACCTGCGTATTTTCAAATGCACATAACTATAGAACCCATTCTAAATGCGCATGTGAACGCCATCAGCGTTTCTCACAGGTTCGCGTTTAAAGTCTTTGTAGAGGGAATGGTGTCGTCTTAGCGGCCCCTGATTTAATAACAAATGATCGTTCCGACGGAAGCAAATCAATCAAAACTAACTTTAGATGGAAAATAACTTAACTCTGCTATAAAGCCAAAACAATCTCTGTTACCTTAAATTATACGCTTATCTCTGTGAAGCTGCTTTGAAACAATCTACGTTGTTAAAAGCGCTATATAAATGAAGATGACTTGACTTGACTTGACTTGACTCAAAGAGCGCTTGATTTGAATTAGTTTACAACAAAGATGACTGCCGCTGGAGAATTGAGATTTCACGAGTTCACACTTACAAATAAGTCAGATAGAATAAATGCGTATATGAGATTTTACGAGTTCACACAAATAAGTCAGATAGAATAAATGCGTATATGACGTGCTGTCCGAGGAGAGGGCTGTGGGCTCGGTAGCCATATAGCCCAGGGTTCACCAATCTCGGTCCTGGAGGGCCGCTGTCCTGCAGAGTTTAGCTCCAACCAGCTCCAACACACCTGTTTAAAAGTTTCTAGTATGCCTAGTGAGACCTTGATTAGCTGGTTCAGGTGTGTTTAATTGGGGTTGGAGCTAAACTCTGCAGGACATCGGCCCTCCAGGATCGAGATTGGTGAACCCTGCTTTAGCCGAACTTTGTTTATGAAACATCATGTGTAGATTCCGCCATCGCGTCTGTTATAGAATATATCCACAGCGCATTCATTTTAAAAGAGGAACAGAGAGCTGCGACTGCGACATTTTGTTGGTTGAAAATATGAACGAAGAACATGCGTCATTTACTCCGTTGCTCTGACTAGAATATGAGTATGACGAAGTCAGGCTAATTAACTGAGTGAAATGAAATCGAATATATCGTCCTGTGGAATCATTCATTCACAGACAGCTTACGAAGATGTTCAACTAATAAAGATCTTCATCGCTGGCAAAAATATGATGCATTTGAAGATTTGCTCTCACTTGACTGTATCCTACTGTAACGTTAGGTCCACGGCCACTTCATCCAACGCTCTTGATGTTCAATCTTCCTGTTACGATTCCGAGTCGAGTGTGAATTGAAATCACTTCAGACGATTCAGTGCGTGCAGGAACTGAACAGGGGTGCGTTTCCAGATAACGATGGATCTTAGCACTTACGAGGATTTTCTGCGAGCGACTTTACGAACGTTCGTGTTCATTTCACGTGCGTTTCACAAAAATGCACTTAGCACGATCGTTCGCAGCTGTGCTTTAAGTGCTACTTAAGAGTCGCTGTCCGTTTGTCAAGTGCTGAAATGTCACCTTGTAGAATGGCTTGTAATTGCAGCACACGCTTGCAATTTGAAATGTTTAACCATAACTGTTTTCACCTGATGTGCATTTTCCACGAGGTCAATAATCTATAAAAGCACAAACCTACGAGTGGAGACACCAGCAAAATGGCTGAACCAAAAAAAAAAAAGAAAATACCTTTTTTTTTTTTTTTTTTAAAGAGGAGATTAAGGTAATTTTAGAGGAGGTGGAGCTATACAAACATATTATTTTCAGGAGGTTTAAGGGAAGTCATTCAAATAAACAAAAATAAAAAATCTGGGAGGATTTTGCTAGAAAACTGACTGTAACTATAGGGGCATTAAAAGATCAGGGAAGGAGGTCAGGAAGAAGTGGGAAGACTTGGAACTTGGACTTGGAGGTCAGGAAGACTTTGCCAGCCTTGCTAAAAGGAAAAGGGCTCTGCAGAGGACAACATTTAATAAAACAGGTGGTGGGACCAATGATGGCCAACCAAGAAATGCCCAATACATGGCTGGTTTTCGTGCATCAATCATTTAATGTTCAATAATTTAATTTTGATTAAAATTATTAGATTAAATTATTTCTATTTTTTCTATTTTTTTCTTTTTTTAGATTTCTATTTTTCTTTTTTGACCTTTTTAATTATTTAATTTATACATTCATTTAACCAAAAAAAAATAGTAATAAAGTGTACAATAAAGTACATTCATAACCTTATCACATTGCCTTTGAATAAAGTTAAAGGTGTAATCTGCCGGTTGTCCTGCAGATTACCTCATAACTCTGTCTTCTTCCGATGCACTTACGATACTCTAGAGCACTCGTAGATCTACGAATATTTTTAAGTGCTACTTAAGTTACGATGCTTTTGGGAAACAGTCCATTTATAGATTATTGACCTCGTGGAAAATGCATATCAGATGAAAACCGTTATGGTTAAACATTTAAAATTGCAAGCGTGTGCTGCAATTACAAGCCATTCTACAAGGTGACATTTCAGCACTTGACAAACGGACAGCGACTCTTAAGTAGCACTTAAAGCACAGCTGTGAACGATCGTGCTAAGTGCATATTTGTGAAACGCACGTGAAATGAACACGAACGTTCGTAAATTCGCTCGCAGAAAATCCTCGTAAAAAAAGAGAAGCAGATAAGTGATAAGTCAAAGTCAGTGAAAAACACGTTCATGTCTGTCATCTGCCGTGCACTCAACAGAAGAATGAGCCGCTGCTCCTCTCAGCCATTCACTGAACAGGGTAGATGCACGCAGCTAGAGAGAGTGACGGCAGGGAGAAAGCAAGAGCTCGCACTCGCAGGACTGACAACATTTGGAGGTTACTGAGGTTTGTCCAAAAAGTCGTTAGATTTGTCACTAGTCGCTTTTTTGGAAAAAATGTGCTAAAGGGGCCTGAAAAGCCGCTAAAAATAGCGACAAAGTCTTGTCATTAGTCTGTGTATTTAAGCCCTCATGTTTGCCATGTGTCTACTGTTATGTAAGTTAATGTCTTTATTTTTAGTTTTCATGTCATGTTTTTGTTTCATGTTTGGTTTTGTTAAATAAACTGCACTTGGGTTCTTTACAACTTGTCCCCTTAGACTGGTCAGGATGGAAAACAGAAACTTGAAAACACGTAAAATGAAATATGACAACAAGTTTTTCAACATTTAATTCAAATAACTTTTCTATCACTGTCACATATATAATTAAAAACAAGCATTATTATTAACATAAACACATAAAAAGACAGAAATAAAAAAAGAAAAATGTACATACAAGAGTTAACCTCAGCTCAAATCAGCTGACACCAAAACACTTTCACTTTCTTTCTTCCGTCACATGAATAAAAAAATAAATAAACAAGACAACAGCATTCCACGTCACAACCTTATAAATAGAGACAGCAGCCAGAGAACATTCATTTGCGGCTCCTAACCGAATTGAAGATACAGAGAGGGAAGACTTCCACACTCAGGTTTGACTTCATTACTCATTATTACCAGTATTACTCATTCATTACTGTGTGTGTGTGTATATAAATAGTGGGTCATATATCCAATGCTTTTTGAAAACTTAAGGCTTCTTCATAAAACGAGTCGGACATCATCACATTTTTGTATAGGCCTACATTTGTATTTATTTACATTAGTAAGCTACAGGACATCGTCTTTCAAAACATGACCTGCGCGAAAGAGAGAGAAAAAATTAATGCGTCATGTATATATATATATATATATATATATATATATATATATATATATATATATATATATATACACACACACACATATATATATATATATATATATATATATATATATATATATATATATATATATATATATAAAGAGTTCAGATGCAAAAGCCATATATTTAAGTTCAGTAATTTCACTTAAATGACAATTAATAGATCATTTGCATTGCCATTTAAGTGAAATTACTGAACTTAAATATACGAGCTTGATAAAAATGATCATTCTAGAAGAAAATTTCAGATGGCACTTAGAGGCTTTTGCATCTGAACTCTTCATATATACCGCATGGGCGTCGGTTTGGTTTGAAATGTGCTGGGTACAATGACGCATTCAAACCGACGCCCATGTATATATATATATATATATATATATATATATATATATACAGTAACAGTCAAAAGTTTGGAAACATTACTATTTTTAATGTTTTTGAAAGAAGTCTCTTATGCTCATCAAGCCTGCAGTTAAAAAAAAAGTAATATTATGAAATATTATTACAATTTAAAATAATGGTTCTCTTTTTTAATATACTTTAAAATGTCATTTATTTTTGTGATGCAAAGCTGAATTTTCATCAGCAAGTACTCCAGTCTTTGGTGTCTTATGATCCTTCAGAAATCATTCTAATATGATGATTTATGATCAATGTTGGAAACAGTTGTGCTGCTTAATATTTTTTTTTATAACCTGAGATACTTTTTTCAGGATTATTTGATGAATAAAAAGTTAAAAAGAACTGTATTTATTTAGAATAGAAATCTTTTGTAACAATATACACTACCGTTCAAAAGTTTGGGAACAATAACTATTTTTTTTTTAAGAAATTAGTACTTTAATTCAACAAGGATGCGTTAAATTGATAAAAGGTGATGGTAACGATTTATATTGTTAGAAATGTTTTTATTTTGAATAAATGCTGTTTTTATGAATAAATGCTGTTAACATTTTACTCATCAATGAATCCTGAAACAAGTATTCCAAAAAAATATATTAAACAGCACAACTGTTTCCATCATTGATAATAACTGAGTATCAAATCATCATATTAGAATGATTTCTGAAGGATCATAAGACACCAAAGACTGGAGTACTTGCTGATGAAAATTCAGCTTTGCATCACAAAAATAAATTACATTTTAAAATATATTAAAAAGAGAACCATTATTTTAAATTGTAATAATATTTCATAATATTACTGTTTTTTTTTGTTTTTGTTTTTTTTTAACTGCAGGCTTGATGAGCATAAGATACTTCTTTCAAAAACATTAAAAATAGTAATGTTTCCAAACTTTTGACTGGTACTGTATATATATATATATATATATATTTATTATGTACATAGCCTATATATATATATACATGGGCGTCGGTTTGAATGCGTCATTGTACCCAGCACATATAGCCTATAGCCTATATACCGCATGGGCGTCGGTTTGAATGCGTCATTGTACCCAGCACATATAGACTATAGCCTATATACCGCATGGGCGTCGGTTTGAATGCGTCATTGTACCCAGCACATATAGACTATAGCCTATATACCGCATGGGCGTCGGTTTGAATGCGTCATTGTACCCAGCACATATAGACTATAGCCTATATACCGCATGGGCGTCGGTTTGAATGCGTCATTGTACCCAGCACATATAGACTATAGCCTATATACCGCATGGGCGTCGGTTTGAATGCGTCATTGTACCCAGCACATATAGACTATAGCCTATATACCGCATGGGCGTCGGTTTGAATGCGTCATTGTACCCAGCACATATAGACTATAGCCTATATACCGCATGGGCGTCGGTTTGAATGCGTCATTGCACCCAGCACATATAGACTATAGCCTATATACCGCATGGGCGTCGGTTTGAATGCGTCATTGTACCCAGCACATATAGACTATAGCCTATATACCGCATGGGCGTCGGTTTGAATGCGTCATTGCACCCAGCACATATAGACTATAGCCTATATACCGCATGGGCGTCGGTTTGAATGCGTCATTGCACCCAGCACATATAGACTATAGCCTATATACCGCATGGGCGTCGGTTTGAATGCGTCATTGCACCCAGCACAGGGGCGCCGCCAGGAATTTTGGGCCCCATGACAAAAAAATCTAATTGGGCCCCCTCCGCGCAGCTGTTGTCACCACATCTCTAGGACCTAACTGTCCCATCAAAAGCTTTACATAACCCTAATCAAAGGCTTGCAACTGTTTTGCTTCTTGTAGTTCAATACTAGTACTAGCACAATATTTTATGCTGTGTAAATGCAAGTCTGCATACAGTATGCAGTTCACTATTTGATACAAGATTAAAAGCCAACATAAAAATGTCCTTAAGGCAATCCTTTACAGTCTCAATGTATTTTTATTGTAAAATTAATGACAGATTTAAAAAAAAGAAGAAAAAACTTTTTAATTAAAATAAACTAACATCATCATATCAAAACAATGAAAACAGCAGATTTTTTAACTTAACTGCACATATAGGCTATGCCAACAACAAAATAAAGTTGACGTGTAAAACGGAATTTCCACACCAGGGTTATTATAGTGCTACAAAACAGATCAAGTGATCACTAAATCAATAGGTTTTGAGGTTTGGAATGATGGGAATAATAAAGTCTGTATCTATAGATGTCATTTAATGGCCAAAATTCAGTCTAAATGAACGCATCAAACTGGATTATTTTAATATTGTCTGTAACACACGCAGGTTGAGGTAAGCTACTCATTGTTTCTAACTGCATCCAGTACAGACAGGAGGTTGTTGTTGTTTTATGTCATAATGGTCATTATGTGAGAAAATAATTTGTGTTTGATTTCTGTCATTAATACATTTTCATTTTCTTTTTTTGTTATGGTAAAAAGAGCAAGAGAGACAGTCAGGGAACCCCACACAGACTCCCTGGAATGATGCTAAGTCATTACCACAGTGTTGCTCACCTTCTTCACTGGGACAGGGAGGGGGGGTAGTTATGGGGAGACTGGGGTGCTGCTGACTCGTCTGTTGTTAAGTCTGCAGGGGCATGGACAATGATTTAATATGAATATCTTGCTAAACGTTTCCCTGCACTGATTAAATGTTGATGAAATGTAGGCTAACACTAGCTAGCTTATTTCACTATGTATGGACAACAGGTTAATACCACGCACAGACTAAAGGCTACCCACCTTTCTTGGTGAAAAACTGGGTTACAGATTGACACCCTTTCTTTTGTCTTTCCTTTTTTGAAAACCAGATTTTCTTTTACTATGCAACATTGTGGTCTCTGTGTTGCTGACGCATCGCATCGACTAAAGCCTGTTTTATGCTTCTGCGTCGAACTGCCGCCGTAGCTACGTCGTAGGCTGTGTGTAGCGCGCGTACCCTACGGCGTACCCTGACGTGCACCTCTCCAAAAATGTAACAACGCGTCAATTCTACGCGGACACAAGCGCTGTGATTGGTCTGCCAGAACCCCTCCCTCGGGGTTTCACATGCTCCCTAGGTACGCGTCAACGCGGACAACGACACAGAAGTATAAATTAAAACCAACACGTTGCCTACGGCGTATAGGCTCCGGCGTATGTCCGACGCAGAAGTATAATGAGGCCTTAACTGTCTGCAACTACAACTAAAGGCCTATTTATACTTCTGCGTCGAACTGCCGCCGTAGCTACGTCGTAGGCTGTGTGTAGCGCGCGTACCCTACGGCGTACCCTGACGTGCACCTCTCCAAAAATGTAACAACGCGTCAATTCTATGCGGACACAAGCGCTGTGATTGGTCTGCCAGAACCCCTCCCTCGGGGTTTCACATGCTCCCTAGGTACGCGTCAACGCGGACAACGACACAGAAGTATAAATTAAAACCAACACGTTGCCTACGGCGTATAGGCTCCGGCGTAGGTCCGACGCAGAAGTATAATGAGGCCTTAACTAAACACAAACACCGCGCACGCTAACGCAGGACCAAACCATTTCATGCAGATACAGGGGGGTGGTCGGTCAAAATGAAAGTTTACTTTTTGATCAATGGGGATATTTAACTTTTATTGCCAAAATAAGTAAAATCAAAGACATCATTCATTGTATAATTATTTGAAATATACTGAATGATGATGATTTGTATAGTGTATAATATATATATTTTTTTAAATTAGTTTTTACTTATTTGTTGGGGCCCCTGTCAGTCAGGGGCCCTTGGAATCGTCCTAACTTTTCCCCCCTATACGGCGCCCATGACCCAGCACATATAAGGCTTGTTCGACTTCATGCAGCTCTGTGCAGACCGATCGGCGGCTGACTTGAAGCAGTGCATGCCGGTTAGAAATTTTGTCCGACTTGATCCAGCGCCGACGCCACGTGACTGTGACGTATGCCATCAAAGTACCGCGAGACCGATTCGAGAGTAGCCGGAGAACTCAGCCAGCGCAGCTTCTCAAGAGCGACTGCACTGGGCTGCAGGAGCTCTGATGACGACACAGCTGTTCCACGATTGGCCAAATCCATTGCATGACAACGATCACATGTGTTGCGTGTTTATTCAAACACCTTTAGTTCCTCTAAAGCGCACAAATCAGTTTTTTATAACAGTAAACACTCTTTTCATGTAGTTGTGATGTTATATTGTGTCATGTTTATCAAAGTAAAACTGATTAAAAAACGTAGACTCCACTTCATTGATAGTAGCTGTTGAACTTTATTCTTGTTGAAACAGACGCTGTGTGAAGCAGGACATACATAAAGTATTGAATGAAAATGTCTCTGAAACATTATTTGGCAAATATTGCATTTATTTCACTTCAGCTGTGGTAAAGTATGCAAACACCACGTGAGCGGTCACCACGGGAACCAGAAAGTGTCCGACTTCACATCTCCGTTTGCAGCTCCTCCCCGCCTGCACGCGGCTACTCTCGCCGATCGGATACATCCAGCCGCAGCCGATGTCGAACACACCTATAGCCTATATACCGCATGGGCGTCGGTTTGAATGCGTCATTGCACCCAGCACATATAGACTATAGCCTATATACCGCATGGGCGTCGGTTTGGTTTGAAATGTGCTGGGTACAATGACGCATTCATTTTTTTTTTCTCTTTCGCGCACATTTCAAACCAAACCGACGCCCATGCGGTATAGATTATGGGCTATATGTGCTGGGTGCAATGACGCATTCAAACCGACGCCCATGGCTGGGTATATATATATATATATATATATATATATATATATATATATATATACACGAGTATATATGAATTCGTTTTGAACGAATCGGTTGACTCAAATATTCAATGATCATTCCATAAACATCTGTCTCAATCAGGAATGACTCAGTCATTTGAACGAATCGTTTGAACGAATGAATCATTGACTCGCTCATTAAGACGGCCGTCTGGCGACACCTATTGGCGGTTTAGTGTTATGTTTAAAAGTATCATTCTTATATATACATGGGCGTCTGTTTGAATGCGTCATTCATTGTACCCAGCACTTTTCAAACCAAACCGACGCCCATGCGGTATATGTGCTGGGTACAATGACGCATTCAAACAGACGCCCATGTATATATATATATATATATATATATATATATATATATATATATATATATATATATATATATATATATATATATAAATTACAGAAACGTCTGTCTGTCTGTCTGTCTGTGTGTCTGTCTGTGTGTCTGTCTGTGTGTCTGTCTGTGTGTCTGTTAACCGCATATCTCTCGAACCGTTAGTCCGATGGATTTCAAACTTGACAGGTGTCTCGCTACGGTCACGAGTAAGTGCAGTGCCAAGTTTGACGTTGTTTGGGTGAGAAATGCTAAAGATATCGTTAAATATATCATTTTTAAAAGGTTGTGGTTTAAAAATAAACAGAGAGTTGTATCGGTCAAAGAAGCCCCAAGAAGGTTGTGGTTTAAAAATAAACATTCTGACAATCTGTCAGCTACACTGTTTACTTATGAATATTAAATTCTGACAATCTGTCAGCTACACTGTTTACTTATGAATATTAGAGTTTGGTTCCAAAACTTGATAAATCCATTTTGATTCTTTTGAGTAAAAATGTGTTTTCTTTACCAAGAAAGTGACAAGATGAAAACCACTATTTTCTGTTTCAAACTTTCACATAGCATCTTTAGGTTATAATAACATAAAAAATTTCAAATCCAGATTTTGATTTTCAAAGATTTATTATAAAAACGGATTATTTTCCCCAAAAATGCAATAAATTCATGACACTTTTTTTTTTTTTCAAAATGCAATTAATCAATTGAATCAATAAAAAAGTTATTTTTTTATCATATTGAAACTGTTGAAATCAGCCATCGCTAAGAAATATCTCCTGAACTTTTTTGATGGCGATCAGCTCACAAAAACTGATTTTGCACGGGCATCAGCCTATTCACAAACTGTTTGCTCAAGCATAAGCGTTTTCTCGGAGTTCACTTTGTGCTTTCTACCATGCACATATAAAAATGTCACTGAACTTTTGCTGTGTAATTGTAACAATGAGCACTCAAACACATCAAACCAACAATTAGGCTACTAAAAACACTCAAAAACTGATTTTGCACGGGCATTTTGCACTAGTAAAAAATAAAAATAAAAATCTGCCTGCCTCTATGGGAATTTAACATAGGGGTGTCCAAACTTATGCACCCTGTATTTTAAGGAAGAACATTTATTTATTTACGATACATTATTCATTCACAAAGAAAATTGGTGTCCTTAAAGGTTGGATTTTTCCTATTTTTTTAAATTAAGGCATTAAGTTGAGTTTCCAAAAGATGATTTTTTATACCTCTTTTTAGTCAACTTTAGTATGGGTGTCTAAACTTATGCATAGCACTGTATATATATATATATATATATATATATATATATATATATATATATATATATATATATATATGATATACATATTATATATATCAGAAAAAGATTATGCATGTAATAATACATGTTTTAAAACTTTTTTCAGTGTAAATTTGGCGTAATTACTGTAACTGTCAGGATCTTCACCTACAAAGTACTGTTATTTTTACAGCTTTCACTGTAAAAAATCATCCGGTAATTTATCTGTAAAATGCTGGCAGCACAGTTGCACTAAATTAAAAGTCAAGTTAATTTGTTTAATTTGCAGGTGAACAGTTTGATTTAGTTGGGCTCTTGTCTTGACCTTTAATTTTATTACATTAGCTTTTTTGTCTGCCGTAAAGTGTTTATAAGACACGTTTGCAAAGGCAAAAAAAAAAAAAAAAAAGTCAGTGTAGTCAAAAAAACAGTGTAGGTCCTATCAGTCATTTGTTGTAGTCCTTAAAAACAATTTCTTAAAAGCAAAAATCTCTCTTTGCATTGAACCACTGTCTCATCCATTATTGAGAGTGTTATGTTGTTAATGCACTTTAAAGGGAGTTCACCTAAAAATGATAATTCTGTCATAATTTACTTACACTAATGTTGTTCCAAACCTGTATGAGAAACTCAGTTAAAGGGATAGTTCACTTTGAAATTAATTTTTGATATGTTTTAGCTTACCTCAAGGGCATCCAAGATGTAGGTGTCTTTGTTTCCGCAGTAGTTTCAATTTTGATATTTTTAGGTCAAACCGTTCTTGTCTGTCAGTCATATGCAGGTCGATGGTCACTGGCTCAAAACACAAGCACAGAGTCCAAATTAAAACAATTCCCCATCGTCCAAATGAAACAATTCCCCATCGTAAGTACACATTGATGGCCTAAGACACGAAACGAGCGGTTTGTGTGAGAAAACGAACAGTATTTATATCGTTGTTATCTCTTGAAAACAGCACACGTCTAAATGATCTGACGGCGCGGGCGGGTATAGATATATACATAGATGTCGCCTTGGATGCACCAAGGTGGAGACAGTTCTGTTTGTAACATGAGGCCAGAAGAAGTGACAAGTAAATGAGAGACAGGTACAAGAAAAATACGCACACTTTATACATACATTATATATATGCTGTATATATATATGGTCATGTTTTAGTTTAAATTCCAATAACACTAGTACTCCACTTTACTTAGTGTATGAGGCTGATGATCCTTGGTGTAAGGGAGAGGCAGAGAGGTATTAGGGAAAATGAAGAGAAGGAAAAGGGAAGTGAGTGTACGTTCAAGAGAAAGCCTTTAATTATTTTACACGGCCCCAGCCTAAGGATTTAGACCAATAAATGTAATTTAGGAAAAAATAGGGTTGTCCGTGTTTCTAAATTTTATTTGGGTGCATAGGATGGCCTGGATGGTGCAGAATTTTCTTATCAGGCCACTATGAAGTTGAAATTCAGAGACAATTGTCTAATTCAACCTTTTATAAAAAATTGAGTACAAATCCTGTGATTAATTTTAAAACATCTGTACATAACACTTTAAAATTGTTTGTAGATTCAGGTTTGTTGACGAAAGCTGAATATGAATATATGTGTGTCGAACATCCGATTACACCGGTGTTATATACACTGCCCAAAATTCTTAAACCTTATAGTGATATTCCCTCTGGGAGACCTATAGTGGCAGCAATTGGGTCTCTTACAGAAAAAATTTCAGCTTTCGTCGATTTTCATTTACAACCTTTGGTGATGTCTTTGCCTTCTTATATTAGAGACACGGTGCATTTTATTGAACTTGTTAACAATGTGAAATTACCGGATTGTCCTGTTCTTCTAGTCACTATGGATGTTGAATCGTTGTATACCAATGTTCCGTTTCAGGGTGGGCTAGAGGCAATTGAATTTTTTCTGAATCAACGGCTTTGTCAAACTCCTAGTACTGTGTGTTTGAGTGATTTGGCAAAATTGGTACTTTCACATAATTATTTCTTGTTTGGGTCTGAGTATTATTTGCAGATTTCGGGGGTCAGTATGGGATCTAAGATGGCCCCAAGTTTTGCATCTTTATTTTGTGGCATGTTTGAACATCAATTTGTGTTTAATCCGGTTAACGATTTTTTAAAGCACATTCTTTTATATGGAAAAGATACATTGACGATGTTTTTCTATTGTGGAGTGGCACTGAAGCGGAGCTATTAGAGTTTCACAATTTGGTAAATAATAAATGTACTGCGTTAACATTTACCATTGATTTCCATCAAGAGAAAATGAATTTTTTGGATGTGCTTGTTCTTCATACCACGTCGGGCATTGAGACCACTTTGTATCGGAAACCTACTGATCGTAACACTATCTTGCACGGACAATCCTATCATCCGGTGTCATTAAAACGTTCGTTACCAATTTCTCAATTTAGTCGGATTCGCCGTATCTGTAGCAGTGATGATGATTTCCAACAGCAGTCACATATTTTATCAGAGAGATTTAGACATCGATCGTATAAAGAAGAGTGGATTCAGTCTGCAGCGAGTCGTTTTAAAGATGTGTCACAAAAAGAGAGTCTAGTTAAAAAATATAAAAAAAACGGAATGTCGTGTTAATTGTTATATGCAATATTCGCCTGTTACCAAGGATGTTAATAATGTTTTATCTAAACACTGGCATATTGTAGAGAGTGATCCCAATCTTAAAAAATGCTTCGAAAAACCACCTCGTTTAGTGTATAAAAAAACACCTAACCTTCGAAATATTTTAGTTAGAGCGGATTTAAAACCAGCTCCTCACTTCTTGAATAAAATACCTCATGGTAATTATAGATGTGGTAACTGTCAACAGTGTAATTTTACATATACGACATCAACTTTTACACATCCTCATACGGCAAAAACTTTTAAAATTCGAGGCACCATTTCGTGTAAGACGGCCAACATTATTTATATGCTGCGTTGCCCTTGTGGCTTATGTTACATTGGTAAGACTAGTAGACCTTTGAAGAATTGCATTTCTGAACATCGATGTGCAATTAGACACCATGATCCAAAAAGTCCAGTTGCACAGCATTTTGCAGCTTTTAGACATTCAGTTTCTACTCTTCAATACATAGGCATCGAGGTAGTTAAGTATCCACGTCGTGGAGGTGACATTGATAAATTGCTTTTACAGCGTGAGGCTTTTTGGATTTTCACATTAGACATGTTGTCCCCTAGAGGACTTAATGAAGATTTTGATATTCGTCCATTTCTTTGAATTGTCATATAGATGTGTGTGTGTGTGTGTGTGTGTGTGTGTGTGTGTGTGTGTGTGTGTGTGTATTTCTCTTTTTTTTTGTATATAATACATCAAAGGTTTTGGAGTGATTACTTTAATTTAGTTATTTTGATGTATATATGCAGGTATCAAGAAAAGTGTTTTTTAAAGTGCATATTAATAATGATACTGTTGTATTTTGCATAGTTTTTTAATAATTTTTGTGTGTGTATGTATATATATATATATATATATATATATATTTGTTTTTCTTTTTTCGTTTTGTATTGTTGTATTGATTAGTAACATGTTTGGACGTGATCACCTGGAGATATAAAGGGTTGCACATCTGTAGTCAATTTGTCTGATGAAGAGCCTGCGTGCTCGAAACGTCACATACGCTATGCGATAGTTGTCTTGAAAATAAATATTTTTGATAATTTTGGAGCTTAGGTGTTGCCGACTTTATACTTTATCTTTTCACTTGTTGTTTTTTAGTCGAGCACCCTTTTGAGACTGATGTGCGTGCTTTTGTTTCATTTTTCTTCATAATTTGTTGATTGCAATAAAATAAACACATAGTTTATTAAATTTAAAAACACCACACATAGTAAAATTGTTGTTATAAAATCAAGGGTCAAGAACCCAACTAAAGCAAACACTGATCACCATCGTGAAACATCAAATGAAACTCAATAAACCATCATCATATAAACCTCTGCTAATTCTCAATAACAACTTTTGTAGACGTCTTACAGAAATAAAGTCAGTCTGGTTAGTAATAAGTAAAGCTGGTAATGCTGTTTGTGGAGTTGTTTAATCCTCCTCTGCTGAGATCTTGAGAGATGTAATGTCTTTTATCTTCAGCTGATTTCATCTAAGGCTGTGGTTGAAGTCAGTTGTAGTTTGTGTTTCTCTTTGCTTCAGTAATTTTGCTCATTAACAGCAGGTGTTCGTCACTAATGCTCAGTCATTACTTAATTAATCACTTAATTTATCACATAATTAATCACTTAACTTCTTGACTGCAATGTATATCTAATATTAAACAAATTAAGGTAATCAGTGTCCTCAAATGAAATGAGTTAGCTTAACTTTTTGGGGTTTTTCAGTGTGAGGAAAAATGCAGTCGATCAGCGCCACCTTGCGTGAATTAGCCGAAGGAGAACTATCGTTTCGCGTTCGGTGTGAAAGCTCCATTCATCCATTCACCTTGTTGTATTGCGTCAAGTTTAGTGTGAAAGGGCTTTTAAAAGGGATAGGTCACCCAAAAATTAAAATTAGCCTATGATTTACTCACCCTCAAGCCATCCTAGGTGTATATGACATTCTTCTTTCAGACAAATACAATCAGAGTTATATTAAAAAATGTCCTGTCTCTTCCAAGTTTTGTAATGGCAGTGAATGGTTTCTGTTTTGAAGTCCATAAAAGTGCATCTGTCCATCATAAAAGTGCATCTGTCCATCATAAAAGTGCATCTGTCCATCATAAAAGTGCATCTATCCATCATAAATGTACTCCACATGTCTCCAGGGGGTTAATAAAGACCTTGTGAAGCGAAGCAATGCGTTTGTGTGAGAAAAATATTCATATTTAAAACTTTATCAACTAAAATAACTAGCTTCCGACAGACAGCTGTGTGCATCGATTTACGGCGAAAGACTAACCCTTGAACTTGACGCACAACGTAATGACGAACCCGAAAGCGCAGAGGATAGAGCAAAACAAAACATCAATCACGAATTAGAAGTATAAATCGAGAACTTTTTGAGAGAAATGTCGGAGGAACTTGAGTTTGTTGCCCAGCCCTGTTTGTTTGAACCGCGAGAGGCATCACAGCTTACGCTACTCCTACGACATACATCACCAAGTGTTACTCTTTTGGCGTGAGTCGACTTGCGTATTTTTCTTACACAAATGTGTCGCTTCACTTCAAGAGTTCTTTATTAACCCCCCAGAGCCGTGTGGAGACCTTTTATCATGGATGGATGCACTTTTAAAGACTTCAAAACAGAAACCAGCCAAAAATACAAAAGATATAAAAAGAGTTAAGAGCCCAACTAATGTAAACAATAATCAGTTATGGTGACTTCAAATCAAATAGAGTTAAACCTCTCTTAGTTCTCAATAACAACTTTTGTAGACTACTAACAGAAATAAAGTCAGTCTGGTTAGTAATAAGTAAAGCTGGTAATGCTGTTTGTGGAGTTGTTTAATCCTCCTCTGCTGAGATCTTCAGAGATCTTGTGTCTCATGGGCACATAACCACTCTGTGGGAGGCAGAATAATTGCTGGTTGGGTAGGGGATCAAATACTCAATCAACTGCTAATCATTTTATAACCTTTATATGATGTGTTTTTCTCTGGATTTACTTGTTGATATTTCGTCTCTATCAGTTAAAATAAACCTACCTTAAAAACTATAGACCCTTCCTTACTTTGTAGGTGGGCAAAATCATCAGGGGATCCAATCACTATTTTCTCCACTGTATATTTGTTCTGTATAAAAGTTATTTCTCTAAATAAATTAAATATTTGCTTAATCAACAGGGGAAACAAGGACTGTGGACAATCAGGAGTCTGTCCTGATCAACACCATCATTACAACAGGAAAATACTGAAAAAGACATGGAAAAAATGAATAATCTACAACAGGAAAATACTGAAAAAGACATGGAAAAAATGAATAATCTACAACAGGAAAATACTGAAAAAGACATGGAAAAAATTAATAATCTGTTTCACAAACTTAATCTTGAAGGCGGGAGTCTTAATAACCTGAGCCCAGCAGATGTTCTTCAGATAACTACACATTCTTTACAGTCCAGTGAGTCTTGTGCTGATGAAGAGCTGGTTCAGACTTTCCTTCAAAAACTATTGATGATGAACTACAGAGCAAGATACATCAACATTAAAGAGACCAGTAAACAGGATCAAACAAAACAGGGAGACTTGTTTGAAACCAGGAGTGAAAATGTTCATGATGTTTTTGAAATGATGTCTTTGTCAAACAAAGGAACGAATCGATCTGATCAAATTCACCCGATGGATGTTCAGATGGCTGTGTTTCTTTGTGCTGATGATTTCCTGAAGCAGCTGATGGTCACTAAACTGTCTCAGTGTCAGTACGCTCTGCCTCTGCTTGTTCCTAATCCATTCACACATCAGACTGAGTTTCCTCTCTGGACATTCAGACAAATCAACAAGAGCTGGAAGACGAGAAACCCCAACGATGAAACCACCAGTCAAACCCAGCTGATCTACAAGGCACAAACTCCAATGGTGTCTTTCTTCAGGTTTGACTCTGTGTCTTCATCCAAGTCTGAGCTGATGAACAGTCTGATCAATGAGAAGCACAACACGTTCTTCCACAGGAACTGCCCAGGCAGCAGCAGATCCAGAGTCCTGATGGATGGAGTGGTGGAGATCGCCTGGTTCTGCCCCTCTGGGAAAAACACGGATAAATTCAATGATTGTGTTGCGTTCTGTAATCTACACGGTGATGCAGAAGACTATGAGAAACAGCGGCTGATCCTCACTGAAATGTCCTCAGTCAATGTTGTCCTTCTAGCACAACTTGACAGGAATTCCAGAAGTGCAAAAATAATCCAAAACCTGTACTCAAACACGAAGCCACTCATTTGTCTTTTCACTGAGGATGAATCTACTATGATTGAGACAGGCAAAGGAAAATACAAGATTGGTATGAAAGACAGAAATCAATCAGAAGTATCTGAAGATCTCAGAAGAGCTATAAATGATTGTCTCTCAGAATCATCTTTCAGACTTGAAGATTTGTCCGAACACACAGACATCAGAGTAGATGAGAAAAATAATGAATACTGCAGCAGAGGAAGAGAAGCAGCACAACCAATGATTAGTTTGCTGGTGGAGAAAGATCTGATAGGAATCAAAGAATCAACTCTGCCTCATCAGGGAAAACTGTGGCATCAGTGGAGTCAGAAGAACAAAGAACTACACCGACTTCGAGGAGATGAAATAGAAAATGAAATCAGTAGAAAACAAACAGAGCTGGAGAAAATCCGTAAACAGCAGCATGAATCTAACATCAGTGAGTTTATGAAGCTCTTCATTAGTCAAATGAACTCACATAATAAACATGAGAAGATGTTTTTCATTAAGTGGCTCGGAAACCTCCTGGATGAATATACTTCAGCTGATCTTTCTAAAATACATCACAAATATGATGAAAAGTGGTCAACAGTCTTAAAACTGAAAGAGAAACATGATAAATCTGAACAACTCATAGCTGAACAAACTGAACTTGAGAGAATATCTGAGGTTCTTCAGGCTGCAGGCTTTGGTTTGGAGCACATCATGAGGGAGATCGGTCAGATCTATGAATCATGTTCATCTGTGAAGGAGGAGAAGAAAGGCCTGCAGGTTCACTTCTCTTCTCTCCCGAGTCTTGCAGCAGAGATGATGATCTCTGGATTTCCACTGGAGCTGATGGATGGAGATGCTGTTCATGTTCCTCTGATCTGGATCTCTGCTGTTCTAGATGAACTCGTAAAGAAACTGGGAGACCAGAGGGTCTTTGTGCTGTCAATTTTAGGGATTCAGAGCTCTGGGAAATCCACCATGCTGAACGCCATGTTTGGACTCCAGTTTGCCGTCAGTGCCGGCAGGTGCACCAGAGGAGCGTTCATGCAGCTGGTCAAAGTCTCAGACGAGATGAAAACACAAATGAAATCTGACTATATTCTGGTCGTTGATACTGAAGGTCTTCGTGCTCTAGAACTGGCTGGAAAATCAACAACACATCATGACAATGAATTGGCCACATTTGTTGTAGGTCTTGGACATCTGACCTTGATCAACATCTTCGGAGAAAACCCCACAGAGATGCAGGACGTTCTTCAGATTGTTGTTCAGGCCCTCATGAGGATGAAGAAGGTCAGACTGAATCCCAGATGTGTGTTTGTGCATCAGAACGTCTCAGACGTCACAGCTGGAGAGAAAAACATGGAGGGAAGAAGACGACTGCAGGAGAAACTGGATGAGATGACAAAACTCGCTGCTAAAGATGAAGTCTATGATGCAGATCGTTTCAGTGATATTATTAGATTTGATGTCCAGAAGGATGTGAAGTATTTTGCTCAGCTCTGGGAGGGAAGCCCACCCATGGCACCACCAAACCCGAACTACTGTGAGAATATTCAAGACCTCAAGAAGACTATTATATCTCATGCCTCACAATCAGATGGAATAAAGACGAAAGACTTAAAATATCGTATTAAAGATCTCTGGGAGGCTTTATTGAAAGAACGATTCGTCTTCAGCTTCAGAAATTCTCTGGAGATTTCAGCCTACAGGAAACTGGAGACTGAATACAGCAAGTGGTCCTGGAGTCTTCGCAGCGCCATGATGAACACTGAGAATAAACTACACAACCAAATAGAAAATAAAGCAATTCATGAGGTTGAGGAAACCACTCTTCAAAGAGAACTGAAGAAAACGAGTGAAGAAGTGAAAAAATCAATGGCAGAATTCTTTGAGAAAGACACAGATAAAGATATGCTGATTCAGTGGAAAACATCATTTGAGCTCAAAATCAAGGATGTTCAGGAAAACATTGTGAGAGAAACAAAGAGGAAATTAAATGAGGTTCTTCAGCAGCAAGGCCTGAAGAGAAAGATTGATGATCAGAGGAAACAGCATGAAAACACTCTCTATGCAAAGAGTGAAGAACTTGCCTTAAAATTCAAAGGTAACAATGAAGAAACACTGAAGAAAGAGTTTGATTTGTTTTGGGAACAGTGGATGAAGAAGATCATCACAGACAATCCTCCAGTCAAATACATTGATATAATGAGAGATGTGAGAGAGATCCTCAGTAGTGTGTATGTAAGTGCTCCTGTAGACCACTGGAGCGAGAGCAGTGAGAACAAGAACATTTTCACTCTGCCAAGTTATTCAGATTATGCTATTTACAAAACATCCAAAGAAGGAACATTTAAAGAGGCTGTTAAGGATGCTTACAAAGCAGTTAAAGAAAAATTTGGATATACTGAAACTCTGTCTCCAGAAGATGAAGCCCAAATAAGATCATTAGTTGCAGATGTTGCTCAGCAAACAAACAAAATGATTAAGTCATTTAACATTTCAAAGATGGGCTACAACATCAGCTACATTCAACAAGTTGCAGATCACATCAAGAAAACGATATCAGCACATGAGAAAGGAGTAAAATATGTGTTCAAGAATGAATTCTCCATGGATTTGTCTTACTCCATCTTTCAGAAAGAAAAAGAGATGATCACTGAACAACAGAGACTGTTCAGGAAAGCCCATGATCCTGTTCTCTATTTGGAGGAGAAGAGAGAGGAGTACTATAGTATTTTCCAGAAATACTGCAAGGGATCTGCTTCAGCTGCAATTTTTGGTGAGATCATCTGTCAGAAACTTAAAGATCCCATTGAGCAGAGCGTCTACAAGAAGACTGCCAAAGATCTGACAGATGAAATTAAATCAAACTCTGCAGCACTGAATGGAAACAGATCAAGTCTGGAGAAACATATCCTGAAGGTACTGGCAAAAGAGGAGGATTTTGGCAAATACATGAAATACATTCATAATCCCAGAGATCACTTCGAGAGCTTCATCAGAGATGAAGTCAGTCAGTACATCATTGATAATTTCAGTGACAGTGTTTTACCCAAGATGAAGGAGAGCATTGAACTCCAACAGGAGAGAATAATAAAAGCAGCTCGTGAATCTACTGAATATGTTCAAGCGAACAGAGGAGATGTTGGTTTGTGGCTGAAGAATTTCACACAGAAGCTCTCAGCTGAGCTGATCTTCTCTGAACAAGACCTCAGTGGAGTGACACATCGTGATGTTAAGGATTTCAACATCCTAAAAGATGTGATAACACAAGAACTTCCTGCTATAATGTCTGACATCAGCAGAAGATTCAACACAAATACATTTGCTGTAAATCTGGACCACAATTTCAGACCAGATGAGATTCTGATTAATCACTTCTGTAAGTGCTGTTGGGTTCAGTGTCCGTTCTGTAAAGCCATCTGCACCAGCACCATAGAAAACCATGCTGATAAACGAAACCATGATGATAAACCACACCATGATGATAAACGAGACAACACTGATCACAGTGTTCCTTTCCACAGAGTGGATGGAATATCAGGGAGGTCATTCAGGAATACAACAAATTTGTCTCCTTGGATCTGCACATCATCTGTAGCAAGTGACGATCGAGCATTTTACCATGATGCCTCAGATAACGCAGTCCTATATAGAGAATACAGAACAGCAGGAGGAAAATATGCAAAGTGGAGCATCACCCCTGATACCTCTGAGCTGCCCTACTGGAAGTGGTTTGTGTGCAGATTCCAGAAAGATCTGGAAAAACACTACAAGAAAACATTTGCGGGGAGTGGTAAGATACCAGCTGGATGGAGAACATGCACAAAACAGGAGGCTATTGAGAGTTTGGATAAATACTTCTAAATGTATGAAAGAAGTTTAAAGGTCTTTGATTTGCAGTTTGAAAAAAAAAAAAGTTTATGTTCATCACCACAGTGAATATGTTATCAGTTCATTATACTTTACAGTAGTTTAAATAGTTTATTTACAACAAAAGTGATGGTTAATATGTGGTACATTTGTTCTTTGCAAACTAGTCTTCACTGGTAGTGGTAAACCTGTAACAAACCTTTATTTAACTGACTGTTTGAAAGACTCTTCTGTGGCAAACCAAGTGGCATCATTGAAGACTTTCAGATACAAAGATAATTTACATGTAAAAAAATGCAGCATGCAGCATGTTTTCCAGAATTGTGATGAAGAAGTTGTGCAGTCGGACGCTTTCTACTTTCTGTAGAGTCACCTGATCTACATTAAAGTCACACAGTTTGTGTTCATGCAGGTGAAACCAAAAGCCTTTGCTTAACTTTTAAATTGCCGCTACATTTTCTTGCCAATACACAACTGAGCAGAATGTTGTTTCTAAGCTGAATTTCTGCATGTGTTTAATAATGTGTGCAGTAATGTAATCTAGAGAATATTTCATAAAGAATATGAGGATACGGGGTGTGATATACGATCATGTTGTGCATGTAAATTATACCACTTTAGATCTTATATAAATCTTGTATATTTGATTCTACATGTAGTAAACTTGTGTAGTCAGCAGAACTAACTGAAAGGTGTCAGATTAGGAATTATATGTTTAATGGTTGTTGTTAGAGCATTCAAAAACAAAATGTTATTAAGTATCCTATACACTTGGATTTGTCTTACTCCATCTTTAAGAAAGAAAAAGAGATGATCACTGAACAACAGAGACTGTTCAGGGAAGCCAATGATCCTGTTCTCTATTTGGATAAGAAGAGAGAGGAGTACTATAGTATTTTCCAGATATACTGCAATGGATCTGCTTCAGCTGCAATTTTTGGTGAGATCATCTGTCAGAAACTTAAAGATCCCATTGAGCAGAGTGTCTACAAGAAGACTGCCAAAGATCTGACAGATGAAATTAAATCAAACTCTGCAGCACTGAATGGAAACAGATCAAGTCTGGAGAAACATATCCTGAAGGTACTGGCAAAAGAGGATTTTGGCAAATACATTAACTACATTCATAATCCCAGAGATTACTTTGAGAGCTTCATCAGAGATGAAGTCAGTCGTTACATCAATGATAAGTTCAGAGTCAGTGTTTTCCCCAAGATGATGGAGAGCATTAAACTCCAACAGGAGAGAATAATAAAAGCAGCACGTGAAACTGAGCAGAATGTGGTTTCTAAGCTGAATTTGTGCATGTGTTTAATAATGTGAGCAGTCATGTAATCTAGAGAATATTTAATAAAGTATATGAGGATACGGGGTGTGATATACGATCATGTTGTGCATGTAAATGATACCACTTTAGATCTTATTTAAATCTTGTATATTTGATTCTACATGTAGTAAACTTGTGTAGTCAGCAGAACTAACTGAAAGGTGTCAGATTAGGAATTATATGTTTAATGGTTGTTGTTAGAGCATTCAAAAACAAAATGTTATTAAGTATCCTATACACTTGGATTTGTCTTACTCCATCTTTAAGAAAGAAAAAGAGATGATCACTGAACAACAGAGACTGTTCAGGGAAGCCAATGATCCTGTTCTCTATTTGGATAAGAAGAGAGAGGAGTACTATAGTATTTTCCAGATATACTGCAATGGATCTGCTTCAGCTGCAATTTTTGGTGAGATCATCTGTCAGAAACTTAAAGAGCCCATTGAGCAGAGCGTCTACAAGAAGACTGCCAAAGATCTGACAGATGAAATTAAATCAAACTCTGCAGCACTGAATGGAAACAGATCAAGTCTGGAGAAACATATCCTGAAGGTACTGGCAAAAGAGGATTTTGGCAAATACATTAACTACATTCATAATCCCAGAGATTACTTCGAGAGCTTCATCAGAGATGAAGTCAGTCGTTACATCAATGATAAGTTCAGAGTCAGTGTTTTCCCCAAGATGATGGAGAGCATTAAACTCCAACAGGAGAGAATAATAAAAGCAGCACGTGAAACTGAGCAGAATGTGGTTTCTAAGCTGAATTTGTGCATGTGTTTAATAATGTGAGCAGTCATGTAATCTAGAGAATATTTAATAAAGTATATGAGGATACGGGGTGTGATATACGATCATGTTGTGCATGTAAATGATACCACTTTAGATCTTATTTAAATCTTGTATATTTGATTCTACATGTAGTAAAATTGTGTAGTCATCAGAACTGACTGAAAGGTGTTAGATTAGGAATTATATGTTTAAAGGTTGTTGTTAGAGCATTCAAAAACAAAATGTTATCAAGTATCCTATACACTGTTAACCTTTGTGAGTAAAAAAAGATAAAATTCTGACAGTATCATACCATTTTCAATTAAAACAGTAATATACCTTAAAAAGCAATGCATTCTGGGTTATTTTTTGTCATTTTCAAGAAAATAGCCTACAGGAATACACTGTGAACTAGATAAAAAAGTTTGTAGACAAACTTTACGTTGGCATGAAAAAGCTTTGCCAGAAAGTTTGAAGAAGTTTTAAAAGCTTGAAGTTTGAAGGTTTTTAGTTTTAATTAGTTCAAGTTTTAGTTTAGTAGTTTTAAAAGTTTAAATGTTTTCAGTTTGAAATAGTTTAAGCTTTAGTTTAGTATTTTTAAAAGTTTGAAGTTTGAAGGTTTTCAGTTTAGAAATATTAGAGAGAATGGAAAATGAGTCTTGATGGATTAGAAATAGTACATATAGAATGGCAGCTGATGGCAAAAAAATGAATCATGGCATAGTTTATAATTATGTATTTGCATCCTTTTGATTTTATTTAAATAATAATATTTTCAAAATGTATGTAGGCAGATTGCTTAGAATCAATGTAAAATATGTTCATTGTGAAAACTATTAGATTTAATCAGTTAAAAAGTATGAATATGGTTTAAATATAGCTAGCTGTGGAACGGGCCAGATCCTATTAGTTACATTTTATGAGATTGGTTTGCATACAATTTATGGAAAATGGAATCGTTTAGAAGCGGAAATGATGCTGATCCATACTCCAGTCGGTAGGGGGCGGTACTGCACATAGACATGTCTGTGGCAATCCATCTGAAAAAAAAAAAAGCAGCAACCATAGAATGTAAAAAAATATGGACGTAGTGTCCATGACCATAGATATCATATAAAGGCTAGATGTCTTAAGGCGGAGTCACTTCCGGCATCACCGCCGGCCATCTTACCACAGGGCTCTGTGAATTAAGGTGAGTGATCAGCACACACATAAATCCTCTTATCTCGCTGAAATCTTGACGGATTTACAAACGGTTTGGTTTCTTACAAACGTCATTAACGTGGCTATAATTCTTTCATATGGAAGTCCATTGTTATAATTATTCATATGTATGCAGTGTCATAGCTACATCTCTGACGTTTATAACAAACCAAACCGCTTGAAAATCGGTAGAAAATTGAGCAAGTTCTGGTTATTTAAAAGTACATGCACCATGTTATGAGTGAGCGAGCACGCCGTGTGCGGACGTCGACCTCCATTGGCCAGCAGCGCGCACGAGACATCTAGCCTCTATATGATATCTATGTCCATGACCCGTAGGTTTCTGAAGAGCATTTTTGAAGCCTAAAGTGGGCGGAGCCGACCGTCGCCATCTTGGCCATCTTGAACAGCGCTGGTTGTTCTCTTGAACGATGCTTGATGACAACGACGGAATGCTAAGCCGTGGGCTTTGTACCCAAGTAATGGGTGTATTAAATTGTATGAAATAATACCGAAAAAAAGCACAAACACTGCAGAGAAAGCAAGTTCAGCAGCAACATTTGCTGAGGTGAAGTGACGGCTAGTAACAGCAGTCAAACGGCTAGCATTGACATCAGCGACAACCCACCTGTCACTCAAGTGGCCACACCCTTAAATGCAGAAATTTAAATATTAATCAAAAAAATTCACCCCCCTCACAGTTGTTATGAAGGGCAAAATTAGCTGTATAGACCAAAGTGTCAGGGTTGATGCAGGCAGGATGCTGAGACGAGGTTTAAGTAATTCAAAAACAAAGTATTTATTAGAACTGAAATGGTTTCAGATTACAAAATCAAAAGACAAAACTCCAGGAATCAAACATTAACCATACAAAGACAACCATAATCTGACGACGACAGACCAAGACTGAGTAAAACACTGGGGTATATATACACAGGCAAACAGGATGATAAACAAGACACAGCTGACACAAATGAACTAATTAAACAGACCGGGGAAAACAGGACTAAACCAAAATCACAAAAGACGGGAAAACGGATCACAGAAACTGAAAACATAGAAACAGATTCATAAAACAGAACTCAAAGACCTCAAAACGTCACACAAAGCCACATAGAGAACCAGGCTGTAAACATGTTTTTTTCTGCTGTAAAGTTGGTAATTTTAACATGGGGGAGATACAGATTTGACTCACTTCTGCAGCCAGCCCAAGCGGCCAGTCAGTGAATTGCAGTTTAACTCACTTCCGTGTTGGTTTCAAGAGAGAGAAGGGGAGGTTGCCGCCTGGCAGCAACCAGCGGCAGTTGAAAAAACACTGTTCTCCTCGCCATCTTACATGATCGGAGCACCTTCTTGGATCAAGCTGATTGCAAGGCAAGTTACATCTCTTCCTATAAAAGTTGACTTTTTTCAATATATATGTTATTACTGCTGTTGATATCGTATTACACTTTATCAATGCACTGACTATGAAATTTGCATTTTAGTCCACTTGCTAACTAACTTGCACATTGTTCAAAAGCTAACTTTATCTAATGTTACTTTCCACTACAGCTACATAGTATAACTAATTAAAAGTAACAGGGAAGTGTGTTTTTTTTTTTTTTTTTTTTTTTTTTAAGTTTGTATTAATTTCCGTATTTTCTCGAGCATGTGAAGTCATGAACCATGGTTACCCCGTCGGTGTCTGTTGCTGTTGGTCTGCTCTTGTTCTGAAGTTTAACGTATGAAGGCAAATAAAGACAGTTATAAACTACTACATTCAGTATATGAGAGTACTATTCTAATAATTCTCTAAAAAAAATTATGCTGGCCTAACAAAAGTATGCATTTTGTTTCTAACTACTAAAACCATCAAGCATCATTTCTTACATCTAAATGGTTGGACAACCTCCTAGACCTTTTATGTATGCTACAAAGATTGTTTTATAATACATAGAAAAATCAATACATCAAATTATGAACAATTAATCTCAGTTTGAATGTTATATGATTCAACATAAAAAGCATAACATTCGTAATACATTAGAATTATATTTTCACAGCCTGATATCATCTTGCAATCAACCATATGTTCTTATAAATTGGATGTAGTTATTTAATTGTTATAAAAAAGTTAGTTAATAAATTATTATTAGTAGTAGTAGCTGTATTTTGACTTGTCTTGTTACAGTAAAATCAAGTATAAATTAAGTTATTTATGTTGATTCTTTAATATTTGGCCTTAACTGATTTTTTTTCTTTTGTCTTTGTCCACAGATATGTGAATGTGGCCATGTAAAGTGTGTGACATTTCATTATCTACCCGGTATGAATTGCTAAAACATTTTAGGCTGAAACATTTCCAATATGGTCGCAAAAGCCGGTATCCCTGTTTATATGCAGATTGCCTATGTACAAGTTGGCACAACCTTTTGAGTCACACAGGAAGTTAACAGGTATTAAAATAAGTTGCTAAATAATTAAGATTATTGTCTGTATATATATATATATATATATATATATATATATATATATATATATATATATATATATATATTATTCTCTTCTTTTTTTCTGTTATTGAGATCATTTTTAAAATAAAACCTAAACTGCTGCGTTTTGATCCTTTGCTCATCATTTATTTCAACCTGACATTTTAATGAACTTTTATTGATGGTTAAATGTCAGAATAAAAAGCTAGAATTGAATAAACTTTAACAAAAGCGTATGTGACCTAATGAAAGTAATGTATAGCCTATTGGAAGACAAACAGGCAATTTGCATAAAAAAAACCCAACCCAGTCACACTAAATGCGTCTCTATAGCACAGTGACGTGCGGTGATGTCTTAAAGAGGCTAGGCACTGAGTTATGAAAGATTACCTGATTTATTGTTTAAAGGCTAATAATACCAGTAAACATTACGCACAAGCGCGGCATATCAAGAAATGTACAAATCAGGATGTATATCGCGTGTATTCTCTCAGTCTCTCTCTCTCTCACACACACACACACACACACACACGCACGTGGCACACACCGCAGGCACACACCGCGAGTAACAGTAGTTTATGTCCACTCCACTCCAGCATTAGAATGCAACCATTCTTAATCCTTATTGTTGCACAGCGGCCAAAAGTAAAAGTAAAATCACACACCGCTCAATTGAATATGAAGTCAAATGGCTTGCATTAATTCAACCATATTTATCAATTCAATATTAAGCCCAAAATAGTTTTTGACTCACCAATCGGTAGATTATTTGTAGCCTACATCAAATTCATCCGCCGCCATTTCCTCATGAAGACGTCGATCGCAGCTTTGTAAAACTCATCTTTACGGGCCTTCAGTTTGCACAGTCTCTGGCTCTCAATTTAAAACATTTAACTCTCTGATGACAGCCTTTTAACTCCGGTGCTGTCATTTTTGGCTTTGAATTTGCCACGGGGATTAGGCATGTAGGCTATCTGTGGTGTGTAACGTTAATGACGTTAGCTGCGCAAATGTCCAGTAATATCTTGATTTTAATTGGTCCATGTCTGATATGTTACGGAGATGTTACGGGCATACCATATTTACGTCCAAAGGCACAGCAGAGTTGTGCTTTTTTGACGTACATGTTAAAGAATACAGGATCGAAGTGCGCATGCGCAATATGGGTTTTTCGCTTGCCGTCTGCAATGAATGGACAGTAAAAGCACTGCTTATTCTACGATTTGTTTTTTATTTGATTATGCGTAACTGCTACATTTGTCATCATAACGTCTAAATAATTGGAATAACACACATATTGCATATATAAATCACAAGAATAAACAGTAAAAATACAAATACAAGTTTATTATTTAATAAACCATTTTATTTTTGAATTTTGGCAGGGTAGGCAGTGCCTAGTTTGCCTACCCAGACTGCACGTCACTGCTATAGCACACATTGTGTTTATCGTGCAAGTTTTACGCGAACATTAGTTTTTACGTGCATAGGATACGCATGAGTAGGTAAAGGGTAGGTTTAGTAGTGGTGTGGGGTGCTTGTGTATTACACGCAATAAAGGGCGTATCATATGCACGTAAAAACTCATTCTCGCGTATAAATTGCAAGATAAACACAATGCGTGCTATAGAGACGCATGAACACAAATGTGATTCATTTTGCCCATTTCCTCTTTTTAGTTTTTCCTGATCCCACCCTTCCTCTCTCTGTTATTCCTCTGTCTTCTCTGTTGTCCTGTCTAAACACATCTTTGTATTTGACTACATACACAAAATCTGATTGATTGACACTTTGAGCTTTGTGTTTTGAGGTTTGTTCACTGAGAACTGAGATTCTGTTAGAGTCACGTGACTAAACTATGAGGCGCCACGTAGGATTTAAATTAGGGCCGTGACATTAACGCGTTAATTTCGATTAATTAATCTGAGACAAAATAACGCGTTAAAAAAAAATAACGCAGATTAATCCATTCCGTATTGACCTTTGAACCTGGAGCCGTTCTAGCCACAATTCGACTGTAAAATGAAGGAGGGAGACGAGAACGCGCTCGCGCTGCCTGGATCATTGATTGGAACATTTAGGCTACTTATAAAAAACAGCCGGCATTTCAACGTTGATTCACCGGTGAACGTAAGGGACCAAGGTCGAATCAATGTTGGATTATGTTTCGATTGTGCAAAACGAATCAACGTTGAAATCGTGACGTTGTTTCATTGTTGATTTCGTGACGTTGTTTCACCGTCTCTTCTTTCAATATGGGTGAATAAAGATTGTGTGTCGACGTTGTTGAACCAATGATGAATTATGCTTCGGTTTTGCAAATTGAATCAACGTTGATATCGTGACGTTGTTTCACCGTATTACCTGGCTTTCATCATGGGATAATGAGTCATGACAATGCTGACTGAATTTGTGATTAACTGTAGGCTACACTAAAATATTGTTAACTGTCAAATTACTTGCAGCAATGGCTTAATTAAACACATTTAATAAAAATATAACACATGCTCAAGATTGTAAAACAAGTTTTATTCTGAAAAAAACAAAAGTCTAAAAATACTTTCTAAAACAGATGAAAAACATCTCAAACTTTAAATTTCAGCATTTTCGAAGTAATGTTAAAAACCTGTAAAGCAAGTGTAAATAATGTGTATAATTTAATGTTTAATATCAAATGTATAATTTAATAATGTTCAATAATTTAATAATGTTCAATTGTATTGTATTGATTATTTGCTAGGCACAATTATTTCAATTCTCACCCTTTGAACATTTGAACATTATTTCAATAACATGTTCAACACAATTATTTTTAATTGATTGACAGCCCTAATTTATATGCAATTAAAATGCGATTAATTTCGATTAATTAATTACAAAGCCTCTAATTAATTAGATACATTTTTTTAATCGAGTCCCGGCCCTAATTTAAATCAAACTTCGCTTATCAATACATACATAACACACGTGCATATATACACCTATAAATTACTCGCATATACATGTATACTATTGGATGTTCAAAATACATATATGAAATACAAATGCACACTAATATGAAATCCATACCAATACATATTATGTTAGTCATGAATGCGTATACACTTGTGAATAACTTGCATATACATATAAACTTGACGCACGCATACACCTATAAATACTCGCATATACATATAAACTTCCATGCATATAAACCTATAAACACTCGCATATACATATAAACTTCCATGCATATAAACCTATAAACACTCGCATATACATATAAACTTCCATGCATATAAACCTATAAACACTCGCATATACATATAAACTTCCATGCATATAAACCTATAAACACTCGCATATACATATAAACTTCCATGCATATAAACCTATAAACACTCGCATATACATATAAACTTCCATGCATATAGGCTACACCTATAAACACTCGCACATACATATAAACTTTCATGCATATACACCAATAAACACACGCACATACATATAAACTTCCATGCATATACACACCTATAAACACTCGCATATACATATAAACTCGATGCGCGCATACACATCCATAAAACACTCGCGCATACATAACGTGGATGTGTGCTTTGTGTATATATGTATATGCGAGTGATTTCATATGTGTATGTGCATGAACTTTTCAGTGCAAACGGAAGGCATTTCAGTGTAAAAGGAAGGCATTTCAGTGTAAAAGTCATTTGTGTTATTTTGATAGTTTGTTTTCCAATTTGAAATGAAATAAGCATAAACGAGAAAACTACGGTGACGCATTGCTGCCACATACATATTATTTTTTCCCCTCAATAATGTCGTAATAACGAGATCTTATGTCGTTTTAACGACTTCTTTTCTCATAATAACGAGATCTTATGTCGTTTTAACGACTTCTTTTCTCGTAATAACGAGATCTTATGTCGTTAAAACGACATCTTTTTCTCGTAATAACGAGATGTTATGTCGTTAAAACAACATCTGTTTTGCCCTTATAAGGACATGTGCAGTCATGTACAAAATATGCCTTTATCCACAGAAAATTGACAGCCTATCGCGCCTTTTTCACACGTTTAAAAAGCTTTAGCAAATATAGCAGCCCCCAATCATGCAAAATTAATCAATGAGGCCCTTTTTTGAAAATATATTTTATATAGGCTAGGCTTTTTTATATTTTATATTTTATATCTAAGTTTTTTTTTATATGATATATTATATAGGCCTAATAAGATTTACTTTTGTTAATATGCTATATTTTCATTACCTAGAGATATAATTAAACAAAAAGTTGTCAAAACACATCTAACAGAACATAGCCTAAGTTGTTTATTTTTTACAACATTGTGTTCTTATTTTGTTTAATTAACGAAATGTCAATCTTCGTCTTTATAACAGAAGATATTGCAAATATCATGCAAATATTCAATGGTATTCAATGCAAAACAAAAATGAAAAATACAAGTAGCCAATAAAATAAACAAATTATTGTGGCATTAATTAGCCCATAAACAATATTTATTTTAAAGCCTAAACGAATTTGTTTAAAGAAAAACACCAGCGTTGGGCGTTTATCTGTATAGGCTAGTTTCAGCCGCCCTTTTCAAACTGCCGCAATAAAATGCAACAGAATTTGATTAGTTAAACATGAAGAGGATTATCCATCTGTCATGGCCGCTCGCTCTAACGTTAACCTAGATAAATGTTTGCTATATGAAGTGCATATCCGAGTGTTTGAGCGGAGTGTGGAGCGCGCACTATGACATGGATGGAGGCGCCGGTGCCATCACTCGCATTTTCCTATCAACAGTGGAAACAACTTAAAATACTCCATCATTTCTGGTCATACAGAAAATAATAATACATCAGTCGCAACTACTTTTATTTGTGTAAACTCACAACAACAAGAAAACGGTGTGCTTTTGTAAAATAAAATAAAACAAACATGGCGCGCTTTCATGATCTCTGAATTGGAGCGCGCCTCAAAAATGAACTGAAAAACAGTGTATAGACAAGCCTCACAGACATGAGAAATATAACTATAACGTTTAAAAAAAAAAATGTCCACCAACGAAAAACAAATCCAATCGAAAGCAAATAAGGTACCATCTGATAATGTAATCCTGTCTGTATGAAAGGCGCATATAGGCTACATTACAGCGGAGATGTATGGAGATACAGTGCAGGCAGCCTACACTGAAAAGACTAGTTCATTAATAAACAATTAAAATGCTTCGTTATTTTTTTCAGATACATTTATTATATCATTAGCCTATACTTTTGACGGCGCTTTGCGGCAAGTTTAATGCTTGCGCTTGAGCGCGGAATATAGGCTATAGCCTACATGCACCCAGCATTGAATATAAACGTGCGATTTGTCCTAATTGCTTAAATGAATGACTACTAGTCTAGAAAAATCCTTTAGTCTATGGCAACTCTAATCAATAGCCTACAGTTAATATTTGACATTATTTCATTAGTAATTAGTATCCAGCTCTTCACATTTAATTAGTTGAGCTATCATAATTAATGAACTAATAAAATAATAAAAGAAATTTTTAATTAAGATACTAACCATATATTTCTATATAACATTGCTTATTCCACCACACAAAGGACTGTTTATAAGGTGACATCCGTTATACATGTGAAGATTGTAGGCTGTATCTTGAAGATTTTTGTATTTATTGTATTGTATCTTCTGTTATAAAGACGACATTTCGTTAATTAAACAAAATAAGAACACAATGTTGTAAAATTTTCTGTTTTGTGTTTTGACTACTTTTTGGTTAATTATATCTCTAGGTAATGAATGAAGATATAGCCTATTAACAAATATAAATCTTATATATAATATATTAGCCTATATATAAAAAAAACGTATAGGCCTATTTAATATATTTTCCAAAAAGGGCCTCATTGATTAATTTAGCATGATTGGGGGCTGCTATATTTGCTTAAGCTTTTTGAACGTGTGATAAAGGCGCAATAGGCTGTCAATTTTATGTAGATAAAGGCATATTTTGTACATGACTACACATGTCCTTATAAGGGCAAAACAAGATGTCGTTTTAACAACATAACATCTCGTTATTACGAGAAAAAGATGTCGTTTTAACGACATAAGATCTCGTTATTACGAGAAAAAGATGTCGTTTTAACGACATAAGATCTCGTTATTACGAGAAAAAGATGTCGTTTTAACGACATAAGATCTCGTTATTACGAGAAAAAGATGTCGTTAAAACGACATAAGATCTCGTTATTACGACATAATTGATAGGAAAAAATAATATGTATGTGGCAGCAGGCCCGTCGCGACAAGGCAGGCAAACCAAGCAATTGCTTGGGGCCCCGAGCTGTCCTGGGGCCCCAAGACAACGACTGGTTAAGAATAAAATGCAACGACAAACTGTGTGAGCGCCCCTTTGATAGTCAATGCAGTAAAGTGCAATGACACTGTTATCGGGATCCCCCTCAAGGGGGCCCCCCTCAGTAGTCGCTGACAGCAGCCAGCCAACTGCGTGATCTCTGCTGCCGGCAAAATACAAAACCTCATCATTAGCAGAGGTGTAAAAAGTACTCAAAAATGTTACTCAAGTGAAAGTACAAGTACTGAGGGAAAATTTTACTCAATTAAAAGTAAAAGTATCTGGCCAGAATCGTACTTGAGTAAAAGTAAAAAAGTACCACACTAAAATTGTACTTGAGTATTAAAGAAGTAAAAGTAAAAGCAAGAATTCTTGTTCTTAAAAAAAACTAGAGATTCTTGTTTAAGCTTTTAATCTCTAAAAACATGAATTGAATGAACCACATACAAGGTTTCATACTGCTTTAGAACTGTTTGTATTTAATTGTATTTAATTATCAAACTATAATACTACTATCTAATGCCAGTATGCAACATGCTTTAAACAATCCACTAAACATACTTTTACCACTAAAAGAAAATAATTTGCTACGGTACGGCCACGGGTTCGCAGCTGAATCACATTCTTCCTCCATTTTCTTTCACTGATAGACTGTTATAATTTATCTAATTTCCAGTTCAAGGTTCTGTGCATTGAGAGCCTAAGCCCCTCCCCTCCGCTTCAGGCTCATGGGACCTTATTTAGAAAAAAACATGTATGGTAGTCAATGGCGAGAGACAACTTATCTTTTTATTCCGTCTGAACTGTGCCCTGAATTACACATATGAAGTTTGTCAATTTAAAAGATAATTATGAAAGTCAAGAAAGTCGCATAAATTGTCATAAAACAGAAGAGTAACATTTAGTTTTATGTGAAAATCGTTCAATGAACTACATCTCTCGTCTCGCACTATGTACGTCACCATCCGTTGCTCGTATGTGTGCAGTCTGGTACAAAACACCTTCAGGCTTGACGGCGTAATGTTACGATTATAACATATAAGACTATCGAAAAAATGACAGACGTTAGCTTCAGTAAAGTTAGCTTCATTCATTGAGAGAAAAGGTATGACGTCACATGTGCGCCTTTTGGGTTTGTAGTCTTTGTAATTACGTATTTTCACAGTCTTATACCTCAGCAGTTTTACATCAAACTGCGACTTTCTTGACTTTAAAATGCATATTTTAAAATGACAAACATCAAATGTGTAATTTAGAGCACAATTCAAACGAGATCAAAATACTTGTTGTCTCTCGCCATTGACTACCATACAATATTTTTCTGAAATAAGGTCCCATAGTGGTCACCCAGAAGGGGAGGGACTTACGCTCTCTATAGATGCATGAAGTCACTCCCAAAGGACCAATGAACATGTCTGACCAATTTCATGGAATGTGAAAATGAATCTCATTGGCAGAATAAATTACATTTAAATTAAACTGGGCACGAGCGCAATTCAATTGGTTTGCTAATAGCAAGGGAAAATAGAATGAAGTGATCTCTAAAAAAGAAATACTTTTTGACTATAAATAAAATTGTAAGGAGTAAAAAGTACTTTTTTTTCTTAAAAAATGTAATTAAGTAAAAGTAAAAGTATTGATTTTTAATTGTACTCAAGTAAAGTAAAAATTCCCAAAAATAATACTTAAGTACAGTAATCAAGTAAAAGTACTCAAGTATTTTACACCTCTGATCATTAGTCATCATTAAGCGGAATTATGCTTCAGGAAGCCAGAAAAGAATGAAGAGAAAGGAAGAGGAGGATAAGAAAAAACAAGATAGTGGTAAGTAGGGGTGTAACGATACACGTATTCGTATTGAACCGTTCGGTACGAGGTTTTCGGTTCGGTACGCAGTTTCAAACCGATCGGTTCGTTGGATCATTTTTCCTGCCGACCAAAATTTCGTTATTTCAAATGTAGGCGCGTTGCGCGTGGCAAGCGCGCTCATAATGTAGAGACGCCGGCGCGACCACAACATTGCCCAACATCAAATGGCAAACGTAATGCAAGCGGAACGAAACTGAGCTACTCGTTATTGTGTGGTTGACGGACCGTTGTTTATCAGTTTGGTCCAGTGCAGCGAGAGCCGATCGTGATCATGCGACACTGTTCCTAATAAGAGATCACTAATAAGAGATCCAGTAAAGAAAGCATTTGAATTCGCCACAGAAGTAATAACATCGCTGCGAGATCTAGTGAGAAACATTCACATTGTTTGGCAGGAATAGTAGGCTATAATGCCTTCAAGTAACATTACGTCGGTTTTATTTTGACATTATGAATACAATGCCCTCAAATGTTAATGTTAATGTTAAAATAAACATTTGTTTATAACTACTACAATATTAAATTAAATTTTTTCCAAGGAGCTGTTTTGTTTTATATGCTCCTAAGAAGAGTCAATTATAGCTCCAGAATTGCTCAAAGTAAAAAGAAATAATATTTTATGGTGCTAGTTTTAATAAAAAAAAGAAAAAGAAATAAATAAAGGAAATTGGCATTTCTTTCTTTTTGCTGTATCGAAAACATACCAAACCATAACACGTGTATCGTATTGAACCGAACCGTGAATTTTGTTACACCCCTAGTGGTAAGTGATAAATTACACTGGATAAAATAGCTCCACTTGTCTTGTACAAATGGTGTAATTTTGCAGCAGGTAGGCTAGAAAAAATATGTTTATGTTAGCTACCTGCCTGACGGCAAATGCTGCTTGTAACAAACAGTTAGTGCAACTTTTTTTTCGAACGGACGGAATATGGTTACATATTATAATATGTTTTTTATTGGGGGGGCCTCCATGTCCATTTTGCTTGGGGCCCCCAAATTCCTTCAAACGGCCCTGTGTGGCAGCAATGCGTCACCGTAGAAAACGGCCCCTTTATTCGTTTTTTTTTTTGTCGTAAAAAAAATAAAATAAAAAAGCCTAAAGCCTCTTACGTTGTTTGAAGAATTCGACATTTGCTCGCAATGTTTTTCTTACAAAAAACCTCATCATTTTGCAGGACAATTGTCTATTACAGTATACAACACAGAAGGGTAACAATAAATCTGTGGTGATATACAACACGCTTTAAGAAAAGTTTATTTCCATCACACTGTAAAGTGTTTTTAGATATTAGCCTACATATAGATTACATATACCAAAGATTTTACATATAAACTGGGTCAGCATACTGGTAATTACAGTTAGTACCATGGGAAGTAGGGGTGCTGAGCGTGACCCCTGGCGTGGAGCCCATGAAGAAATATGGTTGGGGATAAAAGTTCACACAAACAAAACCAAAAAACTGTGGTGTTTAGCCTATACATATTAAGTGTGTTTTTTTTTTTTTTTTTAATTCAGTATTATAAAATACCCATATTATAACAAATAAATAAAATATATTTGGAAATTGCGCTTTAAAACGAAGGCTCAGTTTGTGGTTCACAATTATTTGATTAAAAACAACAAAAACAATAAAACAAAGACAAAGTCACTTATATTAAACACTTTTTTATTTATTTTTTTGTTAACAGAAGTTATCTTGCACCTTTAATTGCCTTCGCTATCGTCCTGTCAATCATCTGTCTCATTCTCGCGGGTCGCGAATATGATTACAGTTTTATTAAAAATGTATTTCACCATCATCGGTAGCCACCCTCAGCCGATTGGCATTACAGTATTTGCAATCACCATCCCGTGGCAAAACGGAGCGTCTAAAAGAAAAGTTCTGACTGCTGCCTGAACATTGGTCAGTGAGCCTCTCCCGCTCGGCGCTGTCAAGCGCAGCTTCACCACACAGATTTAACTTCGCACAGCTAAATAAAACAGGCTGGTGGCAGACTAATAATTAATATTTCTGATGTAAAGATTTCTGTGAAACGCGTAAAGTTGCACAGAAGAAAGCCCAATAGGACCTGCCCTGTACAGTTTAAGAATCTGTAGCCATAGTAGAGGACTATTATTTTGTAGAACAGACCCGAGCGACAACTGATGACGTCACATGCTCAGACTTGCTAGACCAATCGGCGGAAGGGGGCGTGTCAGGCCGCCCACATGTGGAAAACGAATTTTGAAGTAATTTATTTGTATTTTGCCTGTGAACTAAAAATCAAGCCGACTTCTCGTTTTTTTTTGTTTTTTTTTTTTTCTAAAAAAAATGTATAAAGGGGCCGTTTTCTCGTTTATGCTTATTTCATTTCAAATTGGAAAACAAACTATCAAAATGACACAAATGACTTTTACACTGAAATGCCTTCCGGTTACACTGAAATGCCTTCCTTTTACACTGAAATGCCTTCCGGTTACACTGAAATGCCTTCCGTTTGCACTGAAAAGTTCATGCACATACACATATGAAATCACTCGCATATACATACACAAAGCACACATCCACGTTATGCTATCTCTTCAGGGAAAACATAATCCTATATTTAAAACCTTCCACGCACGCTAGCATGACTCAACTTAGTGTATTTACTAGTTGCCATATACTATAGCCTAGAGAAAGAAAGAAAAAAATGCACCTAAGTAAAAAAATAAAATAAAAAATCTTTGGAAGATATCAGATAACATTTATTTAGCGTTTATTTAAAATGAGACAAGCTGATATTATTTTAATCTTATATCTGTTATTTCACAGTTGAGATAGTTGTTTAATGCTGATCTAACCAGCAGAAGACACTCGCAGTGTTTAAATCCCAGTTGTTAAAGCGGGGCATGTTGTCACACTGCTTTACAATGAGCCCCTATTAGAACTATGATATTCTATTCTACACTTTTATGAATTCTATTGAGAAACCATTAGAAAAGATGAATAAAGACTAAGAGTCAGAAATTATTAATTATTATTATATGTTTTGAACTATGCTGTATAGCTGTGTTTCGCAGTGTTTGTTGTCAAACTCAAAAATGACATTATTTTGAATTAATAAAAATGCCATTAGGCCTATTTTATATGAAAAAAGTTGATGTATTTTATTGAGAAAATATTTTAGTTTGTCTTGTATATATATCATAGACTGTAAACAATATATATATATATATATATATATATATATATATATATATATATATATATATATATATATATATATATATATATTTTTTTATTAAATCAGAAAACATTTTAATCTGTAATATGGTCATGTAACAATGAACCCCACCTATGGGGCATTTTGTCACATTTCACTATATTCCCTTCTTTCAGGATAAATCAAGAAAAAAGTATACACCATATTAATGAAACAAAACCACATAATTGTATTAGACGTGTGAAATTAATGTGAGAAAAAAATAAATACTCTGAACCCAAAGTGAATAAACACAAACTGAGAAAGTCACAAAGTGTCAGGTTGTGCCCGCTCTCCTCTTCTTCCTCCTAGAGGTCATAAAACACAAAGGAACCTATACTTGAAATAATAATTTGACAGCTTTAACTAAATTCTCCACAATTTGGTTACATTTATGCAAGTTCAACTGAGTTCAACTGAGAGTTAACGGAAGCAACATAAAGGGCTTCATTTTATTTATCATCAGATAATTTGAAGATCAAATACATCAGCACTGTAATATAATCTGGCAGCTTTGCACTAAGTTTAAAAAGGCGACAGATTTTATTTACACTAAGAGAAAATAGTGATAGATTGATCCGTGCATCTCTAGTAACATCTAGAGGGGGGTGGGATGGTTTATTCATTTAAACCAATGATAAATTGTCATAATAGTCATAAAATAGTCAATCAGACAAATGTGAGTTAAGTGTAGCTTGTAGTAAGTGTAGATTTCTGTTTGTTGCTTCCCTTTTAAAAGTTTTCAAGTGTCTTTTAACGTGCGAGTAACCGGCCACATTTGCCAGATCTACAGTAAATATGCATTAACAAAGATGAAGTTAAACCAAACGCTCCTTCAAGAACACTAATACTAAAACAAAGAGTTCAGTCCTGTAGACCGTATGAGCCAGAGACACGGATGCGCCGCCATCTTTAGAATATTGTCTTTGAACTTCCGTTTTAGCGGTAGTTCAGTATATCTCTATGGCATCGCTGTGGAAGAGTAATTAGCTGGTGAAGAGGGTTTACTTATTGTAGAGTTAACGAGTTATCACAAGCATTGTGATGTTTAAAACAGATGTCTTAACATATGTCAGACCGGGAAGATTTTAAAATGGGCAGTTCATTCATAAATTCTTAAAGGGGTCATATAATGGTACATGCACTTTTACAAGTTGATTGTACTGAAATGTGTGTTGGCAGTGCCTGTACACAACCATCATAAAATGATAAAAATCCATCCAGTGGTTTTTTTTTAATCTTCTTATATGTTTTCCCCTCTCTCAAATCAAGCCGTTCGACTGTGTGACGTCACAAAATCGACGCCCCTCCCACGATTGTTGATTGACAGCAGCGTTTCAACACAGACCCGCCCTCGCTCATGAGCGATCTGTCAATCATAGTCCGCGCGTCATTGTTGATACGCTGGAGCACTGTCTATGAGCAGAATGGCGTCTAAGCGATTGTGGTGTTCTGTTCTTGGGAGTAATAAGGAACACAGCATCATTTTGATGATGTTCCTAAATCCGAACCGCTGAAGACGCAGTGGCTGAGTTTTGTTTTCGAAGGGAATATTCCTCACGATCAACGTCAATGCTGTCATGTTTGCGCGAATCATTTCACACACCAGACTGCTTTACACACAAGGGTCAGTAAAGCTGGTTTTGCTAAGAAGCTGCTCCTGAAAAAAGGATCGGCAACTATTCATGTTCCTGCTGAACCTCCAGAAGAACTGAAGTGAGTGTAACGTTTTATTAACCTTTATATTAATATTTATATTAATCTTTGCAAATCGCTTGCACGCTTCACATTACGTCATGTTTTCTATGTACAATGTTCTCAATATAATTCATAATCCCACGTTTATAATGAACGACGCGTTATGGTTATTGTGTTATGGTTATAACAAACGGTGTCCGCACAGAACAGAGGGGCGGGGTGAGCAAAGCTCATTATCATTTAAAGACACATGCACTGAAACGGCGTGCTGAAAACAGAGCTGTTTTTGACCAGGTAAAATTAGTGTTTTCTTACAATACTAATGAGAATTTTTAATTAAAGTATATTACAAATTTTTCATTTAGACCCTAAAGAATCATATTAGCTTGTACAAAAATGGCATTATATGACCCCTTTAAGATCGCTGTGGAAATACAGACCAGAGCGCACTGCTGAAAACGGGCAGGGCTACAGAAGGTCTTACAGATAACACGAGTCAACATGTGCATGTGAAAGCTGTAATTCATCATCTATGACGGTTCTATTCGCATGCATATTTTCATGCATGTTTACTCTTTAATGATAGACATAAAATAATTAATATATTAGCTGTTGATTTGTTTTAGCTACATCTTCCACACAGAGAGCATGTTAAGAGGAAGGCCTGCTTCATTTCAGCGTTTCTCTGAAGGATCGAAGGGTTTTCAATATCAACCTGTGTTTTACTTTAAGAAAGCAAGCGTACATTGGTGATGTTTCCTTTTCTTTTGAAGGAGTGTGTTCTCGAACGGGAACGGCCTACGAACTCCTTGTGAGTCTTGAAGCTGATTTCTGCCTGATGAAACTGCAGACTATCTTCAGTAAAAAAATATCTTCAATTTATTATAATTCTGACTCTTGTCTTATATTGACTGCACTTCTAACTCCTGGTCTTCATTAATCATATCTGGTCATTGTCTTTAACTGAAAATTCCCTAACACTTTGTTTTATATTTAATTTCATAATCATTTATAATCATTTATCATTTATGTAGTTGTCATTAGATTTATCATTTATTCATATTATCATTATTATTATTATTATTCAGTTTACATCATTTATTAATTTAGTCATATAATCATTTTATTATAATTCATGTATGTCATTTTATGTTTTTATATATTATGTTTTTATTGGCAGCTGCTATTTGCACTAAGTACAAATAAACTAAAATATAAAAATACAATGGGGCATGTTGTCACAATGGGAAGCTGCCATTAAATTGTCATATTATTATTGTTCATTTGTTTATCAACAAGCTTGTATAACATATGGTGATATTGAAATTTTAGTTTAGTTTCAGACCAAAATTTGTAGTGATATTCTCATTTTCTAATAAAGATTTCCAGTTTTTTAACAACATCATGATCATGCACTCTTCATTTACTCTGGACGACAACACTGTAAACTGGTGTATACATATCAAGTATATTAGTGGAAATGGGTTGAGTAGTTCAGGAAGTAATCCAACAATGAGTTCCTGTGACTGATTCTGTGTTTGTTTTTGTGACCAGCATGACTCCACGGCCACATTTGTTCCTTTGGCACAATATATTACTGTAAAAAGTGTTCAGTTCACTTACTTAAAAAAAATGAGTAAACCTGTTGCCTTAAAATTATTAAGTAAATAAACTCAATGCTTAATTGAAAAAATAAGTTATGTGAACTTGACAATTCCACATTTCTGAAGTTTATTTACTTAATAATTTTAAGGCAACGGGTTTACTCAATTTTTTTAAGTTACAGGATGGCTGTAAAGTGACATGAAATAACCAGTAAGAAAGTGATGTGTAAATATAAGGGATCTAAGATGAGAAAGAGGACAGTAGCTGTATTTAGAATGAATAAAAAGAGAAAAAACACTAAAACATGAACACATCATGAAGAAAGATGTCAAAGTTGATGAACTCTCTCACAGCAAGAACATTCACATGCAGAACTTGCACATTTTCCCAGAGAATTTTAAACACACAGTATAGTATGGAGATCAGAAGCATTTATTTTGAATAAAAACATAATTTCAACACTGCAAAGAAATATCATTGTGTTATACAGACCAACGGTAAGTTACGCTGTTCATTTTTTTCATGCATAATGGCTGGTGAAATATTATTTTAGTGATATTACTGATTATTTATTATATGATAATTAAAGAATAGGAATATCATCCTTCCTGTAGCTAATAATGGGACAGTGCTCAGATCTCGTGTCTTTCTTTAATATTTTTAATATAACATGTTTGTGCCTGTCAGGTGTCTGTGGAAAAGTGCTGGTGTTTCCATTGAAAGGAACATGGAGACCCTCCTCCAAACGCTAGTATTCAGACATTAGAGTATTTGTAGCTCATGGAGGAACCTATTGAGTTTAGGAAGCCATTTATCATGATGTTAAAGTGGTTGGACTGACACTTTTTTAAAGCAATATTACAATCTCAACTAAAAGAGAAGGGCTGCAAAGATACTGTCCTTAAGTGCTGTCAGTGAGGATATCTTTTCTGAAACAGAGCTTACAGAGCCATCCTACAGAACAAGCATGCAGAAACAGCCTCCTCCACTCCATCAACTCCATTAGACAGCGCCCTCTTCTGGATGGAGTTTGTCATGAAACAGAGGCGCTGCTCACCTCAAATGCCCCGTAGGCAAGGCTTTTTCCTTAACATTGAGTGATTCCATTAATAAAAAAAAAGTAAGCCCTCAATACCATTTGATTGAGGTATGTTTCATGAAGCCAGAATGTTAAGCTATTAAACAAAATATTTTTGTGTCATATCTGTGGTTTGTTTATTTGCAATAGAGTAAAAAAATCTGGGTGTACATCCTTTAAGTGTGGTGATTCCAGGTCAAGAAAATATGATCATACAACACCAATTTTATCATCTTTACACTGGTTATCTATTAAGTTCTGTATCAATTATAAAGTATTTTCTACTGACCTATAAGGGCCTAAATGGTTCAGCTCCTGATATTTAACTAATCTTCTATCTACAATCCATCACGCTCTTTAAGATCATAAAAACTCTGTGCTTCTGATAGTACCTAGAATATCTAAGTCCATAAAGGTGGGAGAGCGTTTTCCCATTTGGCTCCTAAACTCTGGAATAGCCTTCTGTCACAGTGTCTGGTTTGTGTTTCCCCGGGTGTCCACTAGAGGTCTCTTTCCCTCACTGTCACCTTTACTTCTGGAACTGCATTTCCCACAATCCTTTGTCTGTTCTCATCACTCATCATTGCAGCTGTTCCTCATTACATCGTTAGTGTCTGTGTATTTATACCCTGTCTGGTTAGTATTTGTCATGGAGTCATCATATTGTCACCACACGTCTGAGGTCAGGTTCTTGTTTTGTTTCTTGTTTTGTTTCTTGTTTTGTTTCTTGTTTTGTTTCTTGTTTTGTTTCTTGTTTTGTTTCTTGTTTTGTTTCTTGTTTTGTTTCTTGTTTTGTTTCTTGTTTTGTTTCTTGTTTTGTTTCGCTAACATGGATTTTGAACCTTGCCTGGATGACGACGAATTGGATTACGCTTTAATAAATCATTACCATCACACTGCTTTTGGACCTATTTTCCTGTGTGTCCCCGTGACACCTTCCTGATGATGTTCAAGGCTCAGACTCACTCTCCCAGTTTAAATCTAGATTAAAGACGCATATCTCATATAATGCATCTCAAAACCGTATACTCCAGATATCAGATCAAATGCACATGATTATCTTTGCTTAATGTTATGAACAGCAGTGACGCTAATTATTTTTGACTTGCTTCTCTGTTTTATCTTGGGATGCCCATCCTGAGGTAACTAGAGAATATGTCAGGTCCAGTTTGGATCCTAACCGTATTATGAAGACTTCAGATGAAGCAAACTCTGCATCAACATGCACCAATGCTATTTTTTTCTATATATCTTAATCAATTGTTAAGATGTATTCCCTGCCTCAATGAGCTCATTGTTTCTGCCTTAAATTAATGCATTGTTTAAATTAATACGTTATTAGCTGTGTGATTTGTATGTACATTTCTTAAATAAATAACTTGGACCGTTGTGCACAACCGGATTGCTCCTGTCTGCCTCGCTGCCTGCTGTGAGTGTGTTTGTTTGCTTCGGTGCTGTAAGCTCCGTCTTAGCCTTGTATTTCTTTGTTTTGAACCATCATTTACTACCATTTCTAGTTGTTTATACTACTACATTTTACCCAACATCTCAGATTAAATTGACATCGCTAGCTTCTGTTATTAGTACTACTAGCACAAAACGCTAGTAATTTGCTAGCCTGTTAACGCGCCACCCGTGCGCTCAGCTATTTTTATTTATTTATTTTTCTCTGGCGCGTCCGTGCCTTTGAGTTCATAAAAGCTCAGGTGAGTAAGAATCAATCAACAAACACGGTGAGTAATGTCTTGTCCTGTTATTGTCACCTGCACTTCATGTCACATGTTTAGCATAGGCTTCTCTGTCGGCAATATAGGATTTATATGTGATAAATGTAAGGAGACAGTTAGGTTGACAGAGAAGATTTCAGAATTAGAAACACGCATCCAAACTTTAATTGAGGATAGTAAGAGTGCTAGAGCTTCAGATGTTTTGGATGCGCCTAGCATAGTGAACACTTTACATGGTGCGGTTCCAGCTGAAGTAGAGCCTGTGCAGCCGGGCAAATGGGTGACAGTGAGGGATCGCTCTAGTCGCGGATCTAAAAACCACTCTTCCGTTCCGATTATCATAACAAATCGATTTGCCCCGCTCAGTGAAACACCCACTGAGAATGATTGTGCCCTAGTTATTGGCGATTCTATTACACGGAACGTGAAGATAGAGACACCAACCACCATAGTCACATGTTTGCCGGGAGCCAGAGCGCCTGACATCAAAGCAAATTTAAAAGTGCTGGCTAATGCTAATCGTAAATTCTCTAAGATCATTATTCATGATCAAGATCAAGATCACCAAAATTAATTTTAAAGAGGTGTGTGAACTTGCAAGTACGATGTCAAGGACTGTAATTTGCTCTGGCCCCCTGAGATGGTCCTCACTGCAGAGCATAAAATCCGGGGGGAGGAGTCGGATAAAATTCAACTCCTCCCACCTTACATACCTAAACCTACCAATCTCCACCCCCTGATCCCTAAACCCACCCCTAAACCTACCCATCTCCACCCCTAAACCTACCAATCTCCACCCCTTATATAAGATCCGACTCCTCCCCTCGGATCTTGTGTACTGCATTGAGGTGCTACTGGGCCCCCTTCCTGTTCGCAGGAGTGATGAGATAGTCAGTAGATTGTGTTCTCTTAACGGTTGGCTGTCTCGGTGGTGTCCGCAACATAATATAGAATTCATAGACAATTGGAAAAGTTTTTGGGGCAAACCTGACCTGTTGAAAAGAGATGGTATTCATCCCTCCTGGGATGGTGCTGCTCTTCTCTCTAGTAATATGGCTCATAGTCTTAGAGCTCAAACATGACAATCTGGGGCTCAGGTCAGGAAGCAGACAGACTGGCTTAACCGACTGTCTGCTAGCGGCCTCGCGTCACCAAGGTCAGATAAATCCTATCACATAGAGCCTCTTTCACCTAGCTATCATCATATAGAGACTGTGTCTGTTCCCCGAATTTGGAAATCCAAAAAAACGTTTTAACCCATCGAAGGTTAAAAATTTAATTGATGTTCAACAAATAAAAAACAGCTATAATACAGATGAGCAAATGCTAAAGCTTGGGTTGCTGAATATTCGATCGCTTACTTCAAAAGCACTCATTGTTAATGATATAATTTCAGATAATAACCTAGATGTGCTGTGTTTGACAGAAACCTGGCTAAAACCAAACGATTACATTACTTTAAATGAGTCCACCCCGCAGGATTACTGTTATAAACATGAGCCTCGTCTGAAACGCAAAGGGGGTGGTGTTGCTGTAATTTATAGTAATAGTTTCAAAACCACTAAGAAATCAAGTTTTAAATATAATTCTTTTGAAGCATTGGTGCTTAATGTAAAAATATATAGTGTAAACGATAAATCACGTTTGAGATTTGTGCTGGCTACTGTATACAGGCCATCAGGGCACCATACAGACTTTATCAAAGAATTTGCGGACTTTCTATCAGAATTAATATTGACTGCAGATAAAGTACTAATTGTTGGTGATTTTAATATACACATCGATAATGAAAAAGGGATTGGCATTTAAAGACATTGTAAATTCAATTGGAGTTAGACAACACGTGTCAGGACCTACTCATCGTCGTAATCATACTCTAGATCTAATATTATCACACGGAATAGATGTGGATGCTGTTGAAATTCTGCAGCAGAGCGATGACATCTCAGATCATTATCTAGTCACATGAATATTGCTGATCGTGTGTGTGTGTGGGTGTGTGTGTGTGTGTGTGTGTGTGTGTGTGTGTGTGTGTGTGTCTCAGGTGCGCATTGAGGATGATATCGCTGTGACGGCTGACGGCGTGGAGCTTCTGACCTGCGTTCCTCGAACCGTGGAGGAGATTGAGGCGTTCATGGCCGAGGAAACGTCCAAACCCTTCAGTCCCATCAGCAGCCAGAAATTCTGAGATTATGATTATGATGATGATGATTATAATGACACTCCTTTTCCTCAACATATCAGACTTTAAACTTTAAGTAAATTAGCATCTTTGATATTTTAATTCTATAAAGGGAAACACACAACATGTGACCGCTTCTGTATGACTTCACTTATGAAAATCAGTGTCAAAAATTAATTACCGGATCATTTATGCTTTCATGTAGCAGCCGTGTAACATTTTCAAAGTTTGATTCTTAAAGGGGGGGTACAATGGTGTTTCATGTATTTAGAGTTGTTTACAGTGTTAAAGAGATGGATTCTCATGCTAAACATGGCCAGGGCTGGACTGGGACAAAAAATCGGCCTGGGCATTTTGGCCAGTGAGTATAGGAATACAGTGAGTATAGGAATACAGTGAGTATAGGAACGAGTGAGAGTTAACAGATGAAATAAGTAAAAATGTGACATTTATTAATACAGTCGAACTATACTTCACAGTGTTGAATCCTAAAACAAGCTATAATCTGCATTGGCATAGCAATACAAGTGTTTCTTACAGGATTTTTGGTAAAATTGTGGTGGGTGGACCTCGGTCCTTCTAGGGGGGTTCGGGGGCATGCCCCCCGTGATAAAATTTTGTGCATTTTAATGTTAAATTCAATAATCTGGTGCACTTTGAGAGTTCAAAATTAAAAGCTCCAACCCATATTCAGTGTGCAAATTAAACAAAGAAAAATTCAAACCTCTTTTAGTTACAGTGTCTGTTTACATTACACCTACTACATAATAATAGTTATAATATTAATCCAATGACAGTAATTGCCATATTTTGTAAAACAAATGCACTAAAAAATAAAGGAAACTTTCATAAATAGTTTTGTCCTACCAATTTCTATAATTGAAAGAGATAAGCACATGATCTTTTATTTTGACGCAAACTGCATCAAGCTTTTATTTTGGCGGAAAACATGGTTTACAAACGCCTCTCATTAGATTTCTAGTGAATTGCGGTAATCGTCAACTATGCAATGTGGAAATAATCTGTAACTGGGTAATGGGTTCCTGCACTCATGACATAGCCTAAGTGTTTTGAAAGTAGTTCTGCTTACCGCAGGCTCTACACTCACTCATCTCTCTCCTGATCCTCCTCACTATCATCATCTGCCACAGGAGCTGATGAAGGAGCTGATGAAGGTCAGAAAACATATATTTTGACACATAAAGCGTCTGCTTTAAGGGCCTGGTTCCATTTTTTCACGCTATTTCTCTGCACATTCCTTGCGTTTCTTCTCCATCTCGCAGACTATTTTGACAGATACACACTGACACTGCTGCACGCTCGCTCACTCGTTTAAATCGATTGGGCCAGCCCAGTGTCAATCAAAAAAAGAACCAATGGGCTGCTGATCTACGTGTTTCATGGGCTGGTCTGTCCGGAAAAAAAAAAACTAACACTGACTTTTCTTGACCAATGCATTACACCGGCACAAACCCAGCGCCGCCAATTAAGCAAAACAAAACCAAACGAATGGGCCGCCGATGTACAAATTTTATGGGCCGTAAAAAAAAAAAAAAAAAAATTATGTATGAGTATGAGATGTATCGGCCCAAAAAGCACGTCGGCCCACCGGGAAAATGCCCGGTATGCCCAATGGCCAGTCCAAGCCATGAACATGGCCAAAGTTAGAAAAAAAATATTTTGGACGAATAACGGAGAATTTCTGTGCTGAAAATCTTACTTCCGGGTTGGTACAAGTTTCGGCTGATTTCGGCCGATCGTGGATCTAATGACGTAGACCAGAGTGGAACTCCTTATATGAGCATTTCTCCCGGAAAAGCTCGCCCCCGCGCACACGTCGACCAGAGGAGAGCGAGACCACGCGCTTCAACAGGAAATCATCGGCAGCGCTGCATAGGATTTGTTTAAGAATGTCTCCAAAGTGTGTTTTTGGATGTGAGGGAAACTTACCGTGTTCAGCTTTCCAAAGAACCCAGCGTTAGGAACAGTGGATGCAAAAACTCAATCTTGCCTAGGGCAACCAAAGGGCTAGAGCCGGCCCTGTCAGAATCACATGTAATAAAATACCTAACTTTATCACTATGAATATAAACAAATAAGATTTCTTTTAGTACTCACTATCAAGCTAGCATATCGATAATGGTAAAGTTTCATTCGGTAACGAGCTATATTTATAAGGCAAAACTAAAAACAGGTTGCATTGATACACGTTTTTCCATTACCATCAGTTACACTGTGATGAAGGTGAATTTCGTGTAAGATTCATAACATATACGGTGTTTTGCATGTAAGAGTTTCCATGATGAAAACATTGTTGACTCTAATGAAGACTAACGTACACTCCGAGTCCGGAGACAAGTACCGCATCGTCGGTTCGAGGACAGGTCCGGGGTTGAGGGCGAAGCAGAGGAGGTCGTTCAAGAGTGCGGGCAGGGTCCGAGGAAGTAGTTTTTGCCTTGTTTGCCTTCGCTGACTGCATATGCAGGTGCTTTGAGCTGAATATTTCCGGGAACGGTGACATGTGATGAGTGCACGCAGGGCAGCGCGCGCAGTGGGGCTCGGGCACGAGACATGAAGGCATCTGATTGGTTCTTTACATTCGCACCGAATGGCAGTGATTGGTCAGAGTTTTTACTGTCCTGCAGCTTCTACAGAGGTCTGATTTTTTTCATTCCTTTTTCTAAACACATAATGTATTGACTACTATCAGGATGGAAGGACCATTTCACCCAGTATAAAAAAAAGTGTTTCTGAACAGGATTACCTACCCTACCTTTAATAAAGCAGCTCTGAACATTATTTAGCCTGACTTAAACTTTGCTCAATTCATTTGCATTTTATCCTCTACACTTTTTGCAAGTTTGTAAGAAAATGCAATGCTTATTTTTAATAAACATCTGATTTTTCTAGCATCATTTACAATCGTGTGCAACCTTTTATTTACTAATTCATAACATTCTGTCATGTTTAAATCTCATATGAGTTTTTTTTTTTGTCGAACTAAACTTGTGGGAATAGCAGTAAACAGAGACGGATGAGAGAAATCCTGACACTCAATAATATGACTGTATGAATGAAGCGCTCTTACAGTTCAACGACACGTCAATCATCTTTTGATTTTTTCCCTAAAGTAAATAAATGTAGCCTATGACACCATCATCGTCAGAGTTTACTGCTGTTTTAATGATACTCAGTTTTGGAGATTGTCTTTCCTCATTCCAGTAGATTCCAGCTGTTCTTGTTTCCACACGTGTAAAGCAATAGTTTGAGGCTGTTACTGCACTAAGATTGCTGTTGAGTCACATGACTTCTCTTTGTCTCTGGTGTCAGAGTGTTTTGCCCAAAGCTATGGAACAAACTGACACTGTCTATCAGAACAGCAACTACAGTATCTGAGTTTAAAAGTCTTTTGAAAACCTGTTTGTTCGCTTGTGCTTTTAATGTCTTGTGAATGTTTATTTTCATTTGGTGTTAGACCAAGGCAATTTTCTTCAGCACTTTGGTCAACCAAGGTTGTTTTAAATGTGCTTCATAAATAAATGAAACTTGAAACTTCTTTTTAATGAACTTTACAGTAAATCAGCAGAATAAAGCGAGTTAGTCTTCATGAGGGTGCAACACTTTAATGTCAGTTTTGATATACTATATGCAGTATAGCCTATATATATATATATATATATATATATATATATATATATATATATATATATAGTTAAAAGCAAGCAATAGCCGTCATTTCACCGTCTAGGTTATCTATAGACCCGATATAGTCCGGCTATGAGTAACACACTTCTAGCCAAAATAACTTGGATTTGGATTTGTTTACATGTCGTTTTTGCCAAAATAACTTGCATGAGTTATGATATTCCATGTAAGCAAAGTCATCAGTGATTACAAGGTGTTTGTATTAATTTCTTCACTCATTGCATTTCGTTATCTAATTTTGGGCTATTGTTAGACATCTATTACAGTTTCACTGACAACCCAAATTTTGCCTCTGGTATCGACTGCATGATTCATTCAGAAATAAAACACACATTTAACATCTGACACAACCAGATCTACAACATACTGTATCTGGGAGTGTCTGTTATCATTCCAATAAACATATAACATAAATAAATGAAAAAGACATGGAATGATAACAGACACTTCTAGATACAGTATGCTGTAGATCTGGTTGTGTCAGATGTTAAATGTGTGGTTTTATTTCAGCCGTGTAACATTTTCAGATCAGTATCATTTTCTTCTTTTTTTAACTATATACCTTTGCTTATCTGTCTGTCCAGTCCAGAGTAAATATTCCCACTTGCAATTTTAAAGGGGTTTATGGGTTGTGATATTCTGCTCTGCAGCAAAAGGATTATTAGTAGACTGGTAGGTTAGGGTTAGAATAAGTTGACATGTACTTTGTAAAGTTATTTAGTCAGTAGAATGTCTATTGGAGGACCATAAAAATAAAGAGTTAGCAGATATTAAGCAGACAGTACATTAATACTCTTATGAGAGTTAGTGTACAATGTTACTTATAGTCAACAGATTCAAAAGAGACCATCAAAATAAAGTGTTACCGAATATTGAGTGTGAGAACCTTTTTTAACAATTGTTGATTATAATTATTGTTCACGTCTTCATTGTATATGTGTAGAACTTCTGTGTTTTTATGAGAAGCCAGAGGACAGTTTCAGCATTGGTTGATAATAAAGCTCAATCAATCAATATCTGGGACTATCAGACAAACTCAAAACTACAAATCCAGGATTCATTAACCCATTTAAAACCCATGCAGGATAAAGACTGAACAGTGTGAAACATGAAAAAGTTAAGCTAAGATTCTGTTAACATCTCGGGTTAACGTGTGTAAAAAGCCTATCCTGTCCTATAATTGTCCGGTAACACTTTACTTGAAGGGGTGTGCATAAGACTGACATGACACCGTCATAATCATGACATGACACATGTCATGAATATGAAGGAGGCTTTATGCATGTTTATGACAACTGTCACCAGTGTGACATTTTTAATGCAAATATGACATTGTGTGAAATGTCTTTGTTATGGCAACTTGACTTTACTAAGACAACAAAACCTGTCATAACTATGTCATAAACATGACATAGCAGATTAATTATCAAACTTAAGAAACCACTTAGCTTTATGGGTTAACATTTCATTAAACTGTCATGTGGTTGGTTTTGACATTGGCTGTCATGAAGCCATTATAACATTTTAATGACAAATTAAATTTGTACCACTGTAGTTGAGGTCAAGAAAAACATTCATGACACAGTTATAATGGCCTCATGACAAAACCAACCACCTGACAGTTTAAGGAAATGTTAACCCACAAAGCTAAGTGGTTTCTTAAGTTTGATAATTCATCTGCTATGTCATGTTTATGACAATTTATGTTGTCTTGGTAATGTCAAATTGTCATGACAATGACACTGACAGGTTATGATGTACTGGTTTATGTCAAGTTGTCATAACAAAGACATCTCAAACAATGGCATATTTACATTAAAAATGTCATAATTGAGCGAATGACACTTAATGACAGTTGTAATAAACATGCATAAAACCTCCTTCATATTTATAACATCTGCCATGTCATGATTATGAAGGTGTCATGTCAGTCTTATGCACACCCCTTCAAGTAAAGTGTTACCAATTGTCCTATTGCAGTGCTTTGGATTACTATAGTTGACATAAATGTATATGATTTTGTGGCAAATACAGTATTACAGTAAAATACCATGGTATTACATATGCACCATGGTTTCAGTTTCAGAATCATGTGGACAAACCAGTCCAGACAGACAGGTGTAGATCTGGGCACTGAATCAAATATGTGCAGGACTGAACAACAGATCCTGTCATCTTCTGTTCGGTTTGCGCAATCACTGGGGTTTATAAGGATGAGCTGGTGAACAAGAGGTTTAAAACAGGAGCTTCACAATCCTCAAACACCAGCGCAGACTAGAGATGGTAGCACAACCTCTGGTCAGAAATATGTATGGGATGGAGGATGTTACAGGCTTGAGTGTCCATGAACGAAAAAAAAAAAAGAGAAACTGAGCTTGACGCAAATCCTGATGTTCTCTTCAGAGTGTATAGTCCAGTTTATCCACCTGTTGAAAAAAACCTATGTGCTCTGCTCTTCAGAACCACTAAGGATCCCATGAGGTGGATGAGATTGATCAACAGATATAACAACATCACGACTCAGTGGACTCACAGACAATTTCCAACACTACGCGATGTGATTAAAATCTCGCGTCGAGGGGCTGAATTCAGCACAATCTGTGACGAGTTTCCAAACCATTTGGAGGAGATCAATAACCCTGCCGAAAGACATTGAAGATCTGGGAGCAGGAATACAATGAATCGAAGTAAAACAGGAATATACAAGTGGTTCTGAAGCTATAAGGTAAAACATTTAATACAATCACATTCTATCAATGCAGCAAGAATTTTACAAATGTTTCAAAATAATCATAATTATAACTGTGATGAAAAAATGGTGGTATCAGACAAATGTGAGTTGTTTGGTTTCTCTGTGTGTAGCTTCCATCTTAAAACATTCTTTAAAAGTCATTTCACACTGTGCATAACTTTAATCATGGATCAACAAAATAAAGGAAATATGTTATATTGATTTTTTTTTAATACAGATTTATTTTCATCTGCACATATGAGTTGTAATTCATCATCTGACAACAGCGGTTCTGTTTTCCTGAGAACTGATTCATGTTTACTCTGTAATAATAGACATGTGATCATGAATATACAGCAGTTTATTATTTTATCTCTTCCACACAGAGATCATGTTTTCATCTGACGGGAGACATCGAAGATCTCAAGATCTGCATCTTTTGACCAGATTTAAATCAGACCAAATATGAAATTCTTGTGTTTCTCTTCTCTGTCACACTTAAGCCAGACAACTGTGATTAAATCTGTTGCACAGTTTATATGTATCTGCAAGGGTGTGTTTATTAAAAATCAATTTCTGTTTAAAGCCTGTATTTTTACAGTAGTCAACATTTGAAGTGGAACAAAAAAGTTAATCAAAGTTGATCTAAGACAAGAATGGGTATTGTTCAAAATTAATTTGTAACTTTAATGTAATGTCTGAACACTTTATAATTGTCCTAAACAGGTTGTAAATTTTCCTTAATTTCATGCAAATTGCAAATCACATGTATTGTATCATTTTTCAATACAGTGTGCACAAAATTCTCAAATGTTTTCACAGTAGTAACAGTTTTTATGAATTGCTAAAACACAAAACCCCATTTTCTGAACCAAATTCTCAATAGTCTAAACCAATTTGTTGAATAAATCACTCTTTCTGTAAAACATTAAACAAGTTCAGGTCGTTAAAACACTGTTTGCAAATCCCATGCACTCTTTTTTCAAAACTCTAAACACATTCTCACTCACTAAAACACATTTTGCACTGTGATGCACAAAATGCTAAACACAGCCAGGTGAAAGTTAAACACATCTACAACACAGTTGTCTTTGTTTACACACACCGACACCAAATTGTTCACAATTATTTCTAATGATGTGACCAAACCAACTGTACATAATACAAGTCTGTTCAGAGTTCAGTACTTACTCAAAATGTTGCACTGAATGTTGATATCAACAATGGATGGAAACAATAAAAGAGGAAGAGGAGGAAGAGTACGTGTATAAGAGGTGGTGAACGAGGAGGAAGAGGATGAGGACGAGGAAGAGTAAGGTGTGTATAGTGTTGTCAAGGCTGGATCTGCTTTAGGGTTTTTCCCTTTGCCTGCATAGACGACAGTCTGTGATGTGGAGAAACTCCTCCAGCCGGATCAACATGAAGACGTGAAGCTGAAGCAGAATTAATCTCTCACTGACCTTGAATCTGCAGTTGCACAACTCTTCTGAGTGTACTTTACTGTAACATGCTTTCCATTTAGAGTTGTTTACTGAATTTAGAGTTTAGGTACTGTAACCTGTTTGGCTTTTGCAGTTGGTCACTGTATTTTCACAGCATGCAAGTGCTGAATATACAGACATTCAATACTATAAAATATTCAGTGCAAAACTACACTTGCAGTGGATACAATATAGACTTTATTCACCTTACTAGTGTACGTTGTCATATTACTATACTTTTTTTACGTAATTGCAAAATTAGTTTACTTTGTTACAACATGCTTTTTTCTGTAACTGCTTGCTTTGGATTCTGTGTTCTCCTTTTTTTATGTAGTTTCTAATGAATGATCTGGAGAGTTTATAATATTGACTGATGTGTGTATGATCTGAGGGCATTGTTTGATTTTGAGCAGATAAAACAGTTTTGATGCGATTGTTTGATTTTGCCAGAAGAGTCAGAAGTTCTGTGAATGTGGCTTGAAAATTTGGTTTTGTGTTTAAGGTTTTGAGAAAGTGAGTGATGGTTTCAAGTTTTAGCAAAACAGAAAAACCTTAAAACCCCCTTAACTCGCATAGTGAGTTTAAATTATTAAATTATGTTTTAATGGCTACTGACTCAGGTGACTTTGTTGTACTGGTGCTTTTGGATTTAAGTGCTGCATTCGATACTGCAAGACTTTTAACCGGTGTTCGCAAACACAAACATATTACTCCTTGGGAGTATTGCATGCAAATATTGGAGCATCCAAAAATAGGCTCTTTTTACATCTACCTTGTGGAGGTCATTATCATATTGTGCCGTCTTTTGCATTAAAGCACGTACTGAAGTGATATTTGGTGAGAAAGTCTCTTTGTAATCTATACCCATCACTTGACTATAGCCTTTTGATAAATACATGGCCTTGTATGCCTCGGTCTCATCTGCGTTGTTTTTGACAGCATAGACCCATCTATTAGGCATGTTTACCTTCAGGTAGACTTGTAGTCAAGACCGCCTAAACCGAGACCAAGACAAGACCAAGACCAAGACCAAGACAGAATAAGTCAAGACCAAGACCAAGTCGAGACCGGAGGAAAAAAAACAGACTAGTGTTGAAGCTAAGCTATAACTTGTATGAATTCAAGAACAGCAGCATACTAGGGTTCAGCCGCAGTTGGCAGAACAATACAGAAACAGACCCTGTCATGTGTGTGACTGTGAGCTCACTGTAAATGTTTTTGCAGACTATCAACTAAAGGATCAACTATGTGAGTAATTATTGCATGACGGCTGTTACTGCACTATTAGAGGATTGAGACTCCCTTAACTTTTGTGTACTGTTGAGAACTGACATGACTGGTACTGACTGGTTCATCTGACAAAACATCAAACACCTCCAACACCATCTTGCTCCTCCAACAAGTGTCTAAAGAATGAGAAATATTTAACCAATTGAAATGATACTTAATGTGTAGATGAAATCGTAACAGCAAATTAAAGATGCACAATTATAAACTTGGATTAGGCCTAATGTTTAGTCAACACAACATAGATATGCAGATGATATTTAAAAGACCATTTATTTAGTCTAACACCATCTTAAATACAATACTGTATTCAAACAACACACACACACACACACACACACACACAGATATCAAAGACACAAATTCATTTAAGCAAATGCCTGTCTATCTCTGCCGATTTCGGAGTCTCAGACTCCCAAATTAATCCATTCTGCAACTTTTAAATACATAATTAATTTTTTAAAAACGAAATTATAGGCTTAAGTGCAGGATCCGAAAGTTGGTCGTTTTGTCGCTATGGTTACACACACAACACACACACACACACACACCGTTTGGCGGTGCACTCAAAGTCATCTGTCAGTTGTGCAGTTACCCAAAATCTCCTGAATGAAGATAAAACCCATCATGTCACTGATATGTGTTTTTTAAACCAAGTGATCAAAGTTCTCGTTGCCGCTGCGATCAGTGGCCGTGGATAAAGTGTTTTCTTGTGTGGCTCGCGCACACACCGCTCTGTCATCAATCCGGCGCGCGCTTCAATCCGTTCCGTTGCGGATAATAATGTTGCATTATCGAACGTTGTGTCGTCGTGGATATTGTAATATTGTATTTCTAAATCCCCCGACCACTATGTCGGTCTGAGACAGCGAGACCTAGACAAGACCGAGAGGTCCGAGACCAAGACCGGTCTCGAGACATACATCACTACCTTCAGGTAGTGTACAAGTGTAGTGTAGTTAGAGTAAATGTGTCCTTTTTTAAGGGAATCCATTTCATCTTTCATGGCTCTAGCCCACATCTGTGACTCACTTGAACTCATAGCATCCTTGAATGTTTGTGGTACGTCACACACTCTGTAACAGAAGTCCACAATGGTCAGAATATGGTCATTACATTCAACATCAGAAACATAATCAGACAAATATGGAGCTCTTCTGGTTCTCTAAGGGTAACGTGTACTGTGATCAACTCCCTCTTTCTTTCTTTTAGTCTCATTTTGAGATTTATGAGTCTTTTCTGGGGTCTGATCAGTCACATTTTCTTTTTCTTTTGACTGGGAGGATACACATCATTACCCATGGAAATCATCATCTGACATTGAAATGTCAGTCTGTGTCTGGTGTTCAGTAACACACTTTGTTACAAATCTCCCAAGCCTGAGCTTGAGAACTTTTCCTGTGTCTGGTTAATAGCTGGTTAATCTGGTTACCAGCATGATCTGTGTGCACTAGTTCAAGTGCAGCCTTAGCTCGTGTATCAGGTTCCCTGTTTCTACTCGTTACAAATTTATCTTGTATGAAAACCTCACAGTTTAGATAAGATTTATCAATCTTTCCCTTGATTTTCATTCCCTCAATTACATCCTGCAATTTGGAAACATCCTCATAAATGCAGTGGCAGAGGATCTCATGCCAGGTTTGAATGTGATCCGTTACAACTATCATTGTCCTGGTTGACAGTGTTCAGATAGTACAGTCTGTTGTATTCTTGAATGTGAAATCTAGTACCGCTCTTGTGTATGAGTTCATCACGTCCTTGTTGGAAGCTGATCGAAGCTCCATTCTTCATTGTAGCTTTAACAGAGAAGATGTCCTGCGGGTACGATGGGATGTACAACACGCTCCTCAGCATCGCCTTCACCTGTTGTCCCTCGTTGTCAATCAAACACACCTCCGCATCTCCTCTTGTCAGCGCCACTCCACTCGCTCTTGTCTCGTCAGCCAACTCAATGTAGTTTTTTAACTTTTTTAATTTTTCAATGTCCGTAATAATGTGTGATGTCGCACCAGTGTCAACCATTAGTCCCTTTCGTTGCACACTGTAGAATTGGCAGTCACTCGCTCTAAAGACAAATGTGTGTTCGTCGTTGTCCTCTTCATCAGCGGCTTGTTTAACATTGTCTCTCTTTTTGCGTCTGCAATTTTCATCTTTGTGCGTCAAGCTATTACAGTAATTACACCACAGTCTTTTGTGATTTTGGGTCGGGCAAACACAGGCTTTGTGCTGCTTTTGACCGCAGTTATAGCACGTAATGCTAATGTTAAGCCAGGTGCACACTGTGCGATTTACGATTGTTGCTTGTCAGACTGTACGAACATGATCATCGCTGTAAGTCATGTCACACTGAAAGATCTCAGTTGTCATTGATGTCAGACAGTCAAGGCGCGTTAAAAACGGATGCACAGAAAACTTGTCCGGAGTTTTACATCATTAATCAATGACACAGACGGGGACCTAGTGAGCTCCGTTACACGCAGGATTGAGATAGCGGCTACAAAGAAATCTCTAACGTTAACTTTAGTCATGGCTTGTCCTGAAAAACGAAGACAATTTGACGGTTGTCGTAGGAGAAGTCACTGCAGGACTGAAGATGAAAATCTGGCAGTGTCAGAAGATTTGTCTCTGAGTAAAATTTGATCGCAACGGAAACATGTCAAACTAGCGATCAAAGACTTTAGCCAAGGATCAGAGGATTCTTTTAGGATTTGCTAAATTTGTCTCAGACGGCCAAATCGTGGCCAAAATCGCACAGTGTGAACCCGGCTTTAGTCGTCCAGAGCTGAGGCACTCGCTCTCATCACGTTATCATCGCTCGCGCTGGTGTGAAACTTTTACGTACTTTCAAAACTCAACTTGATTTTGAACTCTACAAACGTTATATATGTTTTCATCACTTTGTGTGATATGGATGGCGAACGGTTTAAACGAGTCTGGCAAACCTTTCAAAATCATCACAATTAACAGTCCATCACTGAGACTCTCGTCTGCATTTCTCAGAGCTCTGATTGCAGTTTTCTCTCATTTGCCATTTTCTGCAGCGACGTCAACTCTGTGTACAGGCTGATTATTCACGGTTTCCTTTACCAGAATAATAACCTCTCAAAATCTGTACACAGCAATATCCCCAGTGTTAAATTAACACTCCTCAGTGTACATATGTGTCCACACTACAGAGTGTTAAATTAACTGTGCAAATGGTAATGCTTACAACCTTTTTATAGATGTTATGAAGACTTAAGAAATCATATATATGAGCAATTAACACACAACATAACACATTCTGATAGATCACAAGAAACATTGAAAAAGTGGAGAGAGAAAAAAAACAAAGTGAAAATAACAAAAAGAGGATGTGGAAAATATGGGGAAAATGCCCATGGAAAAGAGAAGAGAGAAACCATAAAACATACAATTAAAGAACAACAGGACATTGTTGAGATCAGCACAGATACTGTCTCTCTCAGCAAAGACAAAACCCTCATGATACCAGGAGACCAGCATGGCAAAAAAAGAGATCAAGTAAAAGACATTATGCTGCAGATCTAAGAATTAAAGAAAGAAATTGGCAGAACCATGGAAAGATCTACACACAAAAATGTTGTGAACAAATTATTCTTTTAAACAGGTTCTTTTTAGTGAACCGGTCGAACACCAAATCGGACTGAATCGATCAGTTCGCTACTTGAGTCAGTGATGATCCTCATTTTCGGACATAAAATGTAGCCAATAAGACCCTCAAATCTATTCCGAAAATGGTGTTTTTTGTTGGACAATTTTAATATTGTCCAACAAACAATGTTCATATTGAAGGTTATAAAAACAAACATAGTGTAACCTTGCTGTCTATCTGCAGTCTATCCAAAAAAGGGGTCAAATCACATTACATTCTAACATTACAACATTACAATCTAAAAACAAAATAATGCTTTTTAAAGAAGTAGTTAAATTGATATTAATATTTTTAAAATAAAAATAAAAACAAAGCTAATATCATAAAAATACACATGTAGGTTTGAAATTCTCTAGCACTTTTATGTTCACCAACAACAACAAATATTCAACAACAAATATTTTAGCTAAATATATTTATAATTTAGTGCTAATGTATATTTTAGTCAGAATAATTGCGCTCTTATTGCGCTCCGTCTGTTCGGCGCGCATGGACGCGGCGGCGCTCGTTCACGGAAGTTTAGCTTGCAGAAAGCTCGCCCACTCATGACAGCAAACTGGAAATATTGACTTTCTAACATTTACAGATGGAGAATATGTCCATGAAATGTAAGTTATGAACTGAGGAAATTATTGGATGTCACTTCAGCTTATGGCTAAATATTATTTGTTTCCACCAATTGCTGCACAAGTGAAGTTTTCGTATGATGACGAAAGCACGTTAGTGCGAGCCCTCCCGGAACCCATAGAGAATGCATTGCAGTGCTTGCAGTTCGGAAAAAAAAAATCTTTGAATGTAAGTCTATGGGAACACTCTGGGCGATTTTCGGCCATAGTGAAATAGCCCAAAAAGAGGCGGTACTCCACAGAACGTGACATTTGGCACTGACTGGACTATCCAGAGGCAGAACAACAGTGAGTGACTGCTAGCGTAACTCTGTGGTTGAATGAGATTGTGTGATTGAAAAAGTCCCTTTCACACTTTGGTGGGGCGTCGCCCGATCACCCTAATGAAGAAACCGCCACTGAATTGAAATGACAACTTTATACACAATTTTCAAGTTTCCCACACAGGGCTCGAACTCACTTTTTTTGGGTCAGGTGTTTGTCACTCATCTCAATGCACCACTTGGCAGACATGCAATTACACAGCTGCCGAAATTGAATAGTTTCAAGAGAGAATCAAGTCAGAATTAATCATTTTGAAGTAAATGCAGAGCATATTGTATTTAAAAAATTTAGATTAAATCATTTAAAATTGGTCAGATTATTTCTCATTACCATCACTACAAGTGTGCCAATTTTCATAATTTTCCTACCTGTGGTTCATAGGGCTACCATTGACTACCATTCTGGAAGAAGAAGAACAATGAATTTGTACGTATAAACACTGCATGTTGTATGTGACAGCTTCAGATAAGATCATTCTTAGGCACAATGCCTGGAACAGATGCAACTTCTGCTGCCACAGTACCTCATGCGGTCTAGGCACGTGTCACACTGAGTTGCGAACCCATGATACGAAGCATTCGGGATCTGTGGTGTAACACGTTGAGCTAATCACTCATGCATGTGCACCAGTCTGCTGAGGAGAGGTTTCAGTGTGAGAATGAGTTCTCAAAAAAAGTTCCATAACATGTTGTAAGAACTGATTTTCCTGTTAAAACAAAATACTGCAATAAAGCAGTAAAATGCACCCTGGACAGAAGATAGCAAAGACAGAGAACAGGACATCACCTGTCCAAACTGTCCTTCTTCCTTATCTCTGCATCCCCCTCTCCCTCCCCCTCTCCCTCCTCTTCTCCCTCCCCCTCTCCCTCCTCAAGGCACTGAAAGTACATTAAGAATGTCTATATATCACATATGATGTATCTTGTGAATATGTTGGTTTTCCTTTTCATGTTTGGTGTCATTTTAAAGGGCACAGTGCAATTGGTAAAATGGTCTTAATTTCATTGCAGTCATTGGTTTAATGAAAAAGACTGGGAACTTAGGAGAATCCTGTATCTCCTCTCTGGCTGATATCTCTTTACATCTCCTGAAACCAGGTGCTACCCCCCTGGGGTACATGGATTGGCCCAAACAACTCTAAACAACATTTGTTTAACCCCCTTCTGTTCTGATCTGGTATTTAAGGTGAGGGAACAGAGAAACCTGTGGGAATCTTTTACCAAGAGAATCCTCCGCACAGTAATGCATGTCAGTATTTTCCTGTTGGAAAACCCTGACACATTACTGTGTGTCTTTGCCAGGAAACATTACTTGCTTTTAGAATCATCTTTGAGTAAATGATGTCATGTATATTTGAATTGGCTTTTAATAAATTACTTCTGTAATTGGCATAATACATTTTTACCTGACAAATAAATGTTACATCTTGATTTATTCTGAAGTATTCTGAAATCATTATTTTAATATATTTAAGGAGGCTGGTGCTACCGCAAACTTAGTTAAGGTAGGTCAAACTACAGGCACATGAATGAACGGAGCAGTAGGCACGTCATCTTGGAGACTTGTTGATTTCTGTCTATCACTGGTTTAGCAAGTTGTGGAAATGGCTAAATTAAACTACACTCTCTAGTCCGTAAGCAGTAGGCGACTGACTTTAGAGGTATATTAGCAAACCCTACATCCTCTGACTCAAATCAGAATTAACAAGTTTGTGTCCGTGAGAAACACGAATTGGCCGACGTGATCTCTCTGCGGCATTCGGGTCCATAACGTATTAATAACTGAAAGTATGGGATAATCAGAATAATCAAAGATCTAAATTAATTCATAATCAATGTTTATGATTAATTTCTAATCAGAAATACGATCTAAATTTGATTATGATTTGAAATTGGAGTCAGATCAAACGTAGAGCTAAAGTAATACTAAAACTAAGTTCCAATAAATTAAGTGAACTTCACTGGATCGCTGAAAAGACATACACGCTTTAAACCTTCGCCAGACCATTGGATTCCGTCGTTGGGCTAATGGATGGTCCTTACAATGTTAACCAGATAAGCATGCTATGCTAATGTAGCTTATGGTTAACTTGATAGCTGAAGACCCAACTTAGAAAGAATGGCATCTAGTTAGCATGCTAACCAATTAGTATGCTAAGCTAACTAGCATAAGTGAAAATAAGTGTTTTTTTCTACATTCTGTGTTCGTTCTCATCAGAACTTCTGTTCATTTTGATTTCATCCTATCTATACTTCTGAACCTATCTGTTCTTCATGTAGGCTACATTCTATTTCTGGTGTTTTTACTCTTCTGGCTCTGCATTGCGCTACAGCCCTTTCAGCGGCTTGGCATTGCCCTGAGATTCTTTGCGAGTGGCTCTTTCCTTTACATCATTGGAGATTCGGGCAACTTGATGAAAAGTGCTGTCTTTTGCAAAGTTTACCTGGTGTATAAGCAGTATAGCAGTTTTTTTGGGGGGGGGGGGGGGGGGGCATTTCCAACTCCAAGCCACTTAAGACCCAAGGTTGTGTTACCCTTTTCTCTTTGGCGCTCTCTGTCTCAGCAGCCGTATGTGTGTGTATAACAGTTCACTGGTTACTCAAGTCCGTGCAAATGATGAGTTAGACTAAGTGTCCTGAGTATGCTGTTTAAACCAATGAGCATTAAGCTGTGTCGTCAGCAAGTCGTTTCCCATCGTGCTTTTGATCAGCGCAGTCGGTGGAGAGCAACTGCGCCCGACTGCAGAATCCGACAAGTCCGCCTTGAAGTCGCATGAGTTTTTTGACATATACGTCAGCATAGGGTTGCCAACTTCAGAAAAGAAAAATGCGGGACAATCGTGGTTCTTTACAGGAAAATAAGGGACACTCAAAATATTTGTACTGTATCACACAGTATATATTAAAACTTTTGTAGACGTCTGACAAAAATAAAGTCAGTCTGGTTAGTAATAAGTGACGCCGGTAATGCTGTTTGTGTAGTTGTTTAATCCTCCTTTGCTGAGATCTTCACAGATTTAATGTCTTCTTTTCTCTTCAGTTGATTTAATCTGAGGCTGTGTCTGAAGTCAGTTGTAGTTCTTGTGTTTCTGCTCATCTCTTTTTCTGTTCTCTTCTTTCCTTCAGAGATTCTGCATGTTAACAGGCTTATTAAGGCTCAGATGATTCCATATTTAATATACACAGACTTTGTGGCTCAGATAAGGTCCAGTTCTGGTTTATTTCTTTGCTCTTGGCTGACATGTGGCATGTCTATGGCCTGCTTATGGCCCAGATCTGGCAAACAGTAGCGGCCCACTCAAGTGCCATCATTCCATGCTGCATGTGGGCCAGATCCGCATTTCACAAGTGCCAGATGTGGGCCGGATCTGGGCCGAAACAATGTTGCTATGTGGGTTTGTTTTGCTTAACCATTTATGTACAATTTAAAGGTGAACTAAGTAACTTTTTTACCTTAACTGAACAGCTTCGGAGTCATTGGAATGGTTATATTACTTATTTCGGGTTGAATGGTGGTCGTTTCGCACCCCCCTGGTGCCCGTGAGCGGAAAATACGCACTTGCAACTTTGAGCCGGCGGGCCGCCGGCCGCCGCGTCAGGAAGTATCGCGTGATATCAGGTCTCGCGATGTAAACAATTGCTTTACGGCCAAAAGAAGTCTGCTAAAATGCTGTCATTATTGCGCTCCCTCACGCTGTTTGAACCCGAATGAAGAAGACGTTTTAAAGAAGGTCCCATCTGCTTTGATGTCGTTAATCTATAGCCTCTGGTGTCTGAGAATCGCCAATGAGTTTTTACAACAGTGTTGTCAAATATCTATTCCGAAGCTGTGGGGGGAGCTCTAGAGAGAAACCTGCGAGCAAAAAGCGAGAATACAGCGAAGAAATCCCGAAACTACTGAATGCAGCTTTAATTCTAAAACGAATTTCAAGGTCACACAAAAAAGTCACATTACACACAAACCATAGTTAAAAAAAATAGCATTTATCTGAAATAGAAAGCTTTTGTAACATTATACACTACATTTTAAAGAAATTAAAGAAAGTAATAGCATACTTTTCCCTCAGGAAGATTTCATGTTTTCTTGCGTGGCTGGATGTTGGACTCATGAACAATAATCACGTTGTTTGAATTCACCAAAACTAATTTGCTGAAATCAAAACCCGGCCGGACAGTGAAAGGGATCTGCCGTTAGCGCGAGTCTGGAATCTCCGGATCAAACCGGGAGAGACCAGACAGCAGAGGATTCTGTTCGCAAATCCAACAATAATTTGTTATTGGTATGGTCTGATGCGCGTGAGTGTGGACTGTGATTGGATGATGCAGTCTCTTGATCACTAAAGTTTGTTGCTATTGTATCAGTCATTGGTTTGATCAGCATAGCAGTCTATTTAATCGGGACAAGGGAGGTCCCGTACGGAACAAATAAATTAGACCCAAAATACGGGACGTCCCGGCTAATTCGGGACAGTTGGCAACCCTACGTCAGCAAGCATGACATCACTGTCAGAAATAGGGGTACAGTAGGAGTCCATTTCTGTCCCCCAAGGTATAATCTACACTAACGTACCCCATAGGGCTTATTATTGGACCTCAAGGTACATATATGTGCCTTTTTGAGGGTCAAAAAGCATTAAAAGGTACATATGTTTCTTTTAAAGGTTAAGGTACAATATTGTAACCCTGAGGGTACAGCCCCAGTGACAAGCCATCGTACACCTAAAAGTACAATTATTTTCTGAGAGTTTATTGTTTCCTGTAGTCTACTGTTGTGTAAGTTCATGTCATTTCATGTCATGTTTTTGTTTCATGTTTGGTTTTGTTTGTTAATAAACTGCACTTGGTTATCTCCAGTGGATACCCTTAGACTGGTCGGGATGGAAAACAGAAACTTGAAAACATGGAAAATGAAATAACAGTATGACAACTAGTTTCTGCCACATATATAATTAAAAACAAGTATTATGTATAATTTAAGTAACTAATGTGAATTATTAACAAACACACAAGACAGAAATAAAAAAAGTAACATTTACATACAAGAGTTAACCTCAGCTCAAATCAGCTGCAAGATCCTCAACATAAAAACAACTAACACTAAAACACTTTCACTTTCGTTTTTCCGTGTCACATGAATATTTTTTATTTTTTTTTAAAAAGACAACAGCATTCCACGTCACAACCTTATAAATAGACACAGCAGCCAGAGAACATTCACTCGCTCCTAACCGAATTGAAGATACAGAGAGGGAAGACTTCCACACTCAGGTTTGACTTTATACTCATTATTACTAGCATTACTCATTATTACTAGTATGACTCATTCATTACTGTGTGTGTGTGTGTGTGTGTGTGTGTGTGTGTGTGTGTGTGTGTGTGTGTGTGTAATTATGGACAATACTTCTGATATATATATATATATATATATATATATATATATATATATATATATATATATATATATATATATCAGAAGTATATATCAGAAAAAGATTGCACATTGTAAAACTTTTTGTAAATTTGGCGTAATTAACTGTCAGCATCTTCACCTACAAAGTACTGTTATTTTTACAGCTTTTACTGTAAAAATCGTCCTGTAATTTATCTGTAAAATGCTGGCAGCACAGTTGCACTTAATTAAAAGTCAAGTTAATTAATTTAATTTGCAGGTGAACAGCTTGATTTAGTTGGGCTCTTATCTTGACCTTTGATTTTATTACATTCTTTTTTTTTTGTCTGCCGTAGTGTTTATAAGACACGTTTTGCAAAGGCAAAAAAAAAAAAAAAAAAGTCAGTGTAGTCAAAAAACAGTGTCGTTCCTATCAGTTGTTTGTTATCATTTCTTTAATAGTGTTGGATTACAAATTTATTAAATGTTTAATTTAGGTTTCTACTACAATAGTATATCAACTGAGAAAGTTATTAGTAGACAGAGAAATAAAGCATCAATCAAACAGGACAATATATTCAGTGTGGAGTTACCAAGGTTGTTAAATACATGCATCAAATCAGTTCATGTGATCACCTATAGCATGCATAATTTCATTACACTGCAAACCTCAAAGCCATATAAATCACTTAAATACCACACCAATAACACAAAATATCAGGACATACCATCAATACCACTCACGCTAAATACATAGCCATCGTCAATAGCTACAGTATACAGTATAAGAGCCATATGGGAGTTAACCTGCTCTCCTACCCCCTTACTCACACACGCACTCACTTTACACACAAATAGCGCCGGGGGACCAGTAGTTACACACATAAATTAGGGCCTCCCCGGCGAACATAGCAATACCAAAACACACATCAATAACATTAAAATGAGAGTGTACTGCTGGCTTCCTTACCCGCTACCGGACGTGGGTTCCCACATTTAAAACTATTGAAGTTGCAGTGAGGAGCTGTGCCAATGCACAACCCACGTAAATATGATAATTGATCAAATAACTACAATTGCAGATTGCTGTGAGGTTCGGGATGTAATGTCTGTCTAAAAATATGCAAATGTGCCGGAATTTAAATGCTAGATTAAGTGCGTAAATCATTTTGTTTACAAATTAGACGCTTTGCAGTTGTTATCCTATGTTAAATATTTCATTTTGGATGTGTTCATTGTGATTATAGCCTACTGGCAGGGTTTATAAAAGTTTGTAAAACTGACAGGATATTTGCTTTTGGAAACAGTCTATTTCCGAATGTAATCGCATGCATCTCTGATGATTATATTGTGTGTGTGTTGGGAAAAAAAACATAGATTAAACACACTCGCAAGAGACACACCGCAAAGCGGAGACATTATAGCATTGCCAGCGGCACTGAGTGGAGTTTAGCCAGTGTAGTGGACACACGCAACGTTACTGAGCAATGATGCAAACCTATGTTTTTTTTGGTGCAAATCAACTGAACGCCTGTGACAGTGAAATTTGCAGTTGTAGAGAATAGCCACACATGTGTATCAGTAAATTTGAGAAATGTTTTAAGAGTTGCAAACTTGTAGACTTTTTTTTTCTCTTCCACAAACACAACACACCAGTTTCACCTTCTCAAATTCTTCATTGCAGGTGCACAAATCCTATTCTACAAATCACAAATTAAGAAACTCATACGCTCACATTTTTGCTACAGTTGCTGCAGTGAATATGGTGCAAAATGCATTTACACACCCGCATCAAAAATGTGAAGTCACAGAGAAGTTTTGCTCATCCGCAAATCAGTATGTGAATTCATCAGATGAGTTGCACACTCGTAGAATATTTTCTCACAAATGTCTTGTATATTTTTCTAGCACAAACACAAGTACATAACTACAACTGCTTGAATCTGCTGCGACGAGTCTCAAACACTGTTTTTCGCTTACAAGTGACAAGTTTCGCGCCCTCTCCCTTTTGCACCTTTGATAAATGTGAAATGTGGAGCAAAAGTGAGTTGTGCATCTGTAGAGGCTGTGGGCGGAGCCTACATGAATATTCATGAGTTTCCCGGGCGGATCTGGGGCCTCATTTATAAAACTGTGCGTAGGAACCTTACTAAAAGTGTTCGTGCACCCGAAAGCCAAAAATGGCGTACGCAAAAAAATATTCAGACTTATAAAACCGTGCCTACGCCAGAACCTGCGCTGAATTCACTTTATAAATGCCAGTCAGCGGAAGATTGTGCGTACAAGCGTCTCCTCCCCGAAATAACCATATATGGAGCTTACAACGCCTAGTTTTACTATGCAGATCCTCATCTACATATCATTTGCATATGATTATTCATCCACGTGATAACTTAAACGTTATCACGTGGATGAATAATCATATGCAAATGATATAAACGGTACAAGAAACATTACATTAATACAAATCAATAAGTTGTCTATCCTTGCCTTGTTTTTGAATAGCCTACATAAATCAAAGTGTAAAATACATTTCAGAGAAAGTTTTTCTCAATCTTTTCCACTTGCCGAATTGTATTTTTAATTGATTTATATTTTTAATGGAAACAGATAGGCCTTGGGCATTATTTGCACGAAACTATTTTCTCAGACAATCTGCTTTTATCATGATAAGCAATTATCTCTGTGGTTAAAACATTAAAAAACAGCATGCCAGAGGAAAAGTGTTCAAAAACAATCGCATCCACAACAAATATTTCTAATGATTGAATTGAAAAAAATGTTGTAACTTCAGTAATGATTTCATGTTTAAGTGTTTAACTCCATTAATTTGAATGGCATATTTAATATAAATGTTTATATCAGAAGTATTTTATTTATTTAAACTGTTATTTGCGTCAGTTTCACTAAACGGCTCAACACGCTCGCTGCCGCGGACATTTAAGAAGGAATGGATATTTGCTTCAAGTGACAGGCTTGGTGATTGAAATTGTATTTGTATAATCTTTCTGTATATGTTTAATTTTCTTTAGATTTTCTGTATAAAAGTGACCAAAAATACATTTAACTCCAGCTCACCATCGGTGTCGCCAAAGTGCTCCATCTCCAAAACGTTCGTACGCATGGGTCAGAGTTTGCGTGCATGTGCGCAAATTTTCCCGTCAAGTTTTTCTTTATAAATCCCACCTTTTGCGCAGGAACTGGCGTACGCATGTTTTGCAAGCTTTATAAATGAGGCCCCTGATCATTTTAGTTCACGCTCCTCGTTTCTCAGCAGGTTTAATGGATTATTTCAAAAAAGGTAAATATAGTTTCAGCGCGAACTTAAACTATAATTGTGTATTGTTTTGTAGAGTTTATAATATTTTTATTAATTTGCAAGTTTTGTGCATTCATCGATGACTGAATGATTGCAGGCATTCACTTCATGTAGGCCTATATAAAGCACAGCAAACTTCAACTCGTTGTATAAATTGCACCTTGCGAAGCTTTAAAACGGTGTCTTTTACTAATTGTTATCATTTGTTGATTGCAATAAAATAAACACATAGTTTATCAAATTTAGTAACACCACACAGTAAAACTGATGTTATAAAATCAAGGGTCAAAAACCCAACTAAAGCAAACACTGATCACCATCGTGGTAATATCAAATGAAACTCAATAAGTCATCATCATATAAACCTCTGTTAATTCTCAATAACTTTTGTAGACGTCTTACAGAAATAAAGTCAGTCTGGTTAGTAATAAGTAAAGCTGTAAATACATATTGGTGTTGTGAGGGGCCCATCCCTTGGTTCTGTGACCGGGGCCCAACATTTGATGCTACGCGCATCGATTTACGACGAAAGACTAACCCTTGAACTTGACGCACAATGTAATGACGAACACAAAAGCGCAGAGGATAGAGCAAAACATCAATCACAAATTAGAAGTATAAATCAAGAACTTGTGCAATCAAGATGTATGAACTACGACATACATCGCCAAGTGTTAGGGCCAATCTCATTTCTCTGTCTTTCCCCTTCCCCTTCCCCTTCCCCTTCCCCTTCCCCTTCCCCTTCCCCTTCCTCTACACCTTCGTCTGCGTCTTCCCCTTGCCCTTCGATACCGAGTGAAGGGGGATAGGGGGAAGAACGTTTCTCTAAGAAATGAGACACCACTCGATTACCGTTTGCGTCATCTTCCCTTTCCGCTAGCTGGCTGCTACGTCAACAGAGGCGATACGCGTTGACATAAACAAACGAAGATGCCGTCGTCTCGGGTTGTGATATCGATTGCCTGGTCTCCCTTTATCTTTGCACACTTGTGTGCCATCAGTCAAAGACATTGTTTCATTGTATTTAACGGCGGCGCCGGCGACACCATAAGCAAAACATTAGCAAACGGCAAACAGCGCATAGCTGCTAGCTAGCGGTTAACTAGTGATTCAAAACAAAAACATTACAATTAAAACCGCTTGAATGTTTTATTAAAGGTATCATAAAACACGAGTGTCATTGAACTGCTGAAAATACATACATTTGTGCGACTCACTTCTGGGAAATTCCTACCCCTCTCTTTCAAGTGTGGTCCTCCGCAGACTTCGTTTCAAGGGCTATGTAGCCCTACGCCTTGGCCCTAGCCCTTATGCTGCGTTCACACCAAACGCGAAAATGCGTCAAAATTCGCGCCTGCCGCGTCTGGTTATACGCGTGACCACTTTGTGTGCATTCGCGCGTCAAGAGCGAAATTGACGCGCGTAAAATCAAAAGTTTGAAGCGAAATTTCCGCGCGTCACGCGCGTCAAAGGCGAATCCCGGGGGCGAAAGTTTCGAAAGCTGTTGGCGGCCATCTTTTTCAGATGTTTATCGAGCATAGCATTAGCATTAATCGAGAGAATCACCGCTCGTATATGCTCTGGAGAGCAGAAACAGCTGCGTAGGGGACATCGTCGCTGTACTCGGGTCCACCAAAACCTCCGGAGGGTTTCAGGAGTTTCACAATTTGCTCCAGGAGGTAGGTTTGGTGGACCTAATGGTGAGGACGCTGACGAGGACAGCGTAGGCCGTATAAAGCCTCGGCCTCGAGTGGTCTCTGCATGACGAGCCCGCGCTGTACAGCCCGGCGCGAGGTTTACCCTCTCCCGCACCTAATCTGTCATTTATTTTTGTTTTGATAATAAATGGAGCCAGCCTCCAGAAGTGAAACCTGTCCTGTGATTTTTTTGAAAAGTTTTTGTACACTTAATTGTGTTTGGTGTCTTTACATTAGAATAATAAAGTTTCATATAGGCTAATCTAGAATAGATATGGAATAAATAGCATTCAATACAAATGAGTAGGCTATCTCTCATATTGAAATCGAGTTTTTAAGTGAAAGATTTGCTTTGTTGTGCATTTTAGTCATATTACAAAATAATGTATTGAGGCCAAACATAAAATAACATTATAAACTGTCAGTTCACCACGTGACAGCAGCAAGCAGGCAGGCTCCTGATTGGTTAACGCGGCGCGAATTGACGCAGAAGTTCAGATTTTTCAACTCGGGCGGCAGACGCAAATTTGCGTCAAACGCGTGATGCACAAAAAGCACAATTCGCGCTTGACGCGCGAAACGCGCCAGACGCTCAATTCGCGTCATTCGCGCGAACTAGACGGGCGAATTCGCGTCTACCGCGCCGCGCTAAACGCCTCATTCGCGCCGTAAGACCGCATTTTCGCGTTTGGTGTGAACGCAGCATTAGTCAAAATGAGAATTGGGACACCACTTCCCCTCACATGAACGCGCAAAACCGAGGGGAAGGGGTAAGAGTAAGGGGTAAGACAGAGAAATGAGACGCAGCCTTACTATTTTGGCATGAGTCAACTTGCATATTTTGCAAGTTAAAATGTGAAATGAGTCGCTTCACTTCAAGAGTTCTTTATTAACCCCCCAGAGCCGTGTGGAGCACTTTTATCATGGATGGATGCACTTTTAAAGACTTCAAAACAGAAACCAGACAAAAAAAAAATGATATAAAAAGAGTTAAGAGCCCAACTAATGTAAACAATAATCAGTTATGGTGACTTCAAATAAAATAGAGTTAAACCTCTCTTAGTTCGCAATAACAACTTTTGTAGACTACTAACAGAAATAAAGTCAGTCTGGTTAGTAATAAGTAAAGCTGGTAATGCTGTTTGTGCCGTTTTTTAATCCTCCTCTGCTGAGATCTTCAGAGATCTTGTGTCACATGGGCACATAACCACACTGTGGGAGGCAGAATTATTGCTGGTTGGGTAGGGGATCAAATAATCAAATGCTAATCATTTTATAACCTTTATATAATGTGTTTTTCTCTGGATTTTCTTGTTGATATTTCATCTCTATCAGTTAAAATAAACCTACCTTAAAAACTATAGACCCTTCCTTTCTTTGTAAGTGGGCAAACTTACAAAATCATCAGGGCATCCAATCATTATTTTCTCTGCTGTATATTTGTTCTGTATAAAAGTTATTTCTCAAAATAAATTCAATATTTGCTTAATCAACAGGGGAAACAAGGACTGTGGACAATCAGGAGTCCGTCCTGATCAACACCATCATTACAACAGGAAAATACTGAAAAAGACGGAAAAAATGAATAATCTGTTTCACAAACTTCATCTTGAAGTCGGGCGTCTCAATAACCTGAGCCCAGCAGATGTTCTTCAGATAACTACACATTCTCTACAGTCCAGTGAGTCTTGTGCTGAGGAAGAGCTGGTTCAGACTTTCCTTCAAAAACTATTGATGATGAACTACAGAGCAAGATACATCAAAATTAAAGAGACCAGTAAACAGGATCAAACAAAACAGGGAGATTCCTTGAAAACCAGGAGTAATTTTTTTGAAAAAATGTCTTTGTCAAACAAAGGAACGAATCGATCTGATCAAATTCACCCGATGGATGTTCAGATGGCTGTGTTTCTTTGTGCTGATGATTTCCTGAAGCAGCTGATGGTCACTAAACTGTCTCAGTGTCAGTACGCTCTGCCTCTGCTTGTTCCTAATCCATTCACACAACAGATTGAGTTTCCTCTCTGGACATTCAGACAAATCAACAAGAGCTGGAAGATGAGAAACCCCAAAAATGAAACCATCAGTAAAACCCAGCTGATCTACAAGGCACAAACTCCAATGGTGTCTTTCTTCAGGTTTGACTCTGTGTCTTCATCCAAGTCTGAGCTGATGAACAGTCTGATCAATGAGAAACACAACACGTTCTTCCACAGGAACTGCCCAGGCAGCAGCAGATCCAGAGTCCTGATGGATGGAGTGGTGGAGATCGCCTGGTTCTGCCCCTCTGGGAAAGACACAGATAAATTCAATGACTGTGTTGCGTTCTGTAATCTACACGGTGATGCAGGAGACCATGAGAAACAGCGGCTGATCCTCACTGAAATGTCCTCAGTCAATGTTGTCCTTCTAGCACAACCTGACAGGAATTCCAGAAGTGCAAAAACAATCCAAAACCTGTACTCAAACACGAAGCCACTCATTTGTCTTTTCACTGAGGATGAATCTACTATGATTGAGACAGACAAAGGAAAATACAAGATTGGAATGAAAGACAGAAATCAAGCAGAAGTATCTGAAGATCTCAGAAGAGCTATAAATGATTGTCTCTCAGAATCATCTTCCACTTTCAGACTTGAAGATTTGTCCAAACACTCAGACATCAGAGTAGATGAGAAAGATAATGAATACTGCAGGAGAGGAAGAGAAGCAGCACAGTCGATGATTAGTTTGCTGGTGGAGAAAGATCTGATAGGAATCAAAGAATCAGTTCTGCCTCATCAGGGAAAACTGTGGCATCAGTGGTGTGAGAAGAACAAAGAACTACACCGACTTCGAGGAGATGAAATAGAAATGGAAATCAGTAGAAAATGAACAGAGCTGGAGAAAATCCGTAAACAGCAGCATGAATCTAACATCAGTGAGTTTATGAAGCTCTTCATTAGACAAATGAACTCACATGAGAAGATGTTTTTCATTAAGTGGCTCGGAAACCTCCTGGATGAACATACATCAGCTGATCTTTCTGTTATACATCACAAATATGATGAAAAGTGGGCAACAGTCTTAAAACTGAAAGAGAAACATGATAAATCTGAACAACTCATAGCTGAACAAACTGAACTTGAGAGAATATCTGAGGATCTTCAGGCTGCAGGCTTTGGTTTGGAGCACATCATGAGGGAGATCGGTCAGATCTATGAATCATGTTCATCTGTGAAGGAGAACAAGAAAGGCCTGCAGGTTCACTTCTCTTCTCTCCCGAGTCTTGCAGCAGAGATGATGATCTCTGGATTTCCACTGGAGCTGATGGATGGAGATGCTGTTCATGTTCCTCTGATCTGGATCTCTGCTGTTCTAGATGAACTCGTAAAGAAACTGGGAGATCAGAGAGTCTTTGTGCTGTCAATTTTAGGGATTCAGAGCTCTGGGAAATCCACCATGCTGAACGCCATGTTTGGACTCCAGTTTGCCGTCAGTGCCGGCAGGTGCACCAGAGGAGCGTTCATGCAGCTGGTCAAAGTCTCAGACGAGATGAAAACACAAATGAACTCTGACTATATTCTGGTTGTTGATACTGAGGGTCTTCGTGCTCTAGAACTGGCTGGAAAATCAACAACACATCATGACAATGAATTGGCCACATTTGTTGTAGGTCTTGGACATTTGACCTTTATCAACATCTTGGGAGAAAACCCATCAGAGATGCAGGATGTTCTTCAGATTGTTGTTCAGGCCCTCATGAGGATGAAGAAGGTCAGACTGAATCCAAGATGTGTGTTTGTGCATCAGAACGTCTCAGACGTCACAGCTGGAGAGAAAAACATGGAGGGAAGAAGACGACTGCAGGAGAAACTGGATGAGATGACAAAACTCGCTGCTAAAGATGAAGTCTATGATGCAGATCGGTTCAGTGATATTATTAGATTTGATGTCCAGAATGATGTGAAGTATTTTGCTCAGCTCTGGGAGGGAAGCCCACCCATGGCACCACCAAACCCAAACTACTGTGAGAATATTCAAGACCTCAAGAAGACTATTATATCTCATGCCTCAGAATCAGATGGAATAAAGCTGAAAGACTTACAATATTGTATAAATGATCTCTGGGAGGCTTTACTGAATGAACGATTCGTCTTCAGCTTCAGATTCAGAGATTTCAGCCTACAGGAAACTGGAGACTGAATACAGCAAGTGGTCCTGGAGTCTTCGCAGCGCCATGATGGAAACTGAGAATAAACTGCAGAACCGATTAGAAAATGAAGCAATTCATGAGGTTTTGGAAACTGATCTTCAAAGAGAACTGAAGAAAATAAGTGAAGAAGTGAAAAAATCAATGGCAGAATTATTTGAGAAAGACAGAGATAAAGATACGCTGATTCAGTGGAAAACATCATTTGAGCTCAAAATCAAGGATGTTCAGGAAAACATTGTGAGAGAAACAAAGAGGAAATTAAATGAGGTTCTTCAGCAGGGAGGCCTAAAGAAAAAGATTGATGATAAGAGGAAAAAGCATGAAGACACTCTCTATAAAAAGAGTGAAGAACTTGCCTTAAAATTCAAAGACAAACGTAACGATGAAGAAACACTGAAGAAAGAGTTTGATTTGTTTTGGGAACAGTGGATGAAGAAGATCATCACAGACAATCCAAAAATCAAAGACATTGATATAATGAGAGATGTGAGAGAGATGCTCAGTAATGTGTATGAAAGTGCTCCTGTAGACCACTGGAGCGAGAGCAGTGAGGACAAGAACATTTTCACTGTGCCAAGTTACTCAGATTATGCTATTTACAAAACGTCCACAAAAGGAAAGATTGTAGAGACTGTAAAAGAATTTTGCAAAACAGTTAAAGAAACATTTGGATATATTGAAACTCTGTCTCCAGATGACGCCCAAATAAGATCATTAGTCGCAGATGTTGCTCAGAAGACAAACGAAATGATTAAGTCATTTAACATTTCAAAGACGGGCTACAACAAGAGCTACATTCAACAAGTTGTAGATTACATCAAGGCAGGAATATCAGCCCATGAGGAAGGAGTAAAATATGTGTTCAAGAATGAATTCTTCATGGATTTGTCTTACTCCATCTTTAAGGAAGAAAAAAAGATGATCACTGAACAACAGAGACTGTTCAGGGAAGCCAATGATCCTGTTCTCTATTTGGAGAAGAAGAGAGAAGAGTACTATAGTATTTTCCAGAAATTCTGCAGTGGATCTACTTCAGCTGCAATTTTTGGTGAGATCATCTGTCAGAAACTTAAAGAGCCCATTGAGCAGAGTGTCTACAAGAAGACTGCCAAAGATCTGACAGATGAAATTAAATCAAACTCTGCAGCACTGAATGGAAACCGATCAAAGCTGGAGAAACATATCCTGAAGGTACTGGCAGAAAAGGAGGATTTTGGCAAATACATGAAATACATTCATAATCCCAGAGATTACTTCAAGAGCTTCATCAGAGATGAAGTCAGTCAGTACATCAATAATAAGTTCAGAGTCAGTGTTTTCCCCAAGATGAAGGAGAACATTGAACTCCTGCAGCAGAAAATAATAAAAGCAGCACATGAATCTGCTAAATATGTTCAAGAGAACAGAGGAGATGTTGGTTTGTGGAAGGAGAATTTCACACAGAAGCTCTCAGCTGAGCTGATCTTCTCTGAACAAGACCTCAGTGGAGTGAAACATCGTGATGTTGAGGATTTCAACATCCTAAAAGATGTGATAACACAAGAACTTCCTGCTATAGTGTCTGACATCAGCAGTAGATTCAACACAAATACATTTCCTGTAAATCTGGACCACAGATTCAGACCAGATGAGATTCTGATTAATCACTTCTGTAAGTGCTGTTGGGTTCAGTGTCCGTTCTGTAAAGCCATCTGCACCAGCACCATAGAAAACCATGATTATAAATTAGACCACACTGATCACAGTGTTCCTTTCCACAGAGTGACTGGAATATCAGGGAGGTCATACAGGAATACAACAAACTTGTCAGTTTGGATCTGCACATCATCTGTAGCAAGCAACGATCGAGAATTTCACCATGATGCCTCAGATAACGCAGTCCCATATAGAGAATTCAGAACAGCAGGAGGAAAATATGCAAAGTGGAGCATCACCCCTGATACCTCTGAGCTGCCCTACTGGAAGTGGTTTGTGTGCAGATTCCAGGAAGATCTGGAAAAACACTACGAGAAAACATTTGAGAGGACAGGGAGTGATAAGATACCAGATGGATGGAGAACATGCACAAAACAGGAGGCTATTGAGAGTTTGGATAAATACTTCTAAATGTATAAATGAAAGAAGTTTAAAGGTCTTTGATTTGCGGTTTGAAAAAAAAATAGTTTATGTTCATCACCACAGTGAATATGTTATCAATTCATTATACTTTACAGTAGTTTAAATAGTTTGTTTACAACAAAAGTGATTGTTAATATGTGGTACATTTGTTATTTGCAAACTAGTCTTCACTGGTAGTGGTAAACCTGTAACAAACCTTTATTTAACTGACTGTTTGAAAGACTCTTCTGTGGCAAACCAAGTGGCATCACTGAAGACTTTCAGATGCAAAGATAATTTACATGTAAAAAAAAAAAAACAATCTGAAAGTTCACAAAGTTGTGCAGTCGGACACTTTCTACTTTCTGTAGAGTCACCTGATCTAGATTAAAGTCACACAGTTTGTGTTCATGCAGGCGAAGCCAAAAGCCTTTGCTTAACTTTTAAATTGCCGCTACATCTTCTTGCCAATACACAACTGAGCAGAATGTTGTTTCTAAGCTGAATTTGTGCATGTGTGTAAAAATGTGAGCAGTCATGTAATCTACAGAATATTTCATAAAGTATATGAGGATACGGGGTGTGATATACGATCATGTTGTGCATGTAAATGATACCACTTTAGATCTTATATAAATCTTATATATTTAGTCAGCAGAACTGACTGAAAGGTGAAAGGTGTTAGATTAGGAATTATATGTTTAATGGTTGTTGTAAGAGCATTCGAAAACAAAATGTTATCAAGTCTCCTATACACTGTTAACCCTTGGTTAACAGTGACATTATCATACCATTTTCAATTAAAACAGTAATATACCTTAAAAAGCAATGCATTCTGGGTTATATTTGTCATTTTCAAGAAAATAGCCTACAGGAATATACTGTGAACTAGATAAAAAAGTTTGTAGACAAACGTTACGTTGTGTAGGAAATTATTTGAATTTTGATTGATATTTTAGACAAATACACTTCCAGATACATACGCACACACACACTTACACAAAGGCCCAAAGCACAGAGGACGAAAAGCACGGAAGAATGCCCATTTAAAAGAGACAATGTTGTCACCAAACCCCCCTTGACTGAGGCAATATAAGGCTGATGTCACATGCTTTAGTTCCTCTGGAATAAACCCAAGAAACTGCATAGGAACAATGTAACCCAGTTCTGTATAATATGACTGCTTTTTTGACTGTTGGTTGTTGCATTTTTGATTTTTGATGGCGTTTGCATCCCTGGAGAGAAATTAGTTCTCTTCTAGCTCAGTTTATTAACTGCAATTCTTTTTGCTTTTATTGCTCTGCTGTATTATTTTAACTTGAAAACCTCGGATGAGAACAAGTTATGTTTTACTCCTGCTTGAACTGCTTTAAGGTAAATAGCCTGTGTAATATCCACTCATACAGGACTGCCCTGTTGAGATTGGATAAGCTGAAGTTTTATAACCTGTAACTTTTTGATGATTTGCTACAAATATTAATCATTGTGTAACCAGTATTTTTTAGCTTTTGTTTAAATAAATTTTTATTTCGAAAGACAAACACTGTTAAGTCTTACTTCAGCCTATAAAGACAGGTCTATAGTAATATACAGAGCATTATATTATACTTTGCCTGACCAAAGACAACGAGGATCCAGGAACGATTCTGCTGGAGAGTAAGCATGAATTTGATCCATATGCCTTGTTGTCAATGATTATTGTTTACGAGAGTGTAGGGACACACCTACACTGTAAGAAAAATCTGTAGAAATTACAGTATTACTGGCAGCTACTTGCCAGTAACTTACTGTAGATTTAAATTGATGTTATTTACTGGCAACAATTTGTTCAAAATTAAATGAACATTAAACATTAACAAGTCTTTATCTTTACAGAATAAAACTAAAATAACATCCTCATACAAAGCATTCTGGGAACCAAAATCTGAAGGAAAAAAACAGAAAAAGGTTGATGAAGATTTCTGGTTCCCAGAATGCTTTATTAGATTGTTATTTTATCATTTTATTCTTTAAAGACAAAGACTTGTTAATGTTTAATGTTCATTTAACTTTGAACAAACTGTTGCCAGTAAATAACATAAATTTAAATCTACAGTAAGTTACTGGCAAACAGCTGCAAAACTACAGCAAATTTTTTACAGTGTAGATTTACTGGTATAAATTAAACAAGCTATAGTGCTATTCTGACCTGACAGCAAAAGACTACCTAGCTACTTTGATACTAGGGGTTCTTCAGGGGGATGAGATAAATACCAGATCTCACCACAGTTGGCATGAAAAAGCCTTGCCAGAAAGTTTGAAGAAGTTTTAAAAGCTTGAAGTTTGAAGGTTTTTATAGTTCCAAGTTTTAGTTTAGTAGTTTTAAAGGTTTGAATGTTTTCAGTTTGAAATAGTTTAAGCTTTAGTATTTTTTAAAGTTTTCAGTTTGAAGGTTTTCAGTTTAGAAATATTAGAGAGAATGGAAAATGAGTCTTGATGGATTAGAAATAGTACATATAATGGCAGCTGATGGAGTCAAATGGGCCTCTACAATAGTCAAACTTTGAATTTAGTTTGGAGTTAGAATGACAGAAAGTTTATAGATAGATAGATGTTTTTTCAAAACAGAAGATTGTCACTTTCAAAATGAAATGTGAAAATAAATGGAAAGTGTAGCGCCATTACAGTAACAGTTATAGATGCTCACGTGGCAAGATTACTTTTTATTTTACTTTTTTCCCAGCATTGAGCATTACAGCCAATCACACACGACTCTGTTGATCTAATGATGTAATGCCCAATCAGATGAGTTGAAAAGTGCAGTAAGATATTAATTCATAATCCTTTTATTTTTTCATGCTACTCAAATAACAATGTCTTGATTTTCGAATGCGTAAAAAGCAATTGACTAATTCATAAACGGGTCATAAAAGAATGACATTTTCCCTCCTCAAAAATAAAAGTTTAATACATTATTTTAATCGACAGTAATCATTATTACAATATCACAAGTAATAATCGACAATGATGACATTTTTTCCAGTTACTAGGCAAAAAAGTTGCTGTCAAACCCGCCAATAGTAAGCAGCAAATCACTTTTATTGAGTGAGTCTGAGATTGAACAGATTCAATAATATTAGAAAAGCATCCCAGTATGCTCCTAATGAAGCTGGTTGAGAAGTGTGTAAAAGGTATAAAATAAAAAAAGTTTTGATTTGTTTAACAAATTTTCGGTCAGTATTATTTACATAGGCTACTTTGATTTTAGTTATTTGAGTTATAAATATATTATTTTTTGACTGCTTTTTTATAAGATTTTTATTTAGATTTTTTTTCTTCATTTGAAAGTATATTGGGTTGGTATAAAGGCTGGTTTCTAAAGTACTTCTTCCAGCCTCTATCTATTAATGCTCATGGGTAGCCTAAATGGGCTCCATTCAGACCTTAACATTAAGTATTTTACTGTTATGTGTCAACACGATTCAACAAGACATTTTCACCTGGCTATACCCAATGTTTAGTTATTTGATCTGTTGTGGTATTTATGCAAATTAGCACATACGTAATTAGATTATGCACCGTTGTCCATGTTAACAAACAATTTAAAAAAAATTGTAATTCATTTTTTGTTTGTCTTGATGTAAGTAATCAACTCAGTCATTTTCATGGTGATATCTAAAGGTTTAAATCTTTACCCTATTCACGTAAGAAAAATAATAAATAGGCCTTACTCAGGACATATTGAGGATACAAAATAAGTTGAGTTTGGTTCTGTTGCAATTTGTTCAACCTTTTTTCATAAAATGACTGGACTAGTCTGTTATCAAGAAATAACATTAGAATTCAACCAAGCCATGTAATAAAGTTAAATAAATGCTGAGAAAACTCACATCATACATTCAATAAGATATATGCAAGAGCAAACTAAATACACTAATATGTGTCAATAAGTTCAGTATGATTGCACAAACACTCTCATCTCGTCTCAACACTTTTGATTAATGCCTATGCAATTATTAATTTTGTCATTTCATTTGAATATCAACATTTGTAAGATTTTGTTATTTTTTAATGTAATTCTGTAATGCATGGGGGTATTTATTCAATAATTCCATTAATTAGATGAACATTTACGAAATCTTCACTTTTAAGCAAAACATGCTAATTGAGTGAAATAAATAAAATATGGATGATGATTTAAATAAACATTTAAATATACATATGCCTGTAGATAAACAATGTAATTAATTTACCTTAATGGATTTTACTGGAATTCTGATTTGTCTGTCATTATTTATTCAATTATAACTAAATTTAATTTAAAATAGAATAGCTGAGCTTAGTATGTTACATTACATTGTAACATTGTCAGCCTTTTTATATCAAATATTGTTCAAAGAAGTATTGATTTTTTTTTCTTCTTTTCATTGGGAAATAAGTGTGCAAATGTGTCTATTTATGTCCTATAATAACACACTGGCTGATGCATCATCATCATCCTCCTCATGGATGAATCCCCCCCCCCCCCCGCCGTTTCACTTTTGGGCCGGTCGAGGAATTATTTTTTTTTTTTCACATTTCAATGTCACGTTTACATTATGCTACACACGTTCCGCATTCTGACACCGCAGCGCGCAGCCTCTGCATGGGTTGTACCATGTGAGGGAGTTCTCCCCTCCCCTCCTATAGAGTTGGTTGGGTCCATAACCTGTCTTTTCCAAAACGTTTTCTCAGGTAGGCTACCGCGGCACCGCCGGCGCCTATAGCTGGGCCGGCCCGTACAGTAACGGTACGCGTCAGGGAGGATGGATGGGAGGAAGAGGCCAAGAGGTATGGAAGCTTTGTTTCCGCCACAGAATAAAACAGTTTAAAAATAATTGCGACTTTTTAATCTCACAATTGCGAGTTTACATCTCGCAATTCTGACTTTATTTCTCAGAATTGCGAGATATAAAGTCAGAATTGCATGAAATAAAGTCGCAATTGCGTGTTATAAAGTCAGAATTGCGAGATATAAAGACAAAATTGTGTAAAATAAAGTCGCAAGTTCTTCTTATAAAGTCAGAATTGCAAGATATAAAGTCAGAACTGTGTGTTATAAAGTCGCAATTGCTTCTTATAAAGTCAGAATGGCAAGATATAAAGTCAGAACTACGTGAAATAGTCACAATTGCTTATAGTCAGAACTGCAAGATATAGAGTCAGAATTGTGTGATATAAAGTCGCAATTGCGTGTTATAAAGTCAGAATTGCAAAATATTAAGTCAGAATTGTGTGAAATAAAGTCGCAATTGCTTAAAGTCTAAGTGAATATTTAACCATAGGCTACATTATTTGTTAACCCATGGTATTAATACAAACAACACAATAGTACGAGCTGAACTGTTGCTTCATTTATCCAATTTAGAAAAAGTGCTAATTTGGAATTCCACCATGGAAAAAGTGGGCCGGTCTTGGGCCTGAAACTCCCGGGCTGAAAAGTGGCCCCACTCCGGCCCTGCACACAGCGATCATGTTTTCATAAAAGAAGCCATTGAAGACCTCAAGATCTGCAGCTTTTGACCAGATTTAAAGCAGAACAATTATAAATCTACTTCTATTTCTCTTCTGTTATATTCAAGCCGGACAGCTGTGATTAAATCTGTCAAACTTTTTACTCTAGTGAAAATTTCTCAGGATGTGGTTATTAGTCAGTTTCTGTATAAACAAATACTTTATTAAAGTCTAAACTACAAAAAAATCTGTTATACACTGTTAACACACAGTAACCTCTTGCACACACCCCAATGACAGGACATGATGTCTCACTGTATGGGGTAACTTGTCACAATGGAACCTGCCATTAAACTATTATAATGTATTTCAGTGTATGTAATGTATTTAAGTGTATGTAATGTATTTCACACACACACACACACACACACACACACACACACACACACACACACACACACACACACACACACACACACACACACACACACACACACACACCATCCTATAGAGCAAATCTCCACAAAGACACGCCATTAAAAGCATTAGACGGCGCCCTCTACTGGATTGAGTTTGTCCAATAATATTTGTCCAAACTACAGTGTTGATGTCCTACTGTATCTACAATGTAAAACAATTCGCAGTTAAAAATAAAACAAAGACTATTGAAGTGACTATTTCAGACTTACTTCAAAATGTAACGTCTAACTCAATGAGCTACTTTGTAATTATTTGTGAAATGTACAATCAATTTCTGAGTGAAAATAGTTTCAAAGTAAATCCAACACCATTTGTTTCAGTGGTGTAATACTTGACCTGTGTTTCTAACAGTGTCATTGGTCAAATGGTTGTGTGTGAGAATATATGGAAAAACTAAAATAAAGAAAAATGAGCAGAAGACATGAATATGAGTTTTTAGATAGCCTCAGTCTTCCACATTTTTAAAAGAGATAAGCCTCATAATTACTCTTTTCTGTGTGACAACTAGCCCTGGTTGTTATTAAAGAATGTTTAGAAATAGACATACTAACCAACATATAAATCTTAATAGCATAATAAGAGGACATAATGACTCATTGTGTATATGCACTTCATAAGTATAGTGGGCTATACATCATAAATCTACATGAAAAGGTGCAAACACAAGAAAGCTGATTCCTTAAACGCAATATTACACTTTTTAGAAGAAAAAGACACATTTCTAGAAACCTTCACTCATTTTTTCACAAATCCAAATTTTCAAACTAAACTCACAAAGCCGTTGACTCTTCTGGCAATCTAACAATTGCTTCAAAACAATTTAAACTGTACTCATAATCAAACAATGCTTTCAGATCATACACACATTATTCAATAAAATAAGCACTAACAGATCATTCATTAGACCCTACATCAAAAAATGAAGAACACAGCATCCTGAACATTACAGAAAAAAAATGATATTGTATACACCAAACAATTTTTTTGCAATTACATAAAGTATAGTAATTGCAACTGAGTAAGGTAAATGTGTTGTATGCACTGCAAGTATAGTATTGTACTGAATATTGAATAGTAGGCCTATTGAATGTCTGTATATTCAGCACTTGCATACTGTAAAAATACTGCAGTCCAACTGCAAAAGACAAAAAGGTCCAATAAAACTCTAAATGAAAAGCATGTTACGGTACACTCAAATACTGTAAGTTATGCAACTGCAAAATCAAGGTCAATGAGAGACTGATTCTGCTTCAGCTTCAGGTCTTCCTTCTGGTTCTGGCCTGAGGACTTTGTCCACGTCAATGGCAATGTCAGCTCTTGCCAGACGAAGGGAAAAACCTTCTAGTCTGACTGTTCAGAGGAGAGAAAGAGCTGTTGTCACGGATGAAATCAGAGCCACAATCATAGACCATGGGATGAACCATTATCTGGATTTTTCAACAAACCAACAGGTAAGTAATGCATTTCATGAGGGCTATCAATGCAGTTGCTATTTACAGTATTACAGTAATTGCTGCCCACCATGTATTGTATTTTTGTTCCTCTAAAGGACACAACGTCTTCCTCGCTCTGGGGGAAGAAGAAAGCTTCTCAGTGAAGACCAAGAACATGCCATTGATGGATGGGTCATTGCTGACAATGCAATAAAACTGAGAGAAATTCAGACCAGAATTGTAGAGGACAACCTGGTATTCCAGAACGTGGGAAGCATCGGCCTGGCTTGATCGGACTTACAATGACTATTCCACACTTCTTTTTTCCCCACTATTGTCTATTGCTACTCTACAAGTAAACATATCCACATAGTGAAAAGCATTTATGTAAAAATTGTCCTTGATTTTTCTTTCAGAGAATTATGGAGTTGGAGGCTAATCAGACACTGCATTAATTCATGTGTGTAGACGAGGCAGGGTTTAACCTGGCAAAAACACGGAGACGAGGAAGAAACGTGATTGGGAAAAGGGCCACCGTTGATGTGCCGGGTCAGAGAGGAGCAAATATCACAATGTGTGCTGCGATCTCAAGTGCTGGTTTGGTCCTGCAGAAAAGCCAGATTGGTTCCAACAACACAGAGCGCCTTCTTTAGTTTTTAGATGACCTCCACCAACAACTGGTGCCAGAAGCAGAACAGCTGGAGTAAACATGAGGACATTTGTGATTACATGGGACAATGTTGCATTCCAGCATTCACATGCAATCACTAACTGGTGTAGCACAAAAATCCCCGTAAAAAAACGGTAATATTCCGGCAGCTGGGGTGCCAGAAAAAAACTGAATTTTACATGACATTTACATGTTTTTCATGTAATTTTACACAGGAAATGTACATTTGCAGTCTATTTCTGTAATTTGATGGGCTTTTTTTTACCACATTTCAAAAATACATGAAAAATCTGTAAAATAAAACAGTAAAATTCCGTAAAACAGTTTTTTTTTTTTCACAGTGTGATTTCCCTTTTTTCTTCCTCTGTACTCTCCTTTCCTCAACCCCATTGAGGAATTTTTTTCTGCTTGGAGGAGGAGAGTATATGATCATCTGCCACATGACCAAAAGTCCCTCCTGGATGCCATAGATGCTGGTGCATAGACATCTCAGGGTGGATAACGCATGCCACGCGTTTCTATCCAAGGTGTAAAGTGAGAGACAACATACGATGTGATGTAGACGAGAACATGTGGCCAAATGCTGAAGATCGTATCGATTAGAACAGGACTTCTTTTTTTCTGTGCCTTTTTTTCTGCCATTTTGTTTTATTTTTGCACACTTTAAACCAAAGGACATGTATGTTTGTCTTTTTTGTTTCGTTTTGGTGATCACTGACAGCAATTTCATATTGCTAATAAAGATTTTACTGCAGCAATTCTGTCACTTACTGATTTTTTTTCTTTTCAGTTGTACATTCTATAAAGTATTGATAACTCCTTAGGTATTATGTTGTACACATACTATCTAATGCACCATGAATTCACACACACACACAGCTGAATGAATAAAACAAAATGGATTTCATACTGTATGTTCTATACAGATAGAACTGAAACATGACAAGTTACAGTTTTTCTCGATTGCTTAAACCCATTTGCCCACTCTGACATAACATTTTCAAAACAGTTAACACACAGGATAAAACTGAAGCTCAATGGCCAAAATGACTCATTTTGTTAGCAAAATGCTCTAACACTCACAAAACATTAAAACCATGCAACATAAGCAAATATTTCCATCAAACACCACAATGTGATCAAATTAATTTATTCTTTCAATCAACCATTACACAATGGACAACAAAATACAAATTACAACCATCAATATGAAATATGATACTTTACAAACTCAAATGGATACTGAAAAAAAAAGCTACCAAAGGAAACTTATGGGTGGAAATACCTTTAAAAAAAAAAGAAAGATAGCCTATATATTATCTTTCACATTTAGTCCATTCGTTCTTGACGATTATGCCACAGGTTCTCATCAACATCGCATTGAATGTTTTCCCTTGCAATGTACCGAGGGAAATACCTCCTTGCATGGCGTATCCATCCCTGGCAGTCCTCTGCACCTATTGCCAGGCAACCAGCATTCATTGCCTCCAGGAGGGGGATCTGCTCATATAGCCGGTGATCATACACCTTCCACCACCAAGCAGAGAAGAACTCCTCGATAAGGTTCAGAAAAGGCGAGTATGCAGGGAGGAATCGCATCATAATGTACCGAAAACTGGTCTTACTGTCCACAAATTAATGTTAGAAGAACAGCAAATGAAATATCATCTTGCCCTTAAATCCACCAGAGAGGAATATTACTCGCGTATGATTAATGAAGGTGCAGGTAATCCAAGATGGATGTGTTAATAATATGATTTGTGATCATATTATGTGTGATCATATAATGTGATTTGTTAATAATACAATTAACAAACTTCTTAAACCTCATAACCAAAACATTTGTTCCTCTATTGGGATGTGTAACAAATTTCATAAATACTTTACAGAGAAAGTTCAAGATATCTATAGCTCCATGGCTACTGGTCCCTCTCGTCTATCCAACAAGCCCCATTCTATACATTTATCTTCTACTTTCAGCAATTTTGTCACTGTTACCACAGATGATATTTCAAAACTGGTCAGGTCTATGAATTCATCTACATGCTCTCTTGATCCCATACCTACTGAGATTTTGAAAAAGTGTCTAACACTATTGTTGGCCAATCCAAGATGGCCGCATGTGTTTGTCTCTATTCATTTGTCTAAGTTTGCCATAGTCGTTATTGGTGTGTTTATGCCATCTCTTTTATACTTTTATATTTTTGGCTTTTACTTAATTAACCCTAGACCATCCCATGCTGTAAAAATGTGGGTATATATGCCGTTATGCCTACTTTGTTCCGTGGAATGGAAGTTGCCTATGGTTGGTGTGAGCGACGTATCGTCTGCTGTCGAGCAGGAGGGACGTTCATCTGCGCCGTATCTGTGGGCTGCGTGTGCTGATGCCGCTGTCGGGCGGATTGGGGAGCCGTTCGCGGTTGGTGTGGATGTCGTGTCGTTTGTTGGCGGTTGGGAAAGACACACACCTGGATTATGTCTGTGGGCTTCGTGTGCTGAGACGGCTGTGGAACAGACCGGAGTTTCGGCTGTGTAATCATTGAGGGGTCTTGACATTTCCTCTTGGTGGTCTGTTTGGTTACGAGATTCACCACAGAGGTTTTATTGCCTACTGGTAAGAGGAAATGGAAAACTGACTCATCATGCTACATCTATTTGCGACGACAGCAATCCGAGTCGCGGTGTGGCGAGGAGAAAGTAGTTCGTGCTTCTGCTGTTGCTTTCAGGTATTCACCCCAACCCAGGCCCAGAGTTGGCCCAGCTTCAAACACCAGAGGAACTTAAATCAAGTAATGGCATACGATTCTTTCATCTTAATGTGAGAAGTTTGGTAAATAAGATGGATACAGTGCGAATCTGGGTAGATTCGACTGATGCTGACATCATAATTCTCACGGAGACTTGGCTGAAAAAATCAATTACAGATGATATGATACACATTAATGGATATAATGTTTTTAGAGCTGATCGTAGTAAAAAAGGAGGAGGGGTTGCAGTTTACACTAAAGTAAGTATGAATTGTGTTTGTAGTCAGTCAGTTAGTTTCTCAAAGTGTTTTGAACTGTTAGCTATTAAAGTATCTTTACCTAATGGGTCTGATATGATGGTGGTCGGTTGTTACCGCCCACCTTCAGCTTCAAGTGAGGCAACTTCATTGCTTACGGATATGCTTCACAATTGGACTAACTGTGATTTAGTCATAATGGGGGACTTAAACTGGGACTGGTTGTCTCCGTCATCAGATTATTTTAAGGATGTTTGTAATTCTTTGTGTTTAGAGCAATTGATAAATTCACCAACTCGCCTAAATGGAAAGGATATGAGTAAATCATCATTGATTGATGTTATTTTAACTAATATACCCCATGTTTTCTCTGCAATAGGAATTTTTTTTAATGATGTTAGTGATCATTGTGCAATATCTTGTGTGAGAAATTTTAAGATGCCTTTAAGTTCACCCAGATTTATATTTAAACGTCAATTTAAAAACTTTAATGTACAAGCTTTTTTGCATGATGTATATAATAGCGATTTACAATTAGTTTCAGTTATACCTGATGTGGTTGATGCTTGGGATTATTTCAAATCTATCTTTCTAGAAATTTGTGATAAACATGCTCCGTTACGTAGATTTCGGGTGAGAGGAAGAAATAATCCTTGGTTTAATGAATCCGTCTCTAATCTTATTAAGCAAAGAAATATAGCTTGGTCTAAAGCAAAGAAAACAAATGGTGAGGAGGATTGGTCTCAATATAGATTATTACGAAATAAGTGTACAAAATTGATAAAAAGTGCGAAGAGTCAGTATTATTTAAATTTGATTAATGATAATGTGAATGATCCTTCTAAATTTTGGAAATTAACGAAATCTCTTATTGGATTAAAAACATCTACTAATTTTCCAAAAGCTTTAAAACTGAACCAAAGATTAATTACAGATAAGGTTGATATTGTTAATATGTTTAATAGTCATTTTATTTCAGCTAGCTCGATAACAGACAACTCACTGGTCATTGATGAACAGGGAACTGATGAGTTGACTAATAGTGAATCAGATCTGTTTTCCTTTGCCCCTGTATTGCCGCCCCAAGTTCATAAACTACTCTTAAATTTAGACTGTAAGAAATCAGGCGGGTCAGATAAAATTGAATCAATTTTTTTAAAAGTCGCTGCAGATATTATTGCTGAACCTATTGCATCTATTTTTAATTTAAGTCTATCGACTAATGTAATTCCGCCAACTTGGAAATCGGCTATGGTTATGCCATTACTAAAAGGAGGCGATCCTTCCGATTTGAATAATTATCGTCCTATTTCTAAATTACCGGTTGTAGCAAAAGTTTTTGAATCGATTATAAATGATCAAATGAAAGAGTATCTTCTTAGTCATAATATTCTAAACGCATTTCAGTCAGGATTTAGAGCGGGCCATAGTACGATAACAGCTACTACTTTAGTTACTAATGATTTAATCACTGCTCTCGATAAGAGACAGCACTGTGCGGCCTTATTTGTTGATTTGACAAAAGCGTTTGACTTGGTAGATCATGCCCTGTTGTTGCAGAGGCTTAGAAGTATAGGCTTCGGTAATTCGGCTGTGAGTTGGTTTAAAAACTATTTATCAAATAGAACACAATGTGTTGCTGTAGAAAATTACACCTCAGCCATGGTAATAGTTAAGAAGGGTGTCCCGCAAGGTTCTTTACTGGCACCACTTCTTTTTTCTATTTTTATTAATGAATTGGGACAGGGAATACAATCGGCAAAGCTACATTTTTATGCTGACGATACAATTATTTATTCCACTGCATCCTCTGTGTCTCAGGCTATTGAAATTCTTAAGGATTCTTTTTATACTTTTCAGCTTGCTTTGCTAAAATTGAAATTAGTCTTAAATGTAAATAAAACAAAGTATATTATTTTTACACGCAGCCGTTCTATGTCCACTGTCCCGCCTATTCTGACTATTGAAGACTTACATATAGAAAGAGTACCAACTTATAAATATTTAGGAATATGGCTTGATGAGAAGTTAGCCTTTGATGTTCATATTAATTACTTGGTGAAAAGGCTTAAACCAAGATTGGGTTTTCTTTTTCGGGAAAAAAAATGTTTTTCCTTTACAGCTAGAAAGAGAATTATACAGAGTACTTTGTTACCTATTTTAGATTATGGTGATATTGTTTATATGCACGCTTCTACATATTTATTGAAAAGACTGGATGGTGTTTATCATGCTGCATTGCGTTTTATAACCAATTCTTGTTCACGTACTCATCATTGTTTGTTGTACAACTATTTGGGTTGGTCCTCTTTATTTCAAAGGAGGAAATCAAATATGTTAGTATTTATTGTAAAGACATTGATGGGTATGCTTCCAAATTACATCACTAGTCTTCTATGTTTATGTAGAAAGAACTATAGCACCAGATCATCTAATGGGATTAAATTAGTAGTACCTAGGGTACATTCAGAGCATGGAAAATCATCTTTCGCTTACTATGCCCCATGGCTGTGGAATGAATTTTAAGCTATTGTTCCACTAGAAACAATTCCTCCTTTGAATATATTTAAAAATTTACTGCAGTCTAAAATGAATGAATCATGTTGCTGTTTTACTTAATTTATTGATTTATGATGAATGTTGTACTTTGACTGTCTAGAATGTTTTATATGTGTCATATGTTTGTAAATGTAGTATGGCCATCTTGGCCAGGACTCCCTGGAGGAAGATATTTCTTTAATCTCAATGGGACCTTCCTGGAAAAATAAAGGATAATAATAATAATAATAATAATAATAATAATAATAATAATAATAATAATAATAATAATAATAATAATAATAATTGTGCCCCTCTATCACTGGTATTATTAATCACTCTTTATTAACTGGTCAGGTCCCTTCGGCCCTTAAGTTAGCTGCCATCACACCAGTCCCTAAAAAGACTGGTTGTGATGTGGAGGATTTGTCTAACTATAGGCCTATCGCCCATCTACCTTTTCTAGCTAAGGTCTTGGAACGAGTTGTAGCTGGCCAGCTACAGCAATACCTGTCCATTAACAATCTCCTAGAACCATTTCAGTCCGGATTTAGATCAGGCCATAGTACTGAGACTGCTCTCGTCCGGGTCACAAATGATCTTCTCACTTCTGCTGATATGGGTGCCTGTAGTATTTTAGTATTGTTGGACATCACTGCTGCTTTTGATACAATATCTCATGCTGTCCTTCTTGAAAGACTGTCTGTATGGCTAGGAATCTCTGGTACTGCTTTTGAATGGTTTACATCTTATCTCACTGATCGTTTCCAGTTTGTGTCTTTGGGGGAAAACAAATCTTTACCAACACTAGTTCAGCAGGGTGTCCCACAAGGGTCTGTGCTTGGTCCCATCTTATTTAGCATTTATATGTTGCCTCTGGGAGACATCATTCGTAAGTGTGGGTTAGGTTTTCATTGTTATGCTGACGATACGCAGATCTATATATGCACCCTAATCCTAATCTTGCAGTTACAGCCCTTAGCACCTGCTTGGATGAGATAAAAGCCTGGATGCATGACAATTTTCTTAAGCTTAACCAGGCAAAAACAGAACTTCTTTTCGTCGGTACTCCAACATCTTTACTCAAACTTAACATTTCTGAGCTCAGTACTGTAAATGACATTGTTACACCGTCTCTTCAAGTGCGCAATCTTGGCGTTATTTTCGATCCTGAACTTATGTTCGATGCACATATAAAAAAGGTATCAAAAACGGCATTTTTCCATCTTAGAAATATCGCTAGACTACGACCTTTTCTATCGCTGCCAGATGCAGAAAGGCTTATTCACGCCTTTATTACGTCGAGGCTCGATTACTGCAATGCACTCTATTCTGGTCTCCCAAATAAATCCATCCAAAAATTACAATATATTCAAAATTCTGCTGCCCGGTTATTGACACATACAACCACTCGTCAACATATTTCTCCGGTACTCTTCGATTTGCATTGGCTGCCAAAACAAGCACGTATCGATTTCAAAATATTGATTTTAACATATAAACCTATTCATGGGACGGCCCCTGCATATCTCTGCAGTTTAGTTACCGCTCATACTCCGGCTCGCTCTCTTCACTCTTCCAGGTCATGCATCCTCCAGCAGCCTCGATATAAACTAAAGTCCATGGGTGGTCGAGCATTCTCGGTCTCAGCACCACGTCTATGGAATGCACTACCACCGGAAATTAGAGACTCTCCAACATTGGATTGTTTTAAGAACTCTTTAAAGACACATCTTTTTAGAGCTGCTTACTGTAACTGAATGCTTACTTTTTATTGTATTTCCTTGTAGTTGTTATTCTCTTTGTATATTGTAGCGCTTTGAGTCTAAGAAAAGCGCGTTAGAAATAAAATTTATTATTATTATTATTATGACTATCAGCCACATGACCAGATGTCCCTCCTTGAAGCCATGGATGCTGGCTCCAAGGGTGGATCCGACATACCAAGCAGTTTTATCCCAGGTGCATCGCCTTGGATGATATCAGATGTGATCTTGATGAAAACATGTGGCCTAACATTTTGTGGTGGTCCCCCCCCCCCTTTTTTGTTTGTTTCATGGATATTTTGTTCACTGTAAGCAATACTGTAAAACTTTTTCTGTTCTATCATACTGTGTTTCTACTGTACCTCCTGTAGAAAACAGTAAAGGAATAAAAACTGATTTGCTTTTTACTGGAATGCTTATGAATGTGAACAGTACTGTACATGTGGACATACAGTTCCCAACCAAGAAATTTTGTGTACAACGGTGAATTGCACATTTTGCATGCAAATACCGGTAAAACTGAAACATAAAAGTCTATGCAGTTTTAGTAATGTCAACAATAGCCAGTATTTTGAAACCTGGTGTACTTTGATTGAGAGCATGTACCTTGTGAAGTGAAAACAAGTGTTATTCTTTGACAGAGTAATTTCATTTTGAGTCAGATTTCCAGTGTTTTGGTAAAGTTAGTGTGTGCAGAGAAACATGTGTTCTGTTTTGAAATGAAGAGTTAGTATATATTTAACAAAATGTGTTTTTGAGAAGACAATTAACCATTTGGCCAATTGTGTTTTGTAGGTGTAAGTCTGTGTTAAGAGTTTAGAAAAAGTATCTGAAGTATGGGTAAGCGCTTGTTAGCGATTGAAAAAAACTGTAATATTCTTGAGCATGTTTGTGCCTGTCAGGCGTCTGTGGAAAAGTGTTCATTGAAAGGAACATGGAGACCCTCCTCCAAACTCTAGTATCCAGACATTATGGTGTCAAAGCAGTAAAGGAGCCGTGTGTGTGTGTGTGTGTGTGTGTGTGTGTGTGTGTGTGTGTGTGTGTGATACTCGACTCCCCCATCCTACGCATTCCACAACGCATTGAACACATTGCTAGGTTTGTGTTCATGGACTAAAAGTCTTAATAAAAACAATATTCTACATCGGTTAGTCTGTGGAAAAACTTGACTTGAACTTAAACTATTTATCGGGGGTATGTAAAATAATTCGAAATTATTTCGACTTGGTGCGTCTTTGATCATCCACCATTGCTGATGACGTGCACCGCTCGCGCCGTCTGGGGTTAGACCTAACCCTAACCTAACCCTAACCCTAACTTTTTGCAAATGAACATATTGATTTGTGCTGCTGTTTATTTTTAAAGGTTTTATGATTATTGTCCGTTTTGATTTAATTTAGTTACAGCAATGAATGTAGTTATTAGAAAGTCAAACTGTATTTCAAGTCAAGTCAAGTATATTTGTATAGCGCTTTTCACAATACAAATTGTATCAAAGCAGCTTCACAGTATTAAATTAAAATAATACAACAAGGTTTGTTTCTAGTGGAATTTATTGATTGATAAAAATAAATTAATATTCCCAAAATATCCCCAACTGAGCAAGCCAAAGGCAACAGTGGCAAGGAACCGAAAAACTCCATCAGGTGACCTAATGGAGAAAAAAAAACCTTGGGAGAACCCAGGCTCAGTCGGGGACCAGTTCTCCTCTGGCGTTTATGAACTAGAGACCGGATTTAACTGTAAGATTAAAAATATTATATGAATGCCTGGCTGAAGAGATGCGTCTTTAATCTAGTTTTAAACTGGGAGAGCGAGTCTGAGCAACGAACAGTATCAGGAAGACTATTCCAGAGTTTTGGTGCTAAATGTGAAAATGCTCTCCCTCCTTTGGTGGATCTGGATATCCTACTGTAGGTATGACCAGAAGCCTCGAATTTAGTGATCTTAAAGAGCGCGATGGATTATAGGGCGATAGAAGATCCGTTAAATAGACTGGAGCTAAGCTGTTTAGGGCTTTATAAGTCAGTAGCAATACCTTGTAATTAATACGGGACTTTATAGGTAGCCAATGCAGTGATGTTAAAATCGGTGTTATATGATCATATTTTCTTGATCTAGTAAGAACTCTAGCGGCGGCATTTTGGACTAACTGTAGCTTGTTTATTGAGGATGCAGGACAACCGGCTAATAAAGCATTACAGTAATCTAGTCTCGAGGTCATGAACGCATGAAATAACTTTTCTGCATCAGAAACTGATAGCATGTTACGTAGCTTAGCAATGTTTCTAAGGTGGAAAAAGGCTGTTCTTGTAACATATGAAATATGATTTTCAAAAGACAGGTTGCAGTCTAATATAACACCCAGGTCTTTTACTGTAGAGGATGAAGTAACAGGACATCCTACGATGTTAAAGTTGTAGTGTGAGAGGTTTTGTAGGCGTTTTTTTGAACCGATAAGTATTACCTCTGTCTTGTCTGGATTTAATAAAAGAAAATTACGCGTCATCCAATCTTTTATGTCTTTAACGCACTCTGTCAATTTGGATAATTTAGCGTTTTCATCCGGCCGTGATGAAATATATATTTGAGTGTCATCAGCATAACAATGGAAACTAATTCCATGTTTCCTTATAATATTTCCAAGTGGCAGCAATAATAGTGGGCCTAACACAGATCCCTGCGGCACTCCATAGTTTACTGGAGTTACCTATTTCAATTATGATTGTAAGAAATAACAGTATTATCTTTTTTTAGTAGAGCAGTTTTATAGTCTTTTATCATCTATCCTGACTCAAATAATGTGTTTCTAACAGCAAACACTCAGAATAAAGTGAGATGATCTGCTGATGATCCTGAATGAGTGTTGATAGTCTGAGGCTCATCAATATTAACAGATCTGCTGAAAACACTCTCTTTTTTTTGTAAGTCTTGGAGGTTTACGGTGCAAAAAGAACAAAAAGTTGAAGGAGAATGAGCAGAATTTAGTTATTTATCTGATTCTATTAAAATTATTGCTAATCTTTAACTTTTTATTCTTTAAAGGTAAAAGTCTTTCTTGGAACTAAAACATAGGATTCAGCCAGAATGGTTTAAGTTATAATTACTTTAGCTTTTAACATTATCAGTAATAAGAGGAAAGATTCTCAAAGCCTTTAAAGCAGGCAGAGTTGTGTATTACTTAAATATACCGACAGAATGGACCAACATACTGTGTAGAAAAACTTTCATTTTCTTCTTATACCCTGAGAAAGGGATTGTTAAGCATGAGTGCAATATCAGCACTGAAACCTAAAGACCATAAACCTGAAGGCAAATGGCTGGTGATCAAGAGAAGAAGTACATTAACATATTCTCCTCAGTGCATCGTACATTACGACACTTTAATATTTCTATTAAGTTCAACACAATTCTGTTCAGTTTATAAACTGTCAGATGAGACTAAACATGTTAGGACACACACAAAAGTATGTAGTGGGAAGAAGCGTGTTTGTCCTGTGTTAGAGGTGTAAGAGACACAACAGTCCTCAATCTGCATAATGACGATTCCCAGCATTAGCATACTGTGATGATGAGGCCATTGTCCCTCATTTAATTCACATGAATTCTTTTAAAGTGACAACGGCTGTACTTGGGCATTAAATGGCTAGTTATACCCATATTTCACGTCAATAGTTCCTGTTTTCACCTCATTTATTATGCTGATGTCTTCAGATCTCCTGTAAATTGACACTTAAAGCTCATTTCATTGGCGTCAACAGACTTGAGGGTATTTGTTGGCTACAAATATACATTTGTTTCTGTTCATGCAACTATTCAACTATTCTCACCATTGTTATTTATTTTCGAATTGACTACATTATTTTTGCTCTTTTCTGTATTTCTAGATGTCTGCCTATTTAATGAAGAAGCAGGATAATGTTCAGGTTAGCAATAAAAAAAGTTGTGTATTAGCACCAGTTACTTTACAGTAGACAGAAAAACCAAAAATACATGCTTATGTGTGATATTAAGTATAAAAACAAACTCAGTAACAGATATATTTTTGATTTTTGGCAGATCAGCTCCTACCAAAATACATCATCAGTGAAACTCCTCCCATATCAATTACATCATCAATGAAGGTCCTCCCACATAAATTACATCATCAGTGAAACTCCTCCCATAGCAAATACATCATAAGTGAAGCTCCTCCCACAGCAAGTCTCCAATAAATGCTGTAAATTCCCATCAGCTACAAGTGAAGACGAGCATCAGAGCATCAGGAAGAGCTGAAATCTGCAAAGACTAAGTTTATTAAAGAGGACAGAGAGAACATGAGTGATCCAGAACCCTGCAGAATGAAACCCACTGAAGATACTGAAGAACAAAGAGGTTGGTGTTTATTCCTCATTCATTCATGATGCTGAAGAACATTTATGTTAGAAACATTCAAGCACTTCATCGCATTTAGATAATTAAACTATGAAATGGGTAAGAATGTTCTTGTTTGTTAGTTTTCAACAAATGGTCAATAATGGGAGGTTTTTTAACTTTTATACTGTTTGTCAACAAACTAAATATTCTAGCTATGTAACACATTTAAAGGGTTAGTTCACCCAAAAATGAAAATGATGTCATTAATGACTCACCCTCATGTTGTTCCAAGCCCGTAAGACCTCCGTTCATCTTCGGAACACAGTTTAAGATATTTTAGATTTAGTCCGAGAGCTTTCTGTTCCTCCATTAAAGTCAATAGAGATGCCACTGTTCACGTCCAGAAAGGCAATACAGACATCATCAAAGTAGTCCATGTGACATCAGTGGCTCAATCTTAAGTTTATCAAGCGTCGAGAATACTTTTTGTGCGCAAAAACAAACAAAAATAACGACTTTATTCCACTATTCATTTCCTTCTGTCTGGGCCTCGTAGTGTTTTTGCGCAGCGTGTCTGTGTTGCACGTCATCACGCATCACACATGACCAGCGTCGGCCAATAGTGAGCCTACGTGTAGACGTGCAACACAGACACGCTGCGCAAAAACACTACGAGGCCCAGAGAGAAGAAAATGAATAGTGGAATAAAGTCGTTATTTTTGTTTGTTTTTGCGCACAAAAAGTATTCTCGACGCTTGAGCCACTGATGTCACATGGACTACTTTGATGATGTCTGTATTGCCTTTCTGGATGTGAACAGTGGCATCTCTATTGACTTTAATGGAGGAACAGAAAGCTCTCGGACTAAATCTAAAATATATTAAACTGTGTTCCGAAGATGAACGGAGGTCTTACGGGCTTGGAACAACATGAGGGTGAGTCATTAATGACATAATTTTCATTTTTGGGTGAACTAACCCTTTAAATCTCATTCACAATTTATTTGCAACAATGTTGCCAATATCTTTTGACATTTTTCAATATAGTTATCATTATAATAATATTAGCAATTAACAGAGTAAACGACAAACTACAGTATATCAAGTAAATGAACTTTCCAGGTAAGGTTGCATTTCTTGTAAATAATAGAAGTTACTCATATTTATTGAGATTATTCTTCTTATAATAACTTTGGTAACATGGTTGATGAATACAGTAATACAGTCAATGCTACAGTTGGTGTAAAAACTGAGACAATGGATTGAGATTATTTTCTTGTCTTCCCATCATGCAGTAGAAGGAGCCCAGATGATGTCACTTCCTGAGTGTTACTCTGTTTTTAAAAGGAGGAAAATCATGTCAGGAGTAACAGGGTTGAGTGAAACATGTAGGACAAAGATAATGCTAATAAAAATGGCTAATTTAAAGCCACGGTCAGTGAAGACTTCCAGCATGTGGAATTTCTATGGACACTGTAAACTTGAGCTTGTGTTTCTGGTGTCCCACATTCACATGCGAATGATTGGAAGTCGGTGGAACAAAAAAGTCAAGTGTGACCCGCCCTCATTAATTAAAAAGTCTTAAAGGGGTCATATAATGGTACATGCACTTTTACAAGTTGATTGCACTGAAATGTGTGTTGGCAGTGCCTGTACACAACCATCATAAAATGATAAAAATCCATCCAGTGGTTTTTTTTATATATATGTTTGACCCTCTCTGAAATCAAGCCGTTCGACCGTGTGACGTCACACGGTCGGACGCCCCTCCCACGATTGTGATTGACAGCTGCAGCATTTCAATACAGACCCGCCCTCGCTCATGAGCGAGCTGTCAATCATAGTCCGCGCGTCATTGTTGATACCCTCACTGGAGCGCTGTCTATGAGCAGAATGGCGTCTGCGATTGTTCTTCGGTGTAATAAGGAACACAGCAGTCATTTGGATGTTCCTAAATCCGAACCGTTGAAGACGCAGTGGCGAGTTTTGTTTTTGAAGGGATATGCCCAAAGGATTGACGCGGGGATTCCCTCACGGGGATTCCCCACGATCCTCTGCGCTTTTGTGAATCATTTCACACCAGACAGCTTTACAAACGAGAAAAAACGGATCGGTACCAACGTGTTCCTGCTGAACCTCCAGAAGTGAGTGTGATGTTTTATTAACCTTTATATTAATATTTATATTAATCTTTGCAAATTTGCAAACCTTGCTGCACGCTTCATGATGAATGCATCTAAGGTTTACACTCCGGGTACATTACGGCATGTTTTCTATGTACGACGCTCTCAATATAATTCATAATCCCACGTTTATAATGAACAACGCGTGGTTATTGAGAAACGGTGTACGCACGCACAGAACAGAGGGGCGGGGTGAGCAAAGCTCATTATCATTTAAAGACACATGCACTGAAACAGCGTGCTGAAAACAGAGCTGTTTTTGACCAGGTGAAATTAGTGTTTTCTTACAATACTAATGAGAATTTTTAATTAAAGTATATTACAAACTTTTAATTTAGACCCTAAAGAATCATATTAGCTTGCAGAGGTGGGAGTAAGTCACACATGTGCAAGTCACAAGTAAGTCTCAAGTCTTAACCTTCAAGTCTCAAGCAAGTCCAAGTCAATTTTGTGAAAAGCAAGTCAAGTCAAGTCAAGTCACTGCTTTATGTCAAGAAAGTCAAGTCAAGTCGTAGCTTGGGTCACAAGTCACTGGCAAGTCATACAAACTTTTGATGATTTCACTGAATTTATATATTAAAATAAGTTAAAACTACATAAGCTGTGGACTATGGTTTTATTTGCAATTTTTTTTTAAATATGCATTTCCACATACAGCTGAGTGGTTACTACAATAAAAATAAAAAATAAATAAAATTTCAAACTACATAGCCTAAAATGTAAATGTAACTGAAATTAGGCTAACATTAAAGCATGAAAAATAAATATGCCTCAAACATTGCAGAAGACCATTAAAAGGTATTAAACAATTCACAATTCAAGTATAATGGTTCCTATGCCACCAAATGGCATTCTTCAAACTGGCATCCCCTTTATGGAACATGAACACATCCCAACAAGTTAGATCTTTCCTTTTTAACAAAAGAATAACAAGAAAAAAACAGTAATAATTGAATTGACACAAAACTTACACCTGTCAATCAGGTGGATTGACTATTGTACATTATTAATCTGTGTGAGTGAGTGATTTATTAATATTTGTGAATGATTGTGTGTGCATGTGTAAAAAGTGTATTGTTTGCATGTCCATGGTTGTGTTTGACTGTGTGTGTGTGTGTGTGTGTGTGTGTGTGTGTGTGTGTGTGTGTGAGAGAGAGAGAGAGAGAGAGAGAGAGAGAGAGAGAGAGTGATTTGATTGAGTGTGAATGATTCATTAATATTTGTGAGTGAATGTGTGTGCGTGTGTATGAGTGAAGAGTGTATTGTTTGTTTGCATGTGTGCATGGTTGTGCTTGCAAGTTTGAATTTTTGTTTTGTTTATTTGTGTATGCATGGTTCGGTTCGAAAGTCTGTATGTTTTTTTTCTTTGTGTGTAGGTGTCTTTTCACAATCTTTTAGTGGTATTAACTAGCGATTTCTTTTTACTTATATGCCCTATATACTAGCATTATAAGCTAAACAGTTTTCAGAGATAAAACTCTTTACATTCGATTATCATTAAAACAAATCCCAGAGAACGGTAGACTGTATAATGCATTATTAATTATTATTAAATTACAGTTACATTTTTTTTTATATTTCTTTTAACATTCAAGTCAACTCTGGGATAGCAGACTATATTGGTAGCATATAACTAGACAGTAGTTGCATGCAGGTAAGAAAAACTGGAATATGGCATCTTTTAACATATTTTAACCCGATTTTCATTTTCATTTTCAAGAAAATATTTTTTCTCTGTGCTTTTGTATATAAGGGATTAATTTATTCAGATCATAAAAAAAATCATTAATCCAAGGCACTCGAATATTATTAAAAATATATAGAAAGCCTTTATTTTATCATGGCTTTAATATTTTAAAATCAGGTGACAAGTACTTGCACAACTATGCGTTGTGGCTAATGAGCCTTTGTCAGGGTGTGTGACCAAAACCCCTTTCACACAGAGATTCCGGAAAATACACGGATAAAGTGACCCAAGATTTGACCCGGGTTCGTTTGATTTAGGTTCATTCACACTGCCAGTCTGGCAGTGCCAGTGATTTCCCGGAATCAGAGATTGTTCACACACAACCCGTAAAGACATGTAATGTCTTAGCAGCGTCTTAAGTTTGCTTATGAGCTGCGACCACGCTTGTGCATTTTTTTTCTCTCTGATTCGATCATAAACTTGCGCATTACGTAGGCTACCGTTTCACAGCAGGCGAACGATCCCGCGCTTCAGCGTCATCACTACGACACTGCATTATTACGGCTTTTGTTCACACAGCGCGCGTTCCTGCTGCGTCACGTGATTGTTGCGGTGCGTTCAAATACAGATATTTATTTTTAAAAAGACAAGTTATTTCGAGTCATTTACGCAGGCCCGGCTGCAGAATGAAATGACTGAGGGGGCATGTGAAATTGTTAAGGGGGCTTAACTTTATACCATCAATGAACAATACACAATAACTTGCTTAGTAAAAAAAGATAAGCCAGCTTCATTTATTATGCATATATTAACCCTTTCACGCTTAATTTTAATATTCTAACTGACTCTGAGTTTTTTCAAGGCGACTGTTATTTTAGAATTTAGAACGTTCCCCCTTAATGTTTCCATGGCAACGCGTCATATTTGTCACGTGACACACCGCGGATATATCGCTTTTATTTCCTTTTCCCTTTTTGATTCAAAATACTCACAAACTTGCTTATCATGTCATCAACTATCTGATAAAAAAAATGTGTATGTGAGTGTGTTTGGTCATTTAAAAACCTTTATAAATAATCTTGATCTTGATCTATAACGTGAGATGGCTGTTTCTTTGCGCCGCGTTCTGAGAATCCTGTGAGTCATCAATTTCTCCCGAAATACATGCAAGAAAGTGGAATAGAAGAATAGAGTAAACTACTTTATAGTTACTTCCACTGTGTTTGTCTGATATGATGAATAGCACACGTCGGCAAATTATATTTGAATAGATTGTTATTGCTGCTTCCACAGACATCAGTGTGTATTTTACAAACTCCAAATGTATTGTTTTACTAGTGCTTAATGTGTATTTAATTGTCTGAAACCTAAAATAAAAATTGTGAGGTTGAAAACACTGCATAGTTGTGATATATGACAGCGCTGAGCGCGTCCGACTCTGGCTCAGCGCCAACCAACGCGCGAAAGCACAGTTTGAATCTGGCAGTTATGTCACGTAACCGAACATTCTAAATCCCATATGTGGGACCGTACTCTCAGGGGCACTGAAATAAAAAAAAATCCCATATATGGGACTGTACCGCTCAAAAGGTTAAACATTTCATTTGTAACCATAAATACAAAAATGAAACTGAGGGGGCACAAATCAGATCTGAGGGGGCAATGCCCCCTTTTGCCCCCTCGTGGCGCCGGGCCTGCATTTACCTCAAGTCCGAGTCAAGTCTCAAGTCATGAATATCAAGTCAAAGTCAAGTCAAGTCTTTTATTAATATTTGTCAAGCAAGTCTCAAGTCCTAAAATTTGCGACTTAAGTCTGACTCGAGTCCCCCATCTCTGTTAGCTTGTACAAAAATGGCATTATATGACCCCTTTAAATAAAATAAATTGAATATCTAAAAGTTGTTGTGAAAATATGGAAGTATTGTATATTTTAATTGTTTCATTGATCAAATGTAATTGATAGTTCTCACCAGGGATGGAAATTAGCACCAGCCAAATGCGGGTGATTTTGTGTTGTGGCAGGTAAACTCACTTCACCTACCGGCCACCGTGGCGGGTAAATAAAAATAGCATACTGTTTCACACGCACGGCCAGGGGCGTAGTTTGTGGGGGGGTTGGGGGGGATATAACCCCCCCAATATTTAAATCTATGCATTACAACCCCCCCAATATTTATACCATGATCACAATATCAGGAGGCATACCAAAACTTCAACCCCCCCAATGTTCAAACCAAATCTACGCCCTTGCGCACGGCGGACACTTTTAGAGGAGGCACACCTTCAAAAAAAAAATGTGGCGTTGTAACAGCCAGGGGGGCAGGGTTTAATATTTTATTGAAGCTTCCCCGGGCGCCGCCATTGATTAGCGGACCCCCACCTACTGTTACCATTCCATTGACTCCCATTAATTTTGGCGTCACTTTGACAGCGAATAACTTTACATCTGAGGCGTTTAAAGACTCCATTTGTCCATTATTTATTTCTAAAGAAACACGAAAATGTATAAAAGGCTCCATTACCTTGTATCTTACGTTATGGCCCCATAGAAGCAGTTTTTGTAAAAATAGGCTAACGATTGCGTCATAACCTGCGACTCTCTGTCGCACAGTAGAGAGATTACCGTATGGACAGGAGGAGAAGCTCGCGGGCAATCAGGGGGACGTGGAGGCAAAATTACAAAGTAATTAATCAGAATAGTTAGCAAAAGTTGCTCCTGCTCCTAGCTCATGGACACCTCCTACTCACACTCTCCGTCTGCAAGTTTCGGAAGGGGAATGATTCAGATTTCTCTCGGCACAGCTACTAGAAGACAGACGGGTTGCTCAAATCACATCCACGTCGTCAAGCTCAGTGTGAGTCTGCGCAGTACGCTCAGCCATCAGGAAGTCAGTGCTTCTCACTTGTCTCCGTTGAAACCTATGGGGTCGCTGTGTCCATTTCTTTTACTGTCTATGGTTACATCGCAGGCGTTAAGAGGTCTGCAGAGAAAACATCTTTGCATTGACTTAACATTGAAATCACTCGCGCCTGACGCGCTATTCGCGTCCGGTGTGAATGGGAACGCAGCGGTGGAGCGTTTTTAAGATTTCCTCTCTTGAGGGTGGTTTCACTTTTTTGCGTTTTTAAGCCCCAAAAACGCCGTCGCCGTCTAAACGAAAGGCACATCTGATAAAATATTTTTACGTTTTCACCCGCGAGCGTTCTCGTGTAAACAGGGCCTAATAGTTTCATTGTTGGGACTAAAAACCTAAAACTGGAAGCCATAAAAGACCACGAATCATCCAAATGCCACATCCAGGTAAAAAAGAGAAATATATATATAAGAGAGAAAGAGAAAATGTCAGTATTTCATTGAGACTTGAGATTAAATAAACTGCTTAAAGGCATAGTTCATTTTAAAATTAAATGTTGGTATGTTTTAGCTTACCTCAAGGGCATCCAAGATGTAGGTGTTTTTTTTCCGCAGTAGTTTAAATTTTGATATTTTTAGGTCAAACCGTTCTTGTCTGTCAGTCATATAATGCAGGTCTGTGGTCACTGTCTCAAAGAGCAAGCACAGAGTCCAAATTAAAACAATTCCCCATCGTCCAAATTAAACAATTCCCCATCATAAGTACACATTGATGGCCTAAGACACGAAACGAGCGGTTTGTGTGAGAAAACGAACAGTATTTATATCACTTTTACCTCTTGTAACACAGCCACGTCCAAGTGATCTGAATGCATACTGGTGCATATACACTATTTCGCCTTGGCTACGGAAGTTCTTAACGAATGATCACTTGGACGTGGCTCTGTACAAGAGGTAAAAACGATATAAAAACCGCTCGTTTCGTGTCTTAGGCCATCAATGTGTACTTACGATGGGGAATTGTTTAATTAGGACGATGGGGAATTGTTTTAATTTGGACTCTGTGCTTGCTCTTTGAGACAGTGACCACAGACCTGCATTATATGACTGACAGACAAGAACGGTTTGACCTAAAAATATCAAAATTGAAACTACTGCGGAAACAGAGACACCTACATCTTGGATGCCCTTGAGGTAAGCTAAAACATACCAAAATGTAATTTCAAAGTGAACTATCCCTTTAAGTAGCCTATTGTAGATCTTGTAGTATTAATTTTCTCATGCAGTTACACCTTGTCGGTTAAAAACAAGAAAGTGGCTGATAAAAACATTGAGTGGCTGGTAGATTTTGAAATCCACCAGCCACAGTGGCCGGTGGACAAAAAAGTTCATTTCCATCCCTGGTTATCTACAGAAATATGGGATTTGTCTGTGTAATGTAAAAAAAAATAAAAATAAAATCAAGATCGGTCTACCTCATTCATGATAATATTATGTAGCAGTTGTCTTGCATCATTTGAATGTCCTTTTGATGTACTGAAAATAAAAATATATATATATTTTTTTTCATGTCAGACCTGATGGAAGAGAGCGAGGAGAGTGAAGAACTGAGTGAAGTGGAGGAAGAACATCATGTCAAACCTGGAGAAAAACCTTTGAGTCGCTCAAAGACTAAAAAGACATTTTTAAAGAAAAGAGCCAAGAAATCTTTCACCTGCACTCAGTGTGGAAAAAGTTTCTTAAAAACACGTAATCTTGATGTTCACATGAGAGTTCACACTGGAGAGAAGCCGTTCACATGTGATCAGTGCGGGAAGAGTTTCACACAAACAGCACACCTTGAAATTCACATGAGGATCCACACCGGAGAAAAGCCGTTCAAGTGTGATCAGTGTGAAAAGAGATTCTCCCACAAACAGAGTTTCGATCAACACCGGAGAATTCACACCGGAGAGAAGCCGTTCACATGCACTCAGTGTGGGAAGAGTTTCATAAAAAAAAACAATCTTGATATTCACATGAGAGTTCACACCGGAGAGAAGCCGTTCTTGTGTGATCAGTGCTGGAAGAGTTTCACAAACAAAAGTAATCTTAATGTTCACATGAGGATCCACACTGGAGAGAAGCCGTTCTCATGTGATCAATGCGGCAAAGCATTTCTCTGTACATCAGCCCTGAAGAAACACCTGGCAGTTCATATGAAGGAGAAGCCGCATTCATGTTCTGTGTGTGGGAAGAGTTTTTCACTCCTGCTATATCTACAAAGACATCAGAAAATTCATAAGGATGTGAGAGAGTACATGTGCTTTGAGTGTGAGAAGACTTTTACTACAGCGAACGGTTTAAAACTGCACCAGAGAATTCACACTGGAGAAAAACCTTACAAGTGTTCACACTGTGACAAGAGATTCAATCGGTCAGAACATCTGAGAACACATGAGAGGATCCACAGCAGAGAGAAGCCGCACACGTGTGATCAGTGTGGAAAGAGATTCTCCATTAAAAGTCAGCTGAAGCTACACATGAAGATCCATACAGTGGAGAAACCAGATCACCGCAGTAGTAATTATGATACGCAAATGTCAAAATGATTTGACAATCATTTGAATTATTCGCTCTGGCTCAGCTCAAGAGAAGCAGCAGTCACATGATCTTCTCTTCCGCCTTAATAACACCAGTTAAAGCGCGAAATAAACATGAATGAGCATCTGAAAGTGTGTTAAAAGATAGAGTACAACTTATCGAAGTCCGTATCATGTGACATTGAGTCGCTCAATCAGTGTTTCAACCGTGGAAAGACGTTAGTAAACAATGTCATGTAACGTCACATTTACCTCAGAAAAAAACATATCCAGTGACCATAAACTCGTCAGTCAGCGAGAAATATTAACTCTAGAGAGGATAATTTTTTTAAATTATGCACCATATTACATATTCATTATAATTTGCAATATTCTTCAATATGTAATGCATGTTTGAATAAATCTGTAATGTTTTTTTTATGACAGCCACCATTTAAATTTTTATATAATTTCATAATTTTTATATAATTTCACTTTTTGGTGCTCAGAAAAACGCGCTGTTTTAGTGTGTAGCAAAAGAGTATGCACGTTCTGGGACATACTTCGATGACGTCATGCAACGTGAACGCGAACGTGTTTGCCTAGTTACGCACACCATGACTGTTAACAAAACATTTTACATTTCATTCATTCTTATTTGTCCAATTTAATTGTATTTAGTATTCCCATCTTTTTTTCCTCATAGTTTTTTTCCAAAATACATTTACAATGTGTCCTATACCAAATTGAGGAGTGAAGCAGGCTGTCGTCGTAGATCAACCAAACGCAGGTCGTTTGTGAGGCGGCTGGTTCTGACGTGCATGTGCAATGTGTGTAACGAAAGCTAAAATATTTAAAGTTTATAGTATAACTATTGTTTAACGTATTTTATACTTATGTATAATACTCAAAAATACCCAGATGAAAATGAACCATGCTTTTACTATAGTAAAAGTGTAGTAACCATGTTTATTTGGTTGGACTGATAAAGTTAACGTGTGTACAGCCACAGTATTACTACAAATAAGTCAGTGTGGTTAAACTATGGTTAGTGTAGTAAAAGGTGTTTATTTTCATAAGGGTTTATAGTAAGGTAACTTATAAATCTAAGACAAACATCAGAAGAAATACATAAAAAAAGACACTTGCATGACCCTACAAGATAAACACGGTACTTTTTGGCACAACATAACCCCATTAATATTACGAGATAATAAAATATAACTTTAATAAGGGTTAAACATTTGAATTCTTACACTTGAAAACTGAGGGCGATCTCCGCGGCTGCATCCGGCTGCCATGTTTACATCACCATAGATACCACCATCAACACAAAGCTCCTCCCTCCCGCACGCAATGGGTTGTGGGCAATATTAGCCGTTAGAGTGTGCATTCATAGACATCATTTATAGCTAGACGCCCTATTGGCCGCTGGGCGCAAGAAATGCGGCCGCCATCTTAAACCGGTCATACTCCTATTTGCGTTGCATAGCAGCAGTAGACGCCAGAGCACTGTGCAGCATATTCCTGCTCAAATCGGCGGACCATCGCTCGGGGAATACTTTTCACAAGTTAGATTTAACATTTAACATTACCGTACTATTGGTTGTATTTTGTGATAAAATATGCAATGTGTCCTGTATCATGGCTACATGTATGACCTTTGCAGCAAAAAAACCCGCGTGAAAATCGGTTCGGTATTCAGTGAGATATGATTAATTAAATGTGCTGACACCTGCCAAACAGATTACACTGAGCGGAGCGGTTGACCGGTTTAAGATGGCGGCCCCACGGCTCGTCCGTGCCAATAGGCAGTAGCGGTCGATAGGGCGTCTACCTATATGATGTCTATGTGTGCATTGATCTGCACTTCGAATTCTAACCGGAAATAGTAGACCATTCGGGTATCTTTGGAATACTCTTTTCAACATACTACGATTTGGGACGTACTAATTCTAGTTTCGCATACTATTTAGGACGGATAGTATGCGAATTGGGACTCAGCATCAGTCTCAGGACAGTGGGCTTTATGCCTAGCTGCACTACTTCCTGAACTTCAGCCAGCTCCCTTGTTTCCTGTATGCCGTTATTGGACAAACTTTATTAATCCAGGTGTGCCTGATTATTGTTGTTGTGACTACTGAGGTCAGGCACACCTGGATTAATCAGTTTGTCCAATAACGGCAGACAGGAAACAAAGGAGCTGGCTGAAGTTCAGGAAGTAGTGCAGCTAGGCATAAAGCCCATTTCATCTCATGGAATGATGATAATATCAGAGAATGTCTAATAGGAAGAGAATTGGCACTCTCAGGTTACTTCCGGTTTCTGGACTGGCTACAGTAACACGTCTCTGTCCATGCGGGGGCGCTCGCAGGCGAGTGCAGAATGAATGAGAGTCTATGGGGTTTCACCCCCAGAATCCACATTTCTCAGGATGTAATTTTTTGTCAAGTAATTTGAAAGTTGCATTCAAAAGGGGGGGCTAAGATAATACACTCAGCTGAAAATTGCATTTTTAAGTTCACTTATCTGTTCTAAAAATCCGTTTGTGATGAACCATGTGATGACGTCACATATTAGCAGAATGCTAGCGTGTTCCGGCCAACAACGGCCCAACCTGTATGAAATTGAAAGGACATAATTACTCATTTATTCGACTTTTGGACTATAATCTATATTGAACTTGCGGAATCAACAATAAAATCTACGTTGATTCAACGACAAGCAGGAGAAAGAGATGCATTTGCCGTCTAGCCCCATAGACTCCCATTCAGTCTGCACTCGCCCGCGATCACCTCCAGTGGAATTCTAATGGAACTGCAACCAAGATCGATACAATGGGGCTAATAGAAAGTGCCAAGGCTCTTCGTAGACGGGCTCTGATAATATCAGAAATTCTCAGTAACGGTGTTCATTTCGACCCGGAGTCGGACAATAATGCCTACAGAATCAGAGTGCTGTATGGAGATGGAACAGGTATAGTTTAGTTTAATTACGGTCATAACGTATTTGTCATCTGCTTGTATGTATCCACTATTAATAGCCTACAAGTCTGCTGTTTCTGACCAGGTCCGAATGATGATCAAAAATATACTGATGAGTTTAATAAAGTTTATTGTACATCACACAAAAGATGAAGCATCAGTTTTACTCCAGAAAATCACCATAATCTTGAGCTGAGTAAACACAGTATAAGAAGTGCGCAAGTACATAAACGAATTTCGGTAGAGTTGAGGGAGCATTTTCTTTGAAAACAAAATAATTCCACCTCGTCTTCAGCGGCTGCCTCAGATTTCGGGAGTAAATAGAGAGAGCTATGTGGATTAATACATCCAGCCACACAACACCTACAACGCTTGGGAGACATTCTCGTCAGTGCAGCAATGGCGGATGTGTACAACTCGCTGTGAACTCGATCAGGGCGGGTCTATGTTAAAACGGCAGTGTCTGTCAACACTCGTGGGCGGGGCCTGTGCTGAAGTGACGTCACTAAAGCCACATTCTGAACACAGGTCGTTTGGGAGACACTGCTGATGATTTATGGGGATTAATAAAAAAGGAGTGAGTGGATTTTTATCACTATTGGGTGGTTGTGTACATACACTGCCAACACACATTTATGTCCAATAAATGCATAATAGGTCCCCTTTAAAGCAGACCAAATCTATATTTCTTTTATTTCTCTTCTCTGTCATATTCAAGTCATATTCAAGTGTGATCAAATATGTCACAATATTTCTCAGGGTGTGTTTATTGTTGAAATCCAATTTCTGTATAAACACAAATCTTATTAAAGTTTTGACTACAAAAAAATCTAGTGGACATTTGTACTTTTGTCATTAATAAGATGACACTTGAAGTTTCATTTGAAATTATTCATTGTATTTATCCAGTTAATCAGGTCATAAAAAGATCTAAGAAAGATATTGATTTGAAATACCCAGGGGGCAAAACACCTGTTTTTTAGGAAATCAGACATGGGCTGCTGTAAAAGGTTGTCATATAAAAATGAAATCTATGATGTCTGAGGATCACAACCTGGGTGGCCAACCCGGTCAACAAGCTGCTGGAAACTTGTAATTAGGGTCAAAACAATGTTACCTCAAATTCGGCTTTAACTCCCAGAATCACCCAAACATGCTAAAACGGTTTAATTATATTCATGAATCGTGAGCCATATCTCCCTGATACTTTATGCTAGAAACAAACTGAGCACACCTTTAGAAAGAGTGGAAGATAAGCTTTCATCTGATGCCTTGATTGTACATGTAATTAGAATGTAAGAGTTAACAATGCCTCTTAATTCATAGGTAGGCAAAAAAAAAGAATTTTTTTTTTAACATTCCATTTGTAATCGGTAGCATTCTTTTCCCTTTGTTGTTGTTACAATAAACAAATTACCATGTAAAGTTAACTTTTACTGGATGAAATCATATTTTGATTTTTTTTTTTACTAACCAGACAGTCCTCATGGCCCATAAGAGTCATGTGTGGAGTAGGTTTAAAAGTATTTACTGATTAAAACTGTTACATTAAGTAGCAATTTGTACCAAAAAAAAAAAAAAAACGAAACAGACAAACAGATTCCAATTCAGGGTGATAACTAATTTCTGTAATAATGTTTATACAATTTGTTTAGCTGTTTCGGAATCACCGCTGCTGTTGCTGCTCTCTAGTGTTTCAGCATGCTGTGTCCTGCTACATTTGATTGCCAACCCCTAGAAACAGCATCCTATGTAGCATGGAGCAGTTCTTCTGACAACCTTTAACCAGAAATGGGCACAAATACATCAAAAAGTATTTAATTAAAATACAAGTAATTTGTAATTTGAAAATACAAAAATATAATTTTTACAGTCTTCTGTAGTGTAAGTGTGGCGTTAGGTATGTGTAAGAGTCTAGAATATTGCAATATTATTGTTTAGTGCAGAAGATGTGCTTTTAACGTACATGTTGCCACATACTGTCATAATAAAATATAATTACGCATATAACACTATATTTGTATTATTTACACAAAAACTAGTTAACGCTGCTGTGAGCGTGTTTCTAATAGCGCGGCTGTGACAAAGTTGACAACTTTCTTTCTTCCGACTGCCATTATCTATTTTCTTACTCTTTTTGAAAGTTGTGAAAAGACTGTTGTGGCGTTTTTCTTTTGCTATTTGAGCAAATTGGAACACAAAAAATATATTTAATGTAGTCTTTCATTCACTGCTATAGAAGTTAACCCAACTATGATGCCTTACATTTCTGAGAAACCCAGAAATGTGAACAGGGTCAATAGGATGTGTCACATCACGTGATTTACTTGCCAAAAACTGTGATAGGCAATTTGGTAGTCCTATTTGTATTTTATGTCTATGGTCCTGGGGATAGTTCACCCAAAAAGGAAAATTAGCCCATGATTTACTTACCCTGACGTCATCCTAGGTGTATATTACTTTCTTCTTTCAGAAGAATACAATCAGAGTTATATTAAAAAGTGTCCTGGCTCTTCCAAGCTTTATAATAACAGTCAATGGGTATATTTTTCATCAAAGTGCATCTGTCCATCATAAAAGCGTATCTATCCATCATAAAAGTACATCTATCCATCATAAAAGTGCATCTATCCATCATAAAAGTGCATCTATCCATCATAAAAGTGCATCTGTCCATCATAAAAGCATATCTATCCATCATAAAAGTGCATGTGTCAATCATAAAAGTGCATCTATCCATCATAAAAGTGCATCTATCCATCATAAAAGTACATCGATCCATCATAAAAGTACATCTATCCATCACAAAAGTGCATCTATTTATCATAAAAGTGCATCTATCCATCACAAAAGTGCATCTATCCATCATAAAAGTGCATCTATCCATCACAAAAGTACATCCATCCATCACAAAAGTGCATCTATCCATCATAAAAGTGCATCTATCCATCATAAAAGTGCATGTGCCAATCATAAAAGTGCGTCTATCCATCATAAAAGTGCATCTATCCATCATAAAAGTGCATCTATCCATCATAAAAGTGCATCTGTCCATCATAAAAGTGCATCTGTCCATCATAAAAGTGCATCTATCATCATAAAAGTGCATCTATCCATCATAAAAGTGCATCTATCCATCATAAAAGTGCATCTATCCATCATAAAAGTGCATCTGTCCATCATAAAAGTGCATCTATCCATCATAAAAGTGCATCTGTCCATCATAAAAGTGCATCTACAGGACAGATGCACTTTTATGATGGATAGATGCACTTTTATGATGGACAGATGCTCTTTTATGATGATAGTCGACTTTTATGATGGACAGATGCTCTTTTATGATGGATAGATGCACTTTTATGATTGACACATGCACTTTTATGGATGGATAGATGCACTTTTATGATGGATAGATGCACTTTTATGAGGACAGATGCACTTTAATGATGGATAGACACACTTTTATGATGGATAGATATGCTTTTATGATGGATAGATGGATAGATCTATCCATCATAAAAGTGCATCTATCCATCATAAAAGTGCATCTATCCATCATAAAAGTGCATCTGTCCATCATAAAAGTGCATCTATCCATCATAAAAGTGCATCTGTCCATCATAAAAGCATATCTATCCATCATAAGTAGTAAGTAAGTAAGTAAGTAAGTAAGTTGTATTTATATAGCACCTTTCACAGGTATAAGGCCACAAAGTGCTTCACAACAAAAACATTTATATCATAAAATACACACAATAAAAGCATAGACAGAACATGATCTATCCATCATAAAAGTGCATATATTCATCATAAAAGTGCATCTGTCCATCATAAAAGTGCATCTATGCATCATAAAAGTGCATCTGTCCATCATAAAAGTAAATCTATGATGGATAGACACACTTTTATGATAGATAGACACACTTTTATGATGGACACATGCACTTTTATGATGGATAGATGCACTTTTATGATGGACAGATGCACTTTTATGATGGATAGATGCACTTTTATGATGAACAGATGCACTTTTATGATGGATATATGCACTTTTATGATGGATAGACGCACTTTTATGATGGATAGATGCACTTTTATGATGGACAGATGCACTTTTATGATGGATAGACGCACTTTTATGATGGACAGATGCACTTTTATGATGGATAGATGCACTTTTATGATGGACAGATGCACTTTTATGATGGATAGATGCACTTTTATGATGAACAGATGCACTTTTATGATGGATATATGCACTTTTATGATGGATAGACGCACTTTTATGATGGATAGATGCACTTTTATGATGGACAGATGCACTTTTATGATGGATAGACGCACTTTTATGATGGATAGATGCACTTTTATGATGATAGATGCACTTTTATGATGGACAGATGCACTTTTATGATGGATAGATGCACTTTTATGATGAACAGATGCACTTTTATGATGGATATATGCACTTTTATGATGGATAGACGCACTTTTATGATGGATAGATGCACTTTTATGATGGACAGATGCACTTTTATGATGGATAGACGCACTTTTATGATGGATAGATGCACTTTTATGATGGATAGATGCACTTTTATGATGGAGACATGCACTTTTATGATGGACAGATGCACTTTTATGATGGATAGATGCACTTTTATGATGGATAGATGCTCTTTTATGATGGATTGATGTACTTTTATGATGGATAGATGCACTTTAATGATGGATAGACGCACTTTTATGATGGACACATGCACTTTTATGATGGATAGATGCACTTTTATGATGGATAGATGCACTTTTATGATGGACAGATGCTCTTTTATGATGGATAGATGCACTTTTATGATGGACAGATGCACTTTTATGATGCACTTCAATGATGGATAGATGCACTTTTATGATGGATAGATGCACTTTTATGATGGACAGATGCACTTTTATGATGGATAGATGCACTTTTATGATGGACAGATGCACTTTTATGATGGATAGATGCACTTTTATGATGAACAGATGCACTTTTATGATGGATATATGCACTTTTATGATGGATAGACGCACTTTTATGATGGATAGATGCACTTTTATGATGGACAGATGCACTTTTATGATGGATAGACGCACTTTTATGATGGATAGATGCACTTTTATGATGGATAGATGCACTTTTATGATGGACAGATGCACTTTTATGATGGATAGATGCACTTTTATGATGAACAGATGCACTTTTATGATGGATATATGCACTTTTATGATGGATAGACGCACTTTTATGATGGATAGATGCACTTTTATGATGGACAGATGCACTTTTATGATGGATAGACGCACTTTTATGATGGATAGATGCACTTTTATGATGGATAGATGCACTTTTATGATGGAGACATGCACTTTTATGATGGACAGATGCACTTTTATGATGGATAGATGCACTTTTATGATGGATAGATGCTCTTTTATGATGGATTGATGTACTTTTATGATGGATAGATGCACTTTAATGATGGATAGACGCACTTTTATGATGGACACATGCACTTTTATGATGGATAGATGCACTTTTATGATGGATAGATGCACTTTTATGATGGACAGATGCTCTTTTATGATGGATAGATGCACTTTTATGATGGACAGATGCACTTTTATGATGCACTTCAATGATGGATAGATGCACTTTTATGATGGATAGATGCACTTTTATGATGGACAGATGCACTTTTATGATGGATAGATGCACTTTTATGATGGACAGATGCACTTTTATGATGGATAGATGCACTTTTATGATGGACACATGCACTTTTATGATGGACAGATGCACTTTTATGATGGAGACATGCACTTTTATGATGGATAGATGCACTTTTATGATTGACAGATGCACTTTTATGATTGACAGATGCTCTTTTATGATGTATAGATGCACTTTTATGATGGACAGATGCACTTTTATGATGGATAGATGCACTTTTATGATGGACAGATGCTCTTTTATGATGGATAGATGCACTTTTATGATTGACATGCACTATTATGATGGATAGATGCACTTTTATGATGGACAGATGCACTTTTATGATGGATAGACACTTTTATGATGGATAGATGCACTTTTATGATGGACAGATGCACTTTTATGATGGATAGGTGCACTTTTATGATGGATAGACGCACTTTTATGATGGACACATGCACTTTTATGATGGACAGATGCACTTTTATGATGGATAGATGCACTTTTATGATGGATAGACGCACTTTTATGATAGACACATGCACTTTTATGATGGATAGATGCACTTTTATGATGGAGACATGCACTTTTATGATGGATAGATGCACTTTTATGATGGATAGATGCACTTTTATGATGGACAGATGCACTTTTATGATGGACAGATGCACTTTTATGATGGATAGATGCACTTTTATGATGGACAGATGCTCTTTTATGATGATAGTCGACTTTTATGATGGACAGATGCTCTTTTATGATGGATAGATGCACTTTTATGATTGACACATGCACTTTTATGGATGGATAGATGCACTTTTATGATGGATAGATGCACTTTTATGAGGACAGATGCACTTTAATGATGGATAGACACACTTTTATGATGGATAGATATGCTTTTATGATGGATAGATGCACTTTTATGATGGATAGACGCACTTTTATGATAGACAGATGCACTTTTATGATGGATAGATGTACTTTTATGATGGATAGATACGCTTTTATGATGGACAGATGCACTTTTATGATGGACAGATGCACTTTGATGAAAAATATACCCATTGACTGTCATTATAAAGCTTGGAAGAGCCAGGACACTTTTTAATATAACTCTGATTGTATTCTTCTGAAAGAAGAAAGTAATATACACCTAGGATGACGTCAGGGTAAGTAAATCATGGGCTAATTTTCCTTTTTGGGTGAACTATCCCCAGGACCATAGACATAAAATACAAATAGGACTACCAAATTGCCTATCACAGTTTTTGGCAAGTAAATCACGTGATGTGACACATCCTATTGACCCTGTTCACATTTCTGGGTTTCTCAGAAATGTAAGGCATCATAGTTGGGTTAACTTCTATAGCAGTGAATGAAAGACTACATTAAATATATTTTTTGTGTTCCAATTTGCTCAAATAGCAAAAGAAAAACGCCACAACAGTCTTTTCACAACTTTCAAAAAGAGTAAGAAAATAGATAATGGCAGTCGGAAGAAAGAAAGTTGTCAACTTTGTCACAGCCGCGCTATTAGAAACACGCTCACAGCAGCGTTAACTAGTTTTTGTGTAAATAATACAAATATAGTGTTATATGCGTAATTATATTTTATTATGACAGTATGTGGCAACATGTACGTTAAAAGCACATCTTCTGCACTAAACAATAATATTGCAATATTCTAGACTCTTACACGTACCTAACGCCACACTTACACTACAGAAGACTGTAAAAATTATATTTTTGTATTTTCAAATTACAAATTACTTGTATTTTAATTAAATACTTTTTGATGTATTTGTGCCCATTTCTGGTTAAAGGTTGTCAGAAGAACTGCTCCATGCTACATAGGATGCTGTTGCTAGGGGTTGGCAATCAAATGTAGCAGGACACAGCATGCTGAAACACTAGAGAGCAGCAACAGCAGCGGTGATTCCGAAACAGCTAAACAAATTGTATAAACATTATTACAGAAATTAGTTATCACCCTGAATTGGAATCTGTTTGTCTGTTTCGTTTTTTTTTTTTTTGGTACAAATTGCTACTTAATGTAACAGTTTTAATCAGTAAATACTTTTAAACCTACTCCACACATGACTCTTATGGGCCATGAGGACTGTCTGGTTAGTAAAAAAAAAAATCAAAATATGATTTCATCCAGTAAAAGTTAACTTTACATGGTAATTTGTTTATTGTGACAACAACAAAGGGAAAAGAATGCTACCGATTACAAATGGAATGTTAAAAAAAAATTCTTTTTTTTTGCCTACCTATGAATTAAGAGGCATTGTTAACTCTTACATTCTAATTACATGTAAAATCAAGGCATCAGATGAAAGCTTATCTTCCACTCTTTCTAAAGGTGTGCTCAGTTTGTTTCTAGCATAAAGTATCAGGGAGATATGGCTCACGATTCATGAATATAATTAAACCGTTTTAGCATGTTTGGGTGATTCTGGGAGTTAAAGCCGAATTTGAGGTAACATTGTTTTGACCCTAATTACAAGTTTCCAGCAGCTTGTTGACCGGGTTGGCCACCCAGGTTGTGATCCTCAGACATCATAGATTTCATTTTTATATGACAACCTTTTACAGCAGCCCATGTCTGCTAAACCCCCTTTGCCCCCTGGGTAAAATGTCTATTTTGTAATCTTTTTTTTTTTTTTTAATTGTATATACTAAATTGTTTTGGTGTGACTTTAAGATCTTTTTTAAGGAGATTTCTGGAATTGACATTACTCTGGAGGATAAGAATATAATATTTTTTACGATAAGCCTTCAGGAAAGAAAATTTGTTTTGTTCTTAATTTGTTTATTATTTTAGGGAAATATCACATTCATAAATGTCGATGGGCAAAAAATGCACCTAGTTTTATACAATTTAAATTCGAGCTTTGTCAGTATCTTAAATCATTGGAGGGTGTGAGGAACACCAAGGCAAAAAAGACTATATAGTCTGTTGTAAAGCCTTGAAATGTTATCCTTTTTAAGGACCTTTGTATTATTTTGTAATTAGAGAAATGGTTTTGATTTCAATACCCCTGTGTATATAGTTGTTCATATTTGTGTTATACTGCTTACTTTTTTTTATTTACCTGTATTATTATTAATATCGGTATCTATACAGATAATATATTTTTTATTTTTCTGTTTTTTTATTGGTTTTCTTGCCATTATTATTGTTTTGCATTACTATTATTTTGTGTATTTATATATTGTATGTTCTGTTACTGAATAAAGCATAAAAATTTTTTAAAAAAAAATTAAAAAAAGAAAAAAAGAGAGAAGCTGCACTGGCATTTTGAAAATTTGAATTGGAGATTGATTTGGACTTATAATAACAAATATTGTATCAATAATAAAGTTTATGAAATATACGTTAAAATTATACATAACATTTATCCAACAAACCAGTTCCTAAAAAGGTATAAGAATGACCTTTCTGAATCTTGTGTATTTTGTAAAAAGGATATACTGAAACTATTTTGCATCTTTTCTTTGAATGTATGTATGTGAACATTTTTTGGATTGATGTGGAATATTTATTTAATATGTTAAGTGTAATCAGAATTCACATAGAGAAAATGGATGTTTTTTTTTTATTATGACAAAAAAGATTGACAAGAATCACGTTTTTATGTTAAATCTTATTATATTACTTGGTAAGTTTTATATACACAAATGTAAATGGTCTGAAAGGAATCCTAACATTTACCATTTTAAGGCTGATATAGCCTACTTTTGAAGATTTACTTTGAAACATTGCAAGGACTCTCAAACCGCAAAGCAACTATAAAAAATTAAATTCCTCTTCTTTATTTTAATTATACATGTATACCTCCTCTCCGATATGTCTTATTTTTTTCTTTTCTTATTTTCCTTTGATACAGGCTAAATGTTACCTGTAATGTTCCTCATATCTTATGATGCTCTAGATTCATTTTGAACCTTATATGTGAAATATGTGTATACTGTAGGCTATTATTCAATGTATAATTCTGGAAATAATAATAATAATAATAATAATAATAATAATAATAATAAAAAATAAAGAGATGAGTTCTCCGCAGTGGCGGATACAGAATGTCATTAATAGGTGGGCCTGGTGAATATACAGGGGGGCCTCGGTTTTTTAAGCTTATATACACGCCCAGTGGCGTAAATTTGCTAAATTAGATATATGTACATTGTACAATAACATTACGATGTCCATCGATTTAAATAGTATGCTACATTTGTCGTTTAATGAGATGTAGCCAAATATATGCTGTATAATAGATTTGTTGTGTGACTAAAATACATAGATTCGCTTATTTGAACAACGTACACCTAAATGGTCCAGTGGTAGAACTTTCGCCAACAGTGTCAGAGGTTGTGGGATCTAGTCCGCACCAGCCTAGTTTTTTTTTTTTTTTTTTCATCAAAACTGATTATGTTCATTAGTGGTTGTATATCAAGGAGGGACACGTGTGCATTATGATGTGTGATTTCACCAGAACGAATAGAGAGTATCCGCAACGGATTGAAGCGCGCGTCGAGTCAAGACAGTGCGGTGTGTGTGCGAGCCACACGAGAAAACACTGTATCCGCGCCACTGATCGCAGCGGCAACAAGCACTTTCATCACTTGATTTAAAAAACACATTTCAGCGCTAGATCGTCTCTTATTTAACAAACGAACGAAATGAATGCTCTGCTGGTTAACTGGAGATGTTTATTTGTAGAATTGGTACATTCGTGCCGCGAAATGTTTTAAAAAGTGGTGGGGACATGTCCCACTCGCCCCACTCGCCCCACTCGCAAATTACGCCTATGTAACACGCACGCCTGATAAATATGTCAAGTATAGCAGATCGGTACGTAGGTAGTGAATTTAACTACCTTGTACTCATGTCAGTCAGCCCTCCGCGGCTGCTTTAAACCTGAAGTTCATCTGTCTGTCACGCGAGTCGCAAGTAGAGAGTGGTGTTGCGTGATAGCATTACTGGACTGACACGTGATATGCCGACATAATATTTTTCTTTTGTAGCTATTTTTCGTAGCTATTGTACATAAATGTCCTCAGGAAACTATTAAAATGAAATTATTTATTAATTCATTATTATTATTATTAAAATTAAAAATTTAAATTGTTTTTATTAATCTGATTGGGTGGGCCACCGGTCAATCTGGGTGGGCACGTGCCCACCCAGGCCCACCCATAAATCCGCGCCTGGTTCTCCGGCTACTCTCGAATCGCTCTAGCGGTACTTTGATGACATACGTCACAGTCACGTGGCGTCGGCGCTGTATCAAGTCTGACAAAATTTCTAACCGGCATGCACTGCTTCAAGTCAGCCGCCGATCTGCGCAGAGCTGCCACATGCAGTCGAACAAGCATTATATGTTTCTGTGTCTTGTCATGTGATCAGTGTTGCCAACTGGCTTGTTTGAGATGCGCCTTGCCTCGCCTGAAATGTATGCGAGAGTAGGCAGTGAGAGGAGGAGTGAAAAAAGCGCAGGCAAGACATTAGGCTTGTTTGAGATGAGCAAAATCTGCGCAGAATCGATCACCGGTGATCAGCACGAGATGCATGCCGGTTAGAAATGTGTCCAAGTGCGTTCCGCCTTGCTCTGATGTCATGCTGACGTATGACAAAAATCTCTCGCGAGCGCAAGGCGCACGTGTCGGATTCTGCAGTCGAATGCAGTTGCTCTCCACAACTGCGCAGATCAAAATCAAGATGGGAAACGACTGGCTGACGACACAGCTTAATGCTCATTGGTTAAAACAACTGTGATGTATTGTTCTCTTTTAAAATGTTTGATTTTAAAACTCTGATATCATGTTTTATGTGTATATGTTATGTGTGAATATTCCCAAACTATCTGACAGTGTGATCTCTAAGGGTTATGCAATTTAATTTTTATTAAAAAATAAAATAAATAAAAACACATGTCTGTATTAAAGAAAAAATTATTGATAAACATGTATTTGGAATGGAATTAAATAAGTAGGCTACTTTGGGTGTCTTGTTCATTCTATTTATTTTCATATAAAAGCAACAGAACTTGAATTAGCCCACGTCCAGTTTATTAGCAACACAGTGCACGAGCGTGAATCAAGCAAGATCAAAGATGGATATCACGGGATTCACGGGATTCACGCTCATGCACAGTGTTGCTAATAAACTGGATGTAATTTAAGTTCTGTTGCTTTTATTTGAAAATAATTATAATGAACAAGACACCCATTTAATTACATACCAAAGACGTGTTTATCAATAATTTTTATTTTTATTACAGACATGTTTTATATTTATATTTTTATAAATATGACAACAATCAAATAACCCATAGATCACACTGTCAGAGAGTTTGGGAATACTAACGCAGAATTTATACACATAAAAACAGGAGATCAGAGTTTTAAAGTCCATCCATCCATCTTCTTCCGCTTATCCGGGACCGGGTCGCGGGGGCAGCAGTCTAAGCAGGGATGCCCAGACTTCCCTCTCCCTAGACACTTCCTCCAGCTCTTCCGGGGGGACACCGAGGCGTTCCCAGGCCAATGGAGGTGGAGAACATGGTCCACTCGGACTCAATATCTCCAGACTCCCTCGGGATCTGGTCGAAGCTCTGCCGGAGGTGGGAGTTGAAGATCTCTCTGACAGGGGATTCGGCCAAACGTTCCCAACAGACCCTCACAGTACGTTTGGGTCTGCCGAGTCTGTCCAGCTTCTTCCCCCGCCATCTGATCAGTTGACAGCTCCGCCCCTCTCTTCACCCGAGTGTCCAAGACATACGGCCGGAGGTCGGATGAAACGACCACAAAGTCGATCATCGACCTCCGGCCTAGGGTGTCCTGGTGCCATGTGCACTGATGGACACCCTTATGCTTGAACATGGTGTTCGTTATGGACAAGCTGTAACTAGGCCAGAAGTCCAATAACAGAACACCACTCGGGTTCAGATCAGGGGGGCCGTTCCTCCCAATCACGCCCCTCCAGGTGTCACTGTCGCTGCCCACGTGGGCGTTGAAGTCCCCCAGTAGAACGACGGAGTCCCCAGTCGGAGCACTTTCCAGCACCCCTCCCAGAGACTCCAAGAAGGCCGGGTACTCTGCACTGCCGTTTGGCCCATAGGCACAAACGACAGTGAGAGACCTATCCCCAACCCGAAGGCGCAGGGAAGCGACCCTCTTGTTCACCGGGGTGAACTCCAACACATGGCGGCTAAGCTGGGGGGCTATAAGCAAACCCACACCAGCCCGCCGCCTCTCACCATGGGCAACTCCAGAGTGGTGAAGAGTCCATCCTCTCTCGAGGAGTGTGGTTCCAGAGCCCAAGCCGTGCGTAGAGGTGATCCCAACTATCTCTAGTCGGAATCTCTGAACCTCACGCACAACCTCAGGCTCCTTCCCCGCCAGAGAGGTGACGTTCCATGTCCCTAGAGCCAGATTCCGCGTCCAGGGATCGGGTTGTCTAGGCCCCGGCCTTCGACTGCCGCCCGATCCACTTAGCACCGGCCCCTTACGGTCCCTCCTGCAGGTGGTGGGTCCACGGGAGGGTGGCCCCACGTCGCTCCTTCGGGCTGAGCCCGGCCGGACCCCATGGGGGAGGCCCGACCACCAGGCGCTCGCATACAAGCCCCAACCGGTTTTAAATCAAACAGTTTAAAAAAGAACAATACATCACGGTTGTTTAAACCAATGAGCATTAACCCTCTGGGGACCAAAAACGCGCCCGCGCGTTTTGCTCGTTTTTTTTTTTAGCAATGAAAAATAAACACAAAATGCTCTGTTAATTTTGATCTTTCATTTTCGTGTAATACATCAATCGATCCTGTTCAGTTTCTATTTTTTTTCTGTATACTCACAATAAAAATAAAGTGTTTTGCTTTTTGACAAATAAAGAAAAACTAACATGATGCGATTTCTGCCTTCTCTCTGTCAGTGAACTCCCATTTGAAACGCGTTCGAAAATGATCTATAACTCCGCGAAAATTCAGTCAAACAGACCCATGGGCATAAAGCTTGAGATCGCAGCTTTTAAATGAAGTAATTTATATAAAAAACAAATATTATCAGCTTCTGTAATCTGTATAAAAAGAGAGCGACTCCAGTCGAGCTCATTACGAGCCATTCAAAAGTAATTTGACCACGCCCCGGAGAGCGCGTGCTATTCAAACGCAAATTCTGAGAACCATTTCAGTCTGTGAAACGCCCCCACATCAGCTGTAAACAAAGAGGCATAATATAGCCTAAGTTACCTTATGGAGAAAAGTTTCCGTGCTGATATGAGGAGCAATATGAGGAGCAGATCCCGCTGAGGAGTGAGGTAGGCTAAGTTATCCTTTCTCAAGTGTTAATGTGGAATAACGTTATGGAATAACGTTAGGCCTATGTAAACAAAAAGATGAATCGCGTTTCTATAATATGAATCGGGTTTCTGTGAGATGAATGAAGGGTACATATTTGTAAAGACTGTTTAGCCTAAATATGAATTGCGTTTCTGTGAGATGAATGAAGGGTACATATTTGTAAAGACTGTTTAGCCTAAATATGAATCGCGCATCTGTGTGTGAAAGAATAAACTGCTTTGCTATAGCCTACTGAGATGAGTAAAAATCGACTGAAATATGTTGAAATAAAATGTATTTGTATAAGCAACGTATTAAACTGCAAATTAACATTTATAGGCTATGCCCTAATATTTCATAAAAACAACGTTACAGTCAGGCGAAGTATGAAAGACAATATTTTGTTGACTAGATTTGGGTACAGTTTTTACTGTAGAATATACTGTCACATCAAATAAGCTTTTCTGCTCATATAGATAAAATACTATTTTGTCAAAATTAAAGTCATAGACTACGATGTTCCTATGTTGGCTATATTCAAACTAATGAATACATATGATAAAATGTAGGCCTATAATCTTTTTTTTTTTTTTACAAAGAAAGAGTACTTTTTTGCAGAAATATTGCTGAAATTGTAATTATTGTTGTAATTGTAACCTTTTTAATAAAATAGCAAAACATATTTACAAGATAGATGTAAGCAAAATCTTAAATGGTCAATATAAGTCTTCTTCAAAATATATATTTTGTCCTTGCATTGTGGCTCAGTCAGTGTCACACCTGAATGAATGGCTAATTATGCAGAGTCATTATGCAGAGTGGGTGGGACTAAGGTGTAAACTACTCCTCCCCCTCGCATATTGGCTTTCCAAGCAAAACCTGTTTTACACCATTTAAATCAATGTATTTTTTTTTGTGAACGATAAAGCAAGACTATTTTCACATAATTTTGAAGCTAGAACTCGAAGAGAAAACATCCATTAGTCAAAAGTCTTGTGGGCACATATTTTGTATGAGTTTTGTGGTCTTATTTCAGCAACTTTCATTTTTATTTTTTTAAATAACCACGCATAAACATTATTCTCTTAAAAATACAAACATCTACATACATGTTGCTCGCATATTATGGTAGGCCTGTTTGTGCTATATAGAGTGAATTTACACCTTTGCCATTAACATGTTTATAAATAACTGAAAAAAGCACAAATGTCAGAGCATGTCAGAACATCTCAAGGGCCCCAAAAACAGCTTGGTCCCCAGAGGGTTAAGCTGTGTCGTCAGCAAGTCGTTTCCCTTCATGCTTTTGATCAGCGCAGTCGGTGGAGAGCAACTGCGCTCGCCTGCAGAATCCGACACGTGCGCCTTGCGCTCGCAAGAGATTTTTGACATACGTCAGCATGACATCAGAGCAAGGCGGAACGCACTTGGACACATTTCTAACCGGCATGCATCTCGTGCTGATCACCGGTGATCGGTTCTGTAAGAAATGATTTTCCTGCTAAGACAAAACTCACCCTGCAATAAAGCAATAAAGCCATAAAATGCACCCTGGACAAAAGATAGCAAAGACAGAGCACAGGACATTGTCCTGTCCAAAGGTTTCTCCTCCCTTCCTCCTTCCCTGAGTCAAGTCACCAAAAGTTCACTAAGAATGTCTATATATATTACATATGATGTATCTTGTGAATCTATTGTTTTTCCTTTTCATGTTTGGTATCATTTTAAGTGTCTCAGTGCGATTGGTAAAATGGTCTTAATTTCATTGCAGTCATTGGTTTAATGAGAAAGATTGAGAACTTAGGAGAAACCTGTTCTCCTCTCTGGGAGATGTCTCTTCAAGATATCTCCCGAAACCAGGTGCTACTCCCTGGGGTACATGAATTGACCCAAAAATATTGGCACAACCCTTTTGTTCTGGTCTGTTCTGCAGAAGTCCTAGAGACTGAAATTCTGAAAAATGCGCTAAATTTTAAACCTGATGCATATAATTAAAATTATTGTGTCACTAAGAGGCTTGTAGCCAGGCCTGATAGATTCAGAGGACATGCACAGCTTGTCCTTGTCTCATGAGAGAATTTAGACAAAGAACAATATGAATTACTTCAAATTAATCGCTGTTCTTAGAAAATCTTTCAATAGTGCTAAAAAGTTCATGACTGATGTCCCAAAATATGGTGTAAACAACACCATTTAAGGCTCAGTCTTATAAAACATAGCTTTTAATTTGGTCTTATATCAGACTTTGCAATCGCTGCACTCTTGTATGTTTTCAAGGTCTCAAAAGAGACTGACAAAAGTAACAAACCATAAAACAATATTGTAGCCCCCCATCAGACCTGTTTGTCCAACCTTTCTTTCATATTCAAATAGATTCTTAAAGGAATACAACTGATAACATCTCAGCCTAAAACAAGATAATTGTGTCCAATTCTATATTGTAGTCACAAAAATCTTTCAATTGAGCAATGATTTGACCCAAGCTCATGCCAGCAGCTGGAGCTGCAGGGCCCAACGCCTTCTAAAAGATCAGTGAGAAGATAACAAGTCAGTCAGTATTACTCAGTAGAGACACCAAAGACCAGTAAATAAAATTATTTTTAATTTATACTATTTTTATAGAATATAATTTATATTACCAGATTGTAATATATATTATATTATAATGGTCAGGAATGGCTTTAATCTCTTGATGATTCAGCATTGGTTTAGAAGAGGAAAGGATGTTTAAGGAGAATGAAAAGAATCAGAATGTATAAAGAGGGTATGTGCATGTAGGGAGCAAGAAGGCAGGAACACTAGTGTTGGGAGGAAGGACATAATAGATGGTTAGAGAAAGGACTGGTAAGAAAGGAAACTGAAAGGAAGAATGAATGAGAAAGAACTTCTTTACCTTCTATTCAACCTGATTGCCATGTCTTGAATATCCATCCAAAGCCACAGGATGATATAATTTTTATCTAACAGATCTTTAACCCAGTAACAAGGGGAGGTACAAGTTTTAATTTTCTCTTGCAACAAAACCACAAACAAAGTGGCGCAAGTGTTAACAAACGCCTCTCTGGGAGCGTCAGCTCACATGAGATCTGATCAGGGAAGGTATTTTACTGGACATGTAAGAAAAGTTGTGTGAAATGTAAACATCAGGTGGAAAATATACCGTCTTTATGGACCACAGAGATCCAAATGTTCAAGAGTTGAATGGCACCATAAATTCCAAAGCCTAAACAAACAAGCACAGCACCACACCTGGTGATCTAATCGCTCTGAACACAGATCTGGCTAGTGTAAATAAACAGCATCATGTAAAGAGATTTCCCCAGCAGACCTGATGGTCCTAATGCTCACAACACAGCAGACTGTGTGAGTTTAACTGCAACAGCAGTCAGATCTGACCATTATCACCCAGTTTAATTGACCTTTTCTTTGCAAAAACATAATCATGATAATGATACATGTCTTACCATACCATACCATCTTCTTCCGCTTCTTCCGTTCCCAGGCCAGCCGGGAGACATAGTCTCTCCAGCGTGTCCTAGGTCTTCCCCGGGGTCTCCTCCTAGTGGGACACATCCGGAACACCTTCCCGGGAAGGCGTCTAGGAGGCATCCGGAACAGATGCCTGAGCCACCTCAGCTGACCCCTCTCGATGTGGAGGAGCAGCGGCTCTACTCTGAGCTCCTCCCGAGTGACCGAGCTTCGCACCCTATCTCTAAGGGATCGCCCAGCCACTCTGCGGAGAAAGCTCATTTCGGCCGCTTGTATCCGGGATCTTGTTCTTTCGGTCATGACCCAAAGCTCATGACCATAGGTGAGAGTAGGAACGTAGATTGACCGGTAAATCGAGAGCTTCGCCTTGCGGCTCAGCTCTTTCTTCACCACGACAGACCGGTACAGGGACCGCATTACTGCAGAAGCTGCACCGATCCGTCTGTCAATCTCACGTTCCATTCTTCCCTCACTCGTGAACAAAACCCCAAGATACTTAAACTCCTCCACTTGAGGCAGGAACTCTCCACCAACCTGAAGTGAGCAAGCCACCCTTTTCCGACTGAGGACCATGGCCTCGGATTTGGAGGAGCTGATTCTCATCCCAGCCGCTTCACACTCGGCTGCAAACCGTCCCAGTGCATGCTGAAGGTCCTGGTCTGAAGGGGCCAACACGACAACATCATCCGCAAAGAGCAGAGATGAAATCGTGTTGTCCCCAAACCTGACACCGTCCGGCCCCTGGCTGCGTCTAGAAATTCTGTCCATAAAAATTACGAACAGAACCGGCGACAACGGGCAGCCCTGCCGGAGTCCAACATGCAAGGGAACAAGTCTGACTTACTGCCGGCAATGCGAACCAAGCTCCTGCTTCGGTCGTACAGGGACCGGACAGCCCTTAGCAAAGGACCCCGGACCCCATACTCCTGGAGCACCCTCCACAGGCCGCCGCGAGGGACACAGTCGAATGCCTTCTCCAAATCCACAAAGCACATGTGGAATGGTTGGGCAAACTCCCATGAACCCTCCAGCACCCTGGAGAGGGTATAGAGCTGGTCCAATGTTCCACGGCCTGGACGAAAACTGCACTGTTCCTCCTGAATCCGAGGTTATACTATCGGCCGTATTCTCCTCTCCAGTACCCTGGCATAGACATTCCCAGGGAGGCTGAGAAAGTCATATTCTCAGCATGATACATGTCTTTGTAAACTAAAACAAATTTTCTTCTAATGGCATAAAATCTTAACAGATCAAAGCCATCAGTAACAACTGTCTGACTAAGGCCATCAAATTACTATTGAGATAGACCATCTATTTTAATGCAATTTGTATAAAGGTTCAAGATTAAACTGTGTTTTCCTCTCTAGGTCTATTTCCCTTACAGGCTGACAGATGACTTTCTTCAGAACCAGATTCCGCAAGGGTCTGGTCCCGCCTGCCTCAAGCACGACACACACAACTTTACATGTAGGAGATGGGGGTGGAAAAACTTCAAGCAGCCGCTCACACCTCATAACACTACAGAAGTAGCTCCTGTATGTGGCCTCCCGGTGTAGCACCGGAACTAAATTCTGCAACACACATTATGGTAGGATAGACACCACCCATCTCCTATACACAAACATACACAATACACACATAATGAAACTTTCCACTGACACTTTCTGATCATGCTGACCAACGCAAACAGACTTGATACAACGAGTCATTCTACAGACTGAATACCACCGCAACCAAGTACAGGTGGAAGCAAACCCGGCCAAGAGGGTCATGTGACACCCTATCCAGCTGCTGCAGCATCCACGCATTCTGCCAACCTGTCTTAATGCTGTTATTTCAGGTGACAACTGGATTCCTGCACCAATAGACTAACGCTGCAAACTACAGGGGTCAGCCCTATGAACACATAACACTGAAAATGTGAAAACATGAAAATGTCCAAAATTGTCCCATTAGGCCAATCTAAATCTGTCCCAATGGGCCAGGGGCCGCCTGTAAGAACTGATTTTCCTGCTAAGACAAAACTCACCCTGCAATAAAGCAATAAAGCCATAAAACGCACCCTGGACAAAATATAGCAAAGACAGAGCTCAGGACATTGTCCTGTCCAAAGGTTTCTCCTTCCTTATCTCTGCATCCCCCTCTCCCTCCTCCCTTCCTCTCCCCCTGAGTCAAGTCAGCAAAAGTGTAAAGTCACCATCATTTTAAGTGTCTCAGTGCGATTGGTAAAATGGTCTTAATTTCATTGCAGTCATTGGTTTAATGAGAAAGATTGAGAGCTTGTTCTCCTCTCTGGGTGATGTCTCTTCAAGATATCTCCCGAAACCAGATGCTACCCCCTGGGGTACATGAACTGACCCACAAATATTGGTTCAACCCTTTTGTTCTGGTCTGGGTATTTAAGGCTAGGTGACAGAGCAGAATTGGGACCCTTTACTAGAATCATCCCCCATACAGTGATGTTTCAGTGTTTTCCCTTTGGAAAAAACTCACACACCACTGTGTGTCTCAGTCAGGAATGCATTGCTTACTTTTAAGGTCCTTGCACACTGAGTCCGAAATTTTCGCATGCGTTTTTCGTATTCGTGAAAATTCGTGATTCGTTGGCTCTAAATTGTCAAAACACTATTCAAAATGCTTGCTTCGGATGCGAAAAACGAAGAAAATCGAACCTGATCCGAATTCTTTTGACGGACGAAAGTTTCGGAGGCAGTGTACAAGCGTGATTGACACAACCTCACGTTATATAAATTTTTTAACTTGCGAAAATTTCGGAGGCGAATTTCGGACTCAGTGTGCAAGGGCCTTTAGAGTCATCTTTGAGTAATTGATGTTATTATTATTTATTATTCATTATTTCTGAATTGGCTTTTAATCATTTACTTGAGTAATTGGCATGATACATTTTTACCTGACAAATAAATGTTACATCTTGATTTATTCTGAAGTTTTCTGAAATCATTATTTTAGTAGATTATGAGGAGGCTGGAGCTCCCGCAGCTCTGTGTCCAGGATAGGTCAAACTAAAGGCGCATATGAACGGAGCAGTAGGCATAATCAATATTTATGACTATTTTCTAATAAGAAACATGATCTAAATTTGATTATTATTTAAAATTGGATTCAGATTAAGCGCAGAGCTAAAGTAATATTGAAACTAAATTCCAATAAATTAAGTGAACTTCACTGGAGCACTGAAAAGACATACACTGTACACACATTGGCCCTCATTTATCATTCTTGCGTAGAAACGGGCGTATATGTTGGCGTAAGATTATGCTTACACTCCTCTCACCGCCTGATTTATGAAGCTGTGCGTACCTTTGAAATCCAGGCCCTTGATAAATGCCGCGGCTGAAAACGATCGTCATTAGAATAACACACCCTATATATTCAGGGGCACGTTCAAGATCAAAACGGTGCGCAACGTTTTGCTACGGTTTCCCGGTTGAACATCATGTTTCCTGGAAACGGCGTGCACCGGTGTGCAACGGGGTTTGAGATATGTACGTTTTCTCTTGTTTGGTGGGTGTGTCAGAACTGCAGTCCAATCAGCAGCAACATGTATATAAAGCACGTGGTATTAAAGTGAACTCCCACAATGGGTTCAAGGAAAGTAATTTACAAATGTGTTCGATGCAGCTCGGTATACACAACAACTGAGGATATTAGAAGACATGTTTGTCGAAAGTTTTATTGTAAAAATATAGGATATCAACATAATGATGTAGTTGTTTATATTTTTAGCTTCATTGCAAGTGTATGACATTTGGTATAGAAATAAACAATGGTAATTAAGTGCTTTTCCTAAAAATGAGAAAGAAAATACAGGGTATTAAAACGGTATGAACTACAAATAAAGTCAGTATGTGAGGCTAAATAGATGTGTTTTAGTCTAAATTAGGTAAGATGTGTGCTTCCATTTCAGTTTCCACAAATCCCTTCACTCGACTGGGATGTTCTCTTTTGTTCTGGGCGGCAAGTGCAGTAACTGTAGTAACTGTAACATCGGGCATATTTTGTAGTATTAAACAATATTTATACCGACTTCATCAGGCTCAGAGAATTCTTCACAAAGAACACAAAGAATGGCCTTCTCAGCTGCCATAGTTGCAACTCTTGCGTCATCAGAACAGTGTGTTCAACGCATCACCATTTCTGTTTAAAAAACGTGCAACGTTTTATCGGGGCTGAACGCAGCTCAAGTCTCCGCTTCCCCCACGCCCTCATGTTACGCCATGGACACACGGAAGACGGCAAAGAAGAGAAACTTGGATGAGCAAATGACCTATCACAATGCATTATTTTACAGCACGTGTTTTGAAACAATTAGCATTTAATTTCATATCACGTCACATGTATTGGGGTGTACAATAGTGATGATGATGATGTGATGTGGAGTACCATTCATTCACATTAATAATTGCATGACAATTTGTAATATTCTTATTATTATTATGATTTTTATTATTTTGTCAGTCTGAATTATTTTTTGGTCATTGAAAACCTTTCATTACTGAACCCAGTCCGTGCGCAGAACCCTGAAACGTCAGGTAAAGCGCACAGGCTCGCAACTGAAGGAATACATATGCCTACAAATCAAATGCTTTGGTAAAGTCACACAAATTAAACATTGAAGTCCATGTTGCACAAAAATAAACACTGAAGTTTATAATTACTATGTTGTTGTTTTTTACAGTGGGTCATAATATATCATATCTTTTAGTTTGTCAGTGCGTTTTGTGGTGTTAGGAATTGTTTTTCTGTGCATTTCCGCACTAACTCGAAACGTGCGTACATGTACACCACCTCCTGAGCAGGTGTAGGATTTGAGCGTGCCGTATGCCAACGTCCATATTGATAAATCTCAAAGTCACCGTGGTTTTGGGTGTACGCCGGAAATTTGGTGTACGCACTTTTGATAAATGAGGGCCATTATCCCTTCGCCCAGGCCGTTGGACTCCGTCAATGGGTGATCTTTACAGTTACAACATGAGGGTGAGTAGCCTATATGATGACAGAATTTTCATTTTAAAGTGGAGTATCCCTTTAAGCTAGCCTGACGTCGTCATACTCAGATTCTAGTCAGAATGTGAGTCTGATACTGCTCCATAGAGATTTGATTATGGGGTGTGTCTCAACCGAACCAGGAAAAAAAAAACCTAATTGTCTTGTTCTCTCACAACCAGGAATACGGGGGAGTATGGCTACCGAGCCCACAGCCCTCTCCTCGGACAGCACGTCATATACGCATTTATTCTATCTGACTTATTTGTAAATGTGAACTCGTGAAATCTCAATTCTCCAGCAGCAGTCGTCTTTGTTGTAAACTAATTCAAATCAAGCGCTCTTTGGTGACGTGGATGATTACGTTACCGTTGCTCATCTGTCCATCATCGTATAAAGCCCGCCCTGACAATTTGATTGGTCCGAACAATTTTTGTTCGGGCATAATAGCCATAGATATCATATATAAACGCTAGATGTCTTATGGCGCAGTCACTTCCGGCATCATCGTTCGGCCATCTTGTCACAGTGCTCTGTGCATTAAGGTGAATGATCAGCACGCACACAAATCCTCTTATCTCGCTGAAATCTTGACGGATTTACAAACGGTTTGGTTTCTTACAAACGTTATTAACATGGCTATAATTCCGAATGCTTGAACATGTATGTTATAATTTTTCATATGTATGCAGTGTATGTATGCAGTGTCATAACTACATCTCTGACGTTTATAACAAACCAAACCGTTTGAAAATCGGTAGAAAAATGAGCAAGTTATGGTTATTTAAAAGTACATGCACCATTGAAGTAGTGAGCGAGTACACTGTAGCAAGATGGCCGCCACGTGCGGACGTCGACCTCCATTGGCCAGCAGTGCGCACGAGACATCTAGCCTTTATATATGATATCTATGATAATAGCTCCTCAATGGAGCGAGTCCAGACCGAACTTCCCGACCAAAAAATGTTGTGGGCGGGGTTCGGGCTGGCACCCAGGCTACCTTTAAGCACAAGAAAAGAAAATAAATTAAAATGGTCAAACTAAATTCTTTAAATATAAAACAAAAGAGAAGCAGATAAATGATAAGTCAGTGAAAAACACTGCTGATTCACGTCTGTCAGCTGCTGTGCGCTCAACAGAAGAATGAGCCGCTGCTCCTCTCAGCCATTCACTGAACAGGGACGCAGCTAGAGAGAGTGACGGCAGGGAGAAAGCAAGAGCTCGCACTCTCAGGACTGACAACATTTGGAGGTTACTGAGGCTTGTCCAAAAAGTCGCTATTTGTCACTAGCTGCTTTTTTGGAAAAAATTCGCTAAAAATAGCAACAAAGTCGCTTCTTTCTTTCTTTCTTTTTTGTTTTATTGGCAACCGCCAACAAAGTCGCTAAGTTGGCAACACTGCATATGATTCCCTGTTTGTCATGTGATCCTGCCATGTGTCTTGTCATTGGTTAATCGTCTGTACATTGTTCACAGGTGTCCCTTGTCTTGTCATTAGTCTGTTTGCCATATGTCTTTAAGTATTGTTTCCTGTAGTCTACTGTTGTGTAAGTTCATGTCTTTATTTTGAGTTTTCATGTCATGTTTTTGTTTCATGTTTGGTTTTGTTTGTTAATAAACTGCACTTGGGTTCTTTACAACTTGCCTCCAGTGGATACCCTTAGGCCACATTTACACATAGCCGGGTATTTAGAAAAACGAATATTCCCCCCCCTCCGTTTTCAAAAATAACATTGTGCACACAACATCGTTTTCAAAAAAGTTGTCGTTTACTTCAACCCGCATAAATACGCCGTCGAGCGCCGTCATAACTATGCCAAACCTATGGGCAGCGTAGGGAGGGAGCGTAGGGAGAAGGATAAAGCCATGCAAGCCAATCAGAATACTCAAAATCAACAACAACGAATAGCACGAGCGACTTCCAGTTCCTTTCAAAACAACAGACGTTGGCAGGCAATGTACCGGCGTCTTGGAAGGAAAAGCTGCTGTAAAAATGCTGACCTTCGTGTATTCCTTCGCCTCTGCTCCTCGATATAGTACAGCAGTTGTGTTTGCAAATGCAAACAGGCCAAAAGAGTTTGCACAAAAGTAAAAATGAGCAGCCTACCACCTTAACAGCAACCATGATCAAACAGTAGCCAAACAAACTCTAAACATAGGGTGCTCACATGACGTAAGCATTTTCTGGCGCATATTGTGACGTTTGAGAACCTAAAACCCCGTTTCTCCCAGTTGACACGGCAACACATAACCGGCGTTTTCAGAAATCTCCACTTTGGCCGGAGTTTTTAGAAATAATCGTTTTCTGGGATAAAAACGGCGTTTTCGTGTAAATGACATGCCAAACCGCAGGGAAATATCTGCGTTTTCCCATCGTGTAAACGGGGCCTTAGACTGGTCGGGATGGAAAAAATGGAAAATGAAATATGACTAGTTTTTCAACATTTAATTCACATAACTTTTCTATCACTCTGTCACATATATAATTAAAAACAAGCATTATGTAAAATTTCAGTAACTAATGTGAATTATTAACCAACACATAAAAAGACAGAAATAAAAAAATAAACATTTACATACAAGAGTTAACCTCAGCTCAAATCAGCTGCAAGATCCTCAACACAAAAACAACTAACACTAAAACACTTTCACTTTCTTTCTTCCGTGTCATAAAAAAAAAAAAAAAAGACAACAGCATTCCACGTCACAACCTTATAAATAGACACAGCAGCCAGAGAACATTCACTCGCTCCTAACCGAATTGAAGATACAGAGAGGGAAGACTTCCACACTCAGGTTTGACTTCATTACTCATTATTACTAGTATTTCTCATTCATTACTGTATCAGAAAAAGATTATGCAAATTGCACATAATACATATTGTAAAACTTTTTTCAGTGTAAATTTGGCGTAATTAACTGTCAGCATCTTCACCTACAAAGTACTGTTATTTTTACAGCTTTTACTGTAAAAATCGTCCTGTAATTGATCTGTAAAATGCTGGCAGCACAGTTGCACTAAATTAAAAGTCAAGTTAATTAATTTCATTTGCTGGTGAACAGTTTGATTTAGTTGGGCTCTTGTCTTGGCCTTTGATTTTATTACATTAGTTTTCTGTCTGTCGTAAAGTGTTTATAAAAAAAAAAAAAAGTCAGTGTAGTCAAAAAACAGTGTAGTTCCTATCAGTCGTTTGTTGTAGTCCTTAAAAACTATTTCTTTCAAAGCAAATATCTCCCTTTGCATTGAATCACTGTCTCATCCGTTATTGAGAGTGCAATGCACTTTAAAGGGAGTTCACCCAAAAATGATAATTCTGTCATAATTTACTTTAATTTACAAACCTGTATGAGTTTCCTTTTTCTGTTGAACACAAAAGAAGATTTTTCGAAGAACGTCGGTAATCAAACAGTTGAGAGAAGCCATTGACTTCCATAGTATTTTTTCCTACTATGGAAGTCTATGGCTACTCTTGACTGTTGGATAACTGATATACTCTTCAAAATAGTATCTTCTTTTGTGTTCAACAGAAGAAGGAAACTCATATAAGTTTGGAAGAACATAAAACACTTTCTTTGGAATGATGGTAAACCTCGTATTAATATTACAGTTTTTCTCGATTGCTTAAACACATTTCTTGAAACTATGCCTCGTATTCTCAAAACTATAAACACAAATCCATAACGTCTCACCCAATTCCCCAAACATCCTATTTTCAGGTCAAAATGAAGCTCTACACTCAAAACCATTCACTCTTGCTGAAAAACCAAACTTTGCCCTTAGACAGGACACACAAGCACTCAAAATCACACACACTACAACATAGTCTAAGACACTGGTGCAATAAATTCAAAACAACATTTCCAAAACTGGTCAGTTATGTTGCTTGTGGTTCCCCCCTCACAAACCTTTTCACATGATGAACACAAAAGAAATTTTTATTCATACACAGAAAACACACACAAACACACACACACAAAAATATTTTTTTTTCCTGTTTTACTCTTTTTTTTTTTACTCTTTTTTTTTTACTCTCTCCTCTATTTTTTTTTTATATTTACTTACAGTAAGATGTGTGTGACCAACATATGACAGTAAAAGAGCACACACACACCTTATTCTAATATGGAATTCGAATTGTATTGGAATGGTAAAGAGTGTTGGGACGTGACAGGAGGGTCTCCACTCAAGGAGATAATATGATGAACACGTCTAAGAATGTTCCACATATGGTTGAAATACCATCATTTGCCTAGAAAGATAACATTCTGGGAGTCAAGACTATAAAGGAGAAAGGATGCCCTCCCTTCACTGTCACACTCTGTGTCACTCTGTGTGACTGTACGACTGCTGGCCTTTTCTTGCAAGAAAATAAACCTCATCAAAGACTATTGGAAATGTTTGTCTCTTATTCAGTGATAGAATTGTGTTTGCCACCACACCTCCTGAATGTTCTCGAGGCGACGGTAAAGCGACTCAAATTTGGCCTTACTCGTAGCCCAGCCTCCCTCATAATCACACCATTGATAAAGACATGGGCAACTAGAGTGGCTTTTAATTTCATCTGAGACTGCTTGTCTTCTTGCCCTTGCCCTTCCTCCTCCTCATTCTTATCCCTCTTCCTTCATGTCTTTCTGGATCCATTGTTCCAAAACACAATAAACTGATTTGGGCCCTTTTATATATCTATTGAAGGTTCTGATTGATGTGTGTTAAATTTTGACTCTTAGTGTTTCCACCTGGGTAATTGTGTGCTAACTGAGCTGAAGCTGTGCTGACTTGAGTGAACAATATTGAATGCTAGTGCTTTATAAATGACAACATGGTCTAAGCAATGAGAAATGAAGGGATTTGTGTGTAGAGTTTTGCAGTGACAGTTCAACAAATCTAACTCATGTGTCAAAGCAGGGAATAGTGTTTATAGTTTAGTGAAATGGGTGTGCTTTTTGATAAATGGCGTTATGGTTTTGAAATTTTAGTTCAAAAGCCTGGTTATAGTGTTTAAGCAATCGAGAAAAACTGTAATTGGCTTTGCCAACCAAGAAAAGAAGGGGGGTTGGCCCTGCCCAATATATTACAGTATTACAGTATTTCTTTTGAAATGTCTAGACTGGCCAAACATTGGGCAGGGAAAATCAACCTGGACTAGATTTTAATAGAACGAGAGCTTGCCTCTCCGTTCACACCAATAAATATTTTATCACAAAAGTCAAATAAAGGGAATAAAATGCTAAATCCTATCTTGAAATTTTCTAAAATGGTGTGGTTGGAGGTACATAAAAAATACAAGCTTGTTACATATGTGCAAAAATACGCCCCCTTGTGGCATAACCCAAAAAATAAAATTAATAAATGGACTATTCACTGGGCACAATGCCTAAGAAAAGGTATTAGAAATATAGGTGATCTACTGGAGGGAGATATATTTATGTCATATGATGATATCAAAAGGAAATTTAACTTGGAGGGTCCTGACCACTTTTGTAAGTATTTACAAATCAGAGATTGTTTGAAAGGAAGTGTTAAGTTATTAAATGGGAAAAATCCTATAGAGACCTTTCTGCTACTACCTCCACTACTGTGCAAAGCCTCAAAATGGTATCATATTTGCCCCTGGGTTAAAAATAATACAAGTAAAAGTCTGAAAGTAATATGGGAAAGAGATTTAGAATGTACAATGGATGATGATACATGGGATTCAATTCTGTCAAATAGTGGGTTGCAGTAGAGAAGCTAGGGGCAAGTTTATTCAATACAAAATCCTTAATAGATATTATTATACTCCTTCTAGGCTTTATAAAATGGGTATTGGCAGAAACGATCTTTGTTGGAAATGCCAAATAGCTAAAGGTACTTTGATGCATGCCCTTTGGGAATGTCCGGTGATTTCTGCTTTTTGGAGCAGTGTTTTAAGTTACATGCAGGGTTAGTTACCCTGTAGTCTGCCCAAATCACCTAGACTGTGTTTACTCTGAGATAAAAGAGTGCCAATGTTAAATAAACATACTTTTAGAGTGTTAAATACTGCTTTGGTAACATGTTCCCGACTCATTTTGAAATTTTGGAAGGACTCTCATGCCCCAACACTTAGAATGTGCAAAGAAAGAATGACTGAAAATGCTGCATGCGAAAAGATGTTGGGAAGACTACACTGTATGAATGAAACCATGAAGGAACAATGGGACAATTTCTGCACCTACATGTCTGCAATGTAATTTGGACATCAGCTGTTTACAGAGATTTACATTGAACCTCACTGTTTTATGTTTGTTTGTTTTGTTTTTTGTGTGTGTTTTTATATATATATATATATATATATATATATATATATATATATATATATATATATATATATATATACAGGTGCTGGTCATAAAATTAGAATATCATCAAAAAGTTGATTTATTTCAGTAATTCCGTTAAAAAGGTGAAACTTATATATTATATAGACTCATTACATGCAAAGTGAGATATCTCAAGCCTTTATTTGTTATAATTTTGATGATTATGGCTTACAGCTTGTGAAAACCACAAAATCAAAATCCCAGAAAATTAGAATATTACATGAAATCACACAGTAATTACACAGTGATACCATGGTCATTGAACCAGGTTTTGGTTCTTTTGGCAGTGTGGGCCAGTGCAAATCCTGCTGGAAAATGAAGGAAGCATGAAGTGCTCTGAACATGTCCTGGTAGACGGCTGCGTTGACTCTGGATTTAATAAAGCACAGTGGACCAGAGTCCTCTTTTCTGATGAGAGCAAATTTTGCATCTCATTTGGAAACCAAGGTCCCAGAGTCTGGAGGAAGAATGGAGAGGCACACAATCCAAGATGCTTGAAGTCCAGTGTGAAGTTTCCACAGTCTGTGTTGGTTTGGGGAGCCATGTCATCGGCTGGTGTTGGTCCACTGTGCTGTCCACTCAACGCAGCCGTCTACCAGGACATTTCCAGAGCACTTCATGCTTCCTTCAGCAGACTAGCTTTATGGAGATGCTGACTTCATTTTCCAGCAGGATTTGCACCGGCCCACACTGCCAAAAGAACCAAAACCTGGTTCAATGACCATGGGATTACTGTGTATTTACTGTGTGATTTCATGTAATATTCTAATTTTCTGGGATTTTGATTTTGTGGTTTTCACAAGCTGTAATCATCAAAATTATAACAAATAAAGGCTTGAGATATCTCACTTTGCATGTAATGAGTCTATATAATATACAAGTTTCACTTTTTTAACGGAATTACTGAAATAAATCAACTTTTTGATGATATTCTAATTTTATGACCAGCACCTGTATATATATATATATATATATATATTATTTTTGTTATGAAATACAAAAACTCAATAAATATTTGAATTATAAAAAAAGTTTGGAAAAACATAAGGGTAAGTAAAATAATATAGCTGCAAGCAGCGATGACGGGCCCAAGCCAGTCGCACCGCACCCCAGTGCCTTTAGTTACTAAAAGCACCTAAAAGCAGGCTTGGGCCCGTCATCGCTGCTCGCAGCAATATATATATTGCTAGTATTATTTTTTTAAGGGACAAGACACAGAGAATATTACTTGCCTGACCTGATTAGTTAACAATGAAAAAATAAAGAAATGAAAAAAAAAATAAAAATAAAAGAATTACTAGGGAATCACTAACACAGAGATAATTATTCAGATTTTATGATACACTCAAAATATTCCACAACAAATCCTTTAAATATAATGATATTCAAAACAGAAAAAAAGAGAAAAAATTAGACCTATAAACAAGTAAAAACGAAATAAAATAAAAATAAAAACGAAAGTAAGCAGCATTGGGCTCACGTAACTCTCATTAGAATCAAAATGTTTCAACATTTGCGATGTATTTGGGTGTTAAACTATTCTTTATCATAAGCTTTGTACTTCACTCGTGTTCCAATATCGACGGAAAAAAATCATCCTCTTCACATGCGCAAAATGTGCGGTGCTTACTGTGAATGTACGAATTGTACTTACTGACTATTTAAACAGAGCAGTGTAATTTGCTGGTAAGCCTGCCCCTCGAACATTGAATGTTAGGTTGACTATTTTATTATTATATTTTATTAAGGCTATAATGAACAGGCTACGATGTCAAGATTGCAATGCTGGAATGTGTGTGTGTGTGTGTGGCACGGGCGCGATTAAACAGTAGACACATAAAAACATACTCCGTCATTTTGTTCAGGACATCATTCAAACTGCAAAGTGTTTACATATATTTATGTACACTCGCAATAAAACACAACTGTAACGAGGTTTAGATGTTACGGGAAGAAGGAGGCGGGAACCGGCGAACATTTAAAGATTTTAATAAATAAATAAACAAATACAAAAATGAAAGTAAAAGCCAGCAGCCCCTCACGGACGACTGCTGGCAACACAAACAGAAACAACACATGAACTAAAAATCAGGCCTGTCCTCTCTTCCTCTTCACTGTCGTCGCTCCTCCTTTATGCCTCCGCTCCTCCGTGAGAGATGCGAGACCGGTGCGTCTCACAGGTGTGGCTCATCATAATTACGCCACCGGTCTCGCGCCGTCCTCCCACGGCCCTCGACCTCGTCCTGCTCGCCACATACCCCCATCGCCCCTCGCAGGCCGGGGGGTACTCCCGAGGCTGCGCCTACTCCCCCCCCCCCCCCCCCCCCGGGGGGACCAATCATGGCGGCTGCGGTACCTGGGGGTATGGACAGACGAGGCGAGAGGAAAGGAGACGGAAGCATGAGGAGCGACAGAGAGGAGAGAGGGGAGAGAGGAAAAAAAAAAAATTCTTGATCCGGTTCCCGGACACACTGCCGCTCGGTCCTCAAACAGCTGAGAGTCACTCGCGGTGCCATGCGATGGTACTGGACATTCGTTGGGGGACGGCTCGACGCCCTTCCGCCTCCTGGCGGCCGGCGGTGACTCCTCTCGAGGGCAGCCGGCAGCGAGTTTCCCGTTCCCTGCTCCGCCCCCATCATGGCCGACGGCAACAGGCTCCGGCCCACGGCGAACGGGAGCGACTCCTCCGCTCCCTCTTGACGGCAGCCACCCCTCCTCGATCCAGGAGCACGGTGTCGAGCTCTCCGTCCCACCAGATCTTCCATCGCTCCAGCACCATCGCCTCGGGCAGCAATCGGCGGCCGACGCTCCCTCGTGCTGCCCGACCTCCTCAGCACCGCGATTCCTCCCAGCAGCGAGGGCTCTCCGACAGCGTGTCCCTCCCTCTTCCCGGGTTTCGGCACCAGTGTAACGAGGTTTAGATGTTACGGGAAGAAGGAGGCGGGAACCGGCGAACATTTAAAGATTTTAATAAATAAATAAACAAATACAAAAATGAAAGTAAAAGCCAGCAGCCCCTCACGGACGACTGCTGGCAACACAAACAGAAACAACACATGAACTAAAAATCAGGCCTGTCCTCTCTTCCTCTTCACTGTCGTCGCTCCTCCTTTATGCCTCCGCTCCTCCGTGAGAGATGCGAGACCGGTGCGTCTCACAGGTGTGGCTCATCATAATTACGCCACCGGTCTCGCGCCGTCCTCCCACGGCCCTCGACCTCGTCCTGCTCGCCACAACAACATTGTGCTTTTGTAAAATAAATTCAAGCAATCCACCCCCGAAATGGCGCTAATTTTAAAATTAAACTAGCCCGACCAGACGAGTAGCCTGATTAGAATGTCAATGACAAAACAAATTATTATTTGTATTTATTATTAAATAAATCATTATTCTGATTTTATTACATTCAATCGATAGTTTGCGATCGATAGTTGATAATAAATGTATTACTGATGAATGGTAACAAGGTTGCACTGCTGAGGCTCGTGTATGGGATCAATTTCCCACCTAAAGTATTGCAGCCACAGATCAAAAAAGCGTGAATCAAACATTTTAAAACACATGTACAAATATATTGCACAAACTGAAAAAAAAAATGCAACATGATCAGAATAGCAAACAACGTGGTCACGGATCAAAATATGAGCGTGAATCAAGAAATAACAAGCATGAATAAAAACTTTAAATGCATTAAAAGTTATTTTGCACAAAACTTAAACTTTTGGTCATGCTTTCTTAAAAAGTATGTTTTCCTTGGTTTTATTACTCTGTACTTTGTGCTCTCTTGCATTTTCTGATCATATTTTACTCTTTTGTATGCTTGTGCTGTTTTTCTCTTCGCTCTTCTTTCTATGTTCTGTGCTGGCTTTCCCAAATGTTGCAGTTCGAGTTTCATGTAAATTAGGGCGGGCTTAAGTGTCACCATTGGTCCACTAGTTCTAGATTGACAGCTACTAAAATGTACCCCCAATTTGACTTTATTTCTGTCATACGTCTAGAAGCTCTTAAACTTATAAATTATTGCAGGTTTGAATAGAGAGATGTTTGTATTCCCTGTGTCTGGGATGTAAAATTAAGACAATGCAGTGTCAGTAAAGACATCAATAATATGAACAAGCTTTGGTCCATAATTCAAAACAAATTTAAATGCTACGGTAATATAGGTATTACAGCGAAAATCTCAGATAAGTTTTATTATGGATAACAATTATTTTGTTGTGTTAGGTTTTCCCCATTAAACATAAACTGTGTTATTAGTCTTTCAAAAAAATCTGCTGTTTTCCAAAAAATGCAACACAATCCCTAATAATTAATTGGTTTGAGTAGGGCCAACTTAAATTATGCAAATTAGTTTAATCAAATGAACTATTATGGGTATTTAGAACTTTGTTTTTCCTCTTGCACTTTAATAAACAAACAATACACCAGAAGACCATTAAAGTTGAGCTAACTTAACTGTCCCAGGGCTTTATCTAGGGCTAGGCCCATGTTGAAAATGTTTAGTCCAATTTACAGAGCCCCACACTGACATGAATAAACTCACAAGCACTTTTTATAAATAATTCACTTTAGTTGAAACATATATGTGGATATTTATGGGATATTTCGTCTCTGAGTTTTAATTCCACTGTAGTTAAAGCTGCAGTGCATAACTTGTTTTGGTTAAAATACATTTTTGAGATTCTTCCGCACTGAGAAGCCGTGCCAAAGCACAACCCACGTAAAGATGATAATTTATCAAATAACTACAATTTCAGATTGCTGTGCGGTTCGGGATGTGACGTCTGTCTAAAAATATGCAAATTGTGCCGGAATTTAAATGCTAGATTTAGTGCGTAAATCATTTTGTTTACAAATTAGACGCTTTGCAGTTGTTATATATCCTATGTTAAATATTTCATTTTGGATGTGTTCATTGTGATTATATTGGCTGGGTTTATAAAGGTTTGTAAAATGTACAGGATATTTGCTTGGATCATTTGGAAACAAAGCTAGTCTATTTCTGAATGTAATCGCGTGCATCTCTGATGATTATACTGTGTGTGTGTTGAAAAAAACCCCATAGATTAAACAGACTCAAACAGAGCAAAAGTGAGTTGTGCATCTGTAGAGGCAGTGGGCGGAGCCTACATGAATATTCATGAGTTCCCCGCGCATGCGTGCAGATCTGATCATTTTAGTTCACGCTCCTCGTTTCTCAGCAGATTTAATGGATTATTTCAAAAAAGGTAAATATAGTTTCAGCGCTAACTTAAACTACAATTGTGTATCGTTTCGTAGAGTTTATAATATTAGTATTAATTTGCACGTTTTGTGCATTCATCAATGACTGAATGATTGCAGGCATTCACTTCGAGTAGGCCTATATAAAGCACAGCAAACTTCAACTCGTCGTATAAATTGCACCTTGCGAAGCGTCCCGGGTTACGTATGTAATCGCAGTGGGAACGCCTCCAGCGTAGTGCGTCTGAAGCATGAATGAAATCAGTCCAATGGCGAGACGGAACGTAGTAGGCGGGTGACGTCATCGACCAGGAAACTATAAAGCACCCCTGAATCACAAGTGAGACAGCTTCTGATGTTACTGAAGCAAGCGATCCAAGGGGATACCGGGAGCATGGCAGGACACCCAGCGTCCGTCCCTTCGGGAAACTAGGGTTACATACGTAACCCAGGACGTTCCCCTTCAGGGACTACCGCTGCGTGTAATCGCAGTGGGAACGCAATACCCACGTCCCCATGCGAGCAAGTCTCCATCGTGTATAATCAAGGCGCACAGGCTGACGAAAGAACTTGCGCCCCAGGAGTGGAGCTAAAATCGAGACTATAAAATCTGACGAATGTGTGCGGTGTGGATCAACCTGCCGCATCACAAACGTCCTGAAGAGAAGCTCCTGAAAGGAGAGCTTTAGAAGCAGCCATACTCCAGGTGGAGTGAGCCCGTACAGCCAAAGGTGAAGGCTGACCGGCCGACTCGTAAGCAAGTGAGATGGCCGGAAACCTCTTCAATGGGCTCGAAAGGAGCTAGGGAGAGACCCTCTAGGACACATGTGTCAAACTCAAGGCCCGCGGGCCTAATCCGGCCCGCCACACTATTTTATATGGCCCGCGAGAGCATATGGGTGTCTTAAAATTAGGGATGCAACGAAATTTAGGCTGCCGAAAATTTTCGCCCGAAAATAACATTTTCGTTTTTTGGCCGAAAGAGACTAAAAAGCCGCCGCGCCCCTCCGTGTTCGGCGATGGTTTGACTCTGGCTCAGCGTGTTTCATGACTTTGCGTGCGAGTCCGCTTCCGAAGATGCATAACTTCTAAGCGCGTTCCGCTGTGTGTGTGCGCTGTGCTCTCCGCTCCGTGTTCACAGCGCGTTCAATGTTCCGCAAGCAACCTCCGTGTGTGTGTGTTTGTGTGTGTGTGTGTGTGTGTGTTGCGAGCTCTGCTCATGCTCACTGGAAAGGCAAAGTGACAAGTCCGTTAAAAAATAAAAGCGTGCCGACATGAAATTTCTCTGGACTTGTTTCTTTTTGCAATAGCACTACTGTGCTGTAACATGGTGTGTATAGCCGTGCTGGGCAACACTGGTAAAATTACACGAATCACGATCCTCTCGTTCTCCCTGCTCTGCTCATGCTCTGATAGCTTTGTAGGACTATACTTTATTTTGACAATTGATCAAAAAATAAATCTGTTAAATCTGATTCTGCTGCATAGAACTGATTGAAGAATAATATATTGATATTTTATATTATTTTAATATAATAATATATTTAAATATATTAAATATATTACATAATATTTAATATATGTACCAGTATTATCCTTTTCACCATGTGTATCACTCCGCTTGTCTGTGTTTGCGCCACTTGCATCATTAAGCCAGTAGGTGGCGACAAGTGACTGTCTTTATGAGTGAACAATTGAACTTTAAACTAATTATTGCCAAAAACATTAATTAACTCAGGAAAGAAACAAGTTGCTGAAACCAATCTTTAATGCTAATATAAATTGCTCATTTGCCTATGGACACAAAAAGATTGCACTGTTTTTTGATTGAAAAGTTTACATCTATGCAAAATAATCCTTGAAAGATTACTAATTAAAGGCCATTCCTGTTTGGAATATGTGATTGTGTATTGTCAACAATAAGCAGAAACATTCTGCATTTCCATTTTGTAGTGTGGATCATTCATTGCAATATTTATCCTCATTCTCATTTTTAAGAATCTGTTATCTTGACAAATAATTTATGCTACTGCCCACTGACATGCTTTTAAAGCTATTGTTATCCAATTTTTTTTGGCCTTTAAACACCTTAAAATGCACATATGTAGGTCCGAGAAATCCAAATTTTATCGGGGGAGCATGTCCCCGAACCTCCCTAACTACCTCACATTTGAATATGCATGACTGTGTGGTAATGTGTGCTGGTGTGGCTGCAGTGCCAGGGCTGAATTTTTGAGCCAGTTTGCCCCTGCATATATACAATAATACATTATTCTCTGTATCAAATCATTATTACCCAGCCCCTGATGTTTTGGGCTCATCCCCTGATGTTTTTAAAACCTAGAAACACCCCTGAAAATGCATATACAATATTTGTAACTTAAATAAGTAATAATCAAATAAAGAGACAATATATTAACATTTTAAAAGTCTTACAGTTACAACCGGCCCTTTGAGGGCAGCCATAATGCTGAAGTGGCCCTCAGTGAAAATGAGTTTGACACCCCTGCTCTAGGACGATGGCCAAGTCCCATGATGGCACCCTCGTGCGTAATGCTGGCCTCAGCTTCAAAGTGCCACGAAGGAAGAGAGATATAAGTGGGTGTCTCCCAAGAGAAACTCCACTCGAAGGGGCGTGGTAAGCAGCTAGGGCCGCCACGTACACCTTCAGTGTAGAGTGGGATAACCCTGTGGAGAGACGGTCCTACAGGAACTCCAGTACTGTACCGACCGGGCAGTTAACTGGGTCCTGTCGGCGCTCTCCACACCAAGAGGTGAAAAGTTTCCACCTCGCAGCATATAACTTCCTCGTGGTGGGGGCTCTGGATTGGAGGATGGTCTCAACGACCTCAGTCGAGAGACCGGTTTCTATGAGCTGAGCCCCCTCAGAGGCCAAGCCCACAGTCTCCATAAATCTGGGCGGGGGTGAAGGATCAACCCACTCGCCTGAGATAATAGGTCCCTCCTGATCAGAATCTCCAGAGGAGACCCATCGAGGAGGGACACAAGGTCCGAAAAACATACTCGGGCCGGCCAGAACGGGGCTATCAGGAGTAGGCTGACTCCGTCCCGGCGAACCCTTTCCAGAACTCCTGGGAGCAGAGCGACCTCGGCCACGCCTGTACCATAGCGTCCAACCCCAGCGGAGCTGGATGGCTGAGAGAGAACCACCGTGGACAGTGTGATGTCTCTCGGGAAGCAAATAGGTCTACCTCGGCACGACCGAAATGTTCCCATAGGAGCTCCACCGCCTCGGGGTGAAGTCTCCATTCCCCGGGCCTCGGCCCCTGCCTCAACAGGATGTCTGCCCCCTGATTTAAATACCCCAGGAGATAAATAGCTCTCAGTGAAAGAATTTTCCCTTGGGACCATAGAAGGATCTGACGTGCCAGTTTGTAAAGCAGGCGAGAACGCAGACCCCCCTGATGTTTGATATAAGAGACCACCGATGTGTTGTCTGTTCAGACAAGAACATGGTGACCCCTTAGGTCTGGGAAGAACTGTTTCAGAGCCAGAAACACTGCCAACATCTCTAGACAATTTACGTGCCATAGACGATGATGGTCCTGCCACAGACCCTGAGCTAGGCGACCACTCATGATCGCCCCCCAACCCGTGAGAGAGGCATCCGTTGTTAGCATTACGCGACGACAAGGAGCTCCCAACACAGGACCTTAGGACAGAAACCAAGGATCTTTCCACATGATCAGGGCGCGATGACACCGTCGTGAACTCATGATCGTGCGGAGCGGATTTCCCCTCGGGGAGAATCCCTTGGTTCTGAGCCACCACTGTAGTGGTCTCATGTGCAAGAGGCCAAATGGAATAACGTTGGACGTAGCTGCCATGAGACCTAACAGTTTCTGGAACTGTTTCACAGTGGATGACTGGCCAAGCTTGACCTGATCTGCGGCGAGAATCGAAGCAATACGAGCAGTTGACAATTGTGCCTGCATCGTCGTCGAATCCCACACTACACCGAGAAAAGTGGTTCTCTGTAATGGAGAAAGCACACTCTTCTTGGCGTTGAGCCTCAACCCCAATCTCTTGATGTTAGCAAGAACGACATCTCGATGCCGAACTGCCTGTTGTTCCGATTGAGCTAGAATTAACCAATCGTCGATATAATTCAGAATGCGGATGCCCTGCAGCCTTAGAGGAGCTATAGCTGCATCCATACACTTCGTGAATGTTCGGGGTGACAATGCTAGGCCGAACGGAAGAACCCGATATTGGTACACTTCACCCCGAAAGTGAACCTCAGGAACTTCCTGTGTTGAGGAAGAATAGACACATGGGGGTAGGTGTCCTTCAGATCTATCGTGATGAACCAGTCCTCGGACCTGATTTGTGACACGATCTGACACGCGATTTAAAAGACGCAGATCTAAAATCGGACGCAACCCCCTGTCTTTCTTTGGAACAATGAAGTACCAGCTGTAATAACCTGACTCCCTGCTGGGAGGAGGAACCCGTTCTATAGCTCCTTTTTGCAGAAGAGTCATAACCTCCTGTTCCATCACCAGAGCCTGCTCAGGGCCCACCACAGTGGGAAGGACCCCTCTGAACCGAGGCGGACGAGACCTGAACTGTATAACGTAACCTCTTTCGATTGTATGCAGGACCCACTGAGACACATTGGGAAGATTTTTCCACTCCACTAGAAAATCTACTAGGGTGCCAGCCTCTCGAGGCTGGCCTCTGGAATATGTCGACTGCTGCAGACACAGTGCCCTGTAACAGCGCACCGGCAGGGAACAACTGGTCTAACTGCTCTAGACTCCTCCCCAGAGGGAGCGAGCGCCCCTCGGGAAATGCTCGCTGGGGCCGTCTACGCCCTGGCATGAAGGCGGGGTTGGCAGATCGGCCCCCTGAGGGCACCGAGTGGAGACGGGCACCGTATAATGAGGTGGAAACCGTCTTCCCCACAGTGGGGTGTATTTTGAACAGCAGGCACAGTGCCCTGTAACGGCGCACCGGCAAGGAACAACTGGCCTGACTACTCTAGAGCCCTCCTCGGAGGGAGCGAGCAACCCTCGGGTAAAAACTCGCTGGGACCTTCTGCGCCCCGGTATGAAGACGGGGTTGGCAGAACGGCCCCCCTGAGGGCACCGAGGGGAGACGGGCACCATATAATAAGGTGGAAACCATCTTCCCCAAGGAGGGGTGTACCCTCAGAAGCCCTACACTACTGGTGTCAGGGCTCCTTGGCCTACTTAGAGATAATAACAATCCTCAGATCCGTTTTATCATAAGTACTGATATTAGAAAGGGCACGAAGCACTCGGCGCATGCCCTTACCATAAGCATGGATTTTAGAAAGTGCATAATATTTTATGCAGTTAAAAGGCCAGAAAGATATTTCATTTAATTTCTCAAAATTAAATAAAACCATAAACATAGATTTTAGAAAGGGCACGAAGCACTGGCCATACTATAAACATGGATTTTAGAAAATGCATAGTATTTTATACAGCTTTTAAAATTTCTCAAATTTAAATACAGCCAGTACAAAGTATTTCATAGTCTGAATTACAGGCTGAATATTCATATTTGAATACAGAAAGAATCATAGCTTGACAACACACATTTTAGTTGTGATAATAGGAATAAAAGAGAAAGGGAAACTCCTTGAGCTCAGTTTCCTTCACATTATAAATAAATTGCGGCTCTACGCGTTGCCTCGACAACGTGAGATCCAAGCTGTTGATTCTTTATGCTGCCATCTACGCGCTGCCTCAGCAAGCGCGAGATCTGCTTTTTAGCTAGTTAAGACTCAACAGTTTGTTTTCTAAAACTTCATTATTGTGCATGTGTTTTCTACTCATTGAAGTGGCGAGTCTATTTCGATAACTACAACATTCAGCTCCTCAGAACTGGATAATTGCAGTACCGATGCCTCATTCGGGGTGGAAGTAACCGCAAAGAGTGCTTCCGCCCCGAGATGAGACACTGGACCTGGCAGGTGAAGGCAGAGAAAAGGCGAAGCCCGTCTCTAAAACCCCTCTGCCAGATCCATTTGCGAACCTCGTGACTCGAGCCGCTGCTCTGCCTCGGTAGAAGCGGAACGCGAGCCGCGAGGAACGCGAGCCGAGGCACCCTCTTTAAAGAGCGACCGGCGGGAGCACAGCGTTCTCACAACAATGCTTATATTCAGTCCCCTCGAGGGCTGATTGAGCGTGCTGTGCTCCCAAACGAACAGCACACAATGACTACGTTTACATGCAGCCAATATCCGGGTTATGGTCGGGTTAGGGTCACTATTTGGGTTTCTGAAACATTCGGAATAACCCGTTTACATGCGTGAGCAGAGAGAGTTACTCCTGTATACATGGAATTTGTAATCAGTTGGGAATATCCCGATGTAAACGGCGACGCACGGTTAGCGTCAGGACGTACGGACAACCTTAAGACGCAATATGCGTCATTTCCAATTCTTCTTCCTGTATCCAAAGACAACAACAACAGCAGCAGCACCCGGATAATGAATAGTTCGGGGCAGATAGCGATCGCCTTTGTTTGCGCTTTCCTTCTCGCTCCAAAAGTGTGTTGCTGTGCTGCGTCTCGCCATGTTAACCTCTACTTCTTGTTTACTTCCGGTATACTGCACGCGGGTTTCTGTATGCGCCGTCTCTACTCAAAAGACCAAGATTCCTTGCGAATAGAACATGCGCAGAACACAAATCAATGTTCCTTTTGATGGGGATATGCCGATACGCGTTTACATGACCAAATATTCGGGTTAGAAAAGGGGTACCCCAGGGGTAATATCCGGGTTTTTAAAAACCGGGATATGAGCATATCCGGGTTTTTGCCGGTGTTTACATGGCCGTGCGCGACCGGGTTATTGCTAATATCCCAAGATGGCGACGCTCAATGGCGACTCGGTGCTACTCTCTGTTTTGTTTGTTTGTTTGGTGTTGTCCTGCACGTTCCTAGAACCCAGCCTTGGTATTGTTCAGTATGACAGATCTGAATTACTTCATATTCGGGACAGCATGCCTGTTTTCCTGCCCGATATACCGCCGGATTGCCAACTACATAAGGAGCGGCTTAAACAATGCTGGAAGACTCGGAAGCGGGGTGTGAGGGGTGGCGCTCTTGTCCGGCTTAGGCGTCGCATCTACCGCCCAGCTCTACCTAGCCTGATTCTTTCCAATGTCCGCTCGCTGGAAAACAAAATGGATGAACTTTCTATGCTCATTCACACACAGAGAGACTTCAGGGACGCCGCCGCTATCTGCCTGTCTGAGACCTGGTTGACTGAAAGCTTCCCGGACTCCATGTTACAACTAGCCGGCTTTTCTCTACACCGTGCAGACCGCACTGTGTGCTTACAAAAACTACGTGGAGGTGGGGTTGGCTGCTACATCAATAGCAACTGGTGTTCGGACTGCAAAAACTTATCACAAACCTGCTCTCCAGAGTTGGAGTCTCTCACTGTGATGTGTAAGCCCTTTTACTTGCCTCGTGAGTTTTCTTCTGTTGTCCTGATGATTATTTATATTCCCCCGGACGCCTCTGCTCCGACTGCTCTGCAGCAACTTGTGGATAATGTCACGGAGGTTGAAAACAACAATCCCGATGCTGCCATGTTTGTGCTGGGTGATTTCAACCATGTCTCCCTGAGGAAGGCACTCCCCAGATACAAACCCCAAATCCAGATTGCTACCAGGAAGGATAAAACACTGGATCAATGCTATTCTCCTATTCCTGAGGCATACCATGCTGTAGCCAGGGCCCCCTTGGGTGAGTCCGACCACAACACAATTTTTCTTATACCAAAATATCGCCAGAAACTTAAAGTGGCGAAACCAACTGTCAAACTCTTTAGGAAATGGTCCCCACAAGCCATAGACACATTACAGGACTGCTTAGACTCCACGGTATGGAGAAATTTTTGGTCTGATGGTCAGGATATTAACATCTTTACTGATACCGTCACATCCTATATTCAATTCTTTGAGAATGTCTGTATTCCTACAAGAGCTGTTTATGTCTTTAATAACAGTAAGCCCTGGTTCAATAATGTAATGAGAGTGCTATGTAAGAAAAAACAGGCTGCTTTTAAGAGTGGTGATATGGTACAATACAAATTACTGAAATATGAATTTCAGCGAGCTGTGTTGAAATCTAAAGCTTCCTATAAAGCTAAGCTTGAAAATAAACTATATGCAAATGACATCAAAGGTGTCTGGCGGGGGCTGCAGGACATTACTGACTATAAGATCAAACACCATGCTCTAGTTAATGACCCCTCTCTTCCTGGGAGGCTTAATGACTTCTACTGTCGTTTTGACAGTGGAAATCACCTGCTCCACCCCCCCTGCTACAGAGAGCAGGGGGACCCTCCACCCATTATCTCTGAGCATGATGTAAGAATCTTGCTCCGTCAGCAGAACATCAGGAAGGCGGCGGGGCCTGACGGCATAATGACTGCCACTTTAAGACACTGTGCTGATCAATTAACATCTGTCCTCACTTTCATCTTTAACTGGTCTCTTCAACTTGGTATTGTGCCTGCTTGTTTTAAATCTGCGGTGATCATTCCAGTTCCAAAGAAAAACAGAATCTCGTGTCTTAATGATTATAGGCCTGTGGCCTTAACTTCTGTCATTATGAAAGTGTTTGAACGTTTGATATGTAAACATCTGTCCAGTATTTCACTTGACCCCCACCAATTTGCTTATAGAGCAAATAGGAGTGTTGATGATGCAGTTTCACTCTGTTTGCATTCTATTCTTCAACATCTTGAGTTAAAATCTACATATGTACGTGTCCTCTTTGTGGATTTTAGCTCTGCGTTTAACACCATCGTTCCTGTAAAGCTTATCAACACTTTACAGGAGCTAGGTGTTAGTACATCACTTTGCAAATGGATTTTCAACTTTCTATGCGATAGGAAGCAGGTGGTTAAAATGGGTGATTACGTCTCACAGTCAAAGGTTTTGAACACTGGCGCCCCTCAGGGCTGCGTCCTTTCCCCACTTTTGTACTCTTTATACACACAATTCTGTCAATCACACACCAGTTCAGTTTTGTTGATTAAGTTTGCTGACGATACCTCTGTAGTTGGTCTTATTACTAACGGAGATGAGTCTGACTACCGCAGAGAAGTGGAGAGGCTGGTGAAATGGTGCGAAAGCTATAACCTGATTCTTAACATCTCAAAAACCAAGGAACTGGTAGTGGATTTTAGAAGGACCCCTAGTCCCCTCCCTACGCTTTCCATTAATGGGGTGGAGGTGGAGAGGGTCACTTCCTTCCAGTTCCTTGGGACCACAATCCAGGAATCCTTATCATGGGAGCTCAACACTAATTTTAAGATCAGTAAAGCTCACCAGCGACTCCACTTTCTGCAGCAGCTCCAAAAGTTTAGAGTCAGCCAAGTTGCCATGACCCACTTTTATAGGTCAACTATTGAAAGCGTGCTTACTTTTTCCATGCTTGTGTGGTTCGGTCACACAACCACTCAGGACAAAACTAGGATGGAAAGAGTAGTACACAGAGCATCAAAAATTATAGACTGTAGTCTCCCCTCACTTTCTTCACTTTTCTCTTCCAGAATAATCCGAAAGGCTAAAAACATCATAGCGGACCACTCTCACCCTGCTCACCATCTCTTTAATCTTCTTCCATCAGGAAGAAGATATAGGAGCATTAAGACGTCCACATCACGTTTCAGAGACAGCACTTACCCTCTGGCTATCAGACATCTGAACTTGCACTGACTGCTAGCAGCACTCTATTAACTGTATGCACTGTGCACTCTTTCTGCCGAGGGGTATTGTCTTTTTTTCTGCGGGGTTTTGGTCTAATGTCCTACTGTTTGCTGGGTATTGTTGGTGAACATTGTTTGTTTTTTTGTATTTATGATGTTTGTCTTTTTAGGTTATTCATGTCTGAGAGTTGTACCAAGACAAATTCCTATCAACTTGTTGACATGGCAATAAATTTATTGAATTGAATTGAATTGAATTGAACGGGTTATTGGCTGCATGTAAACGTAGTCAATATGTGTATCCCCACCCGTGATTTGTATATAGGTAGGGATGAACACCCTATTGAAATGCTGTTCGCTCGCCATTATAAGTTTTTTTATATATATATATATATATATATGGGTGAAAACTCCTGCCTATAGCAAATTCTAAGACAGACAAACAAGTAATAAAAACTCAGAGTGTTTTAGCGCAATTTTCTCACGTCATGGGATCACAACACTAAGAGATAGTAAATGAAAGAGAAAATAAGTTGCTCGAGAATATAACTTTCTCTTGAAATTCAAATGAACTTTCTGAAATCAAATCAGCAATGGATAATAAAAAAGGCACAATCACTTGACTAGTTGAACATACATTTTTTTATTAGCTCATTATTTTTTACATCTTGTGTTCACTCAATATCCTCGATTTTCTCTGTATCAGCTTCCTTTTCTGCTTTGTCCTCTTCAGATTCTTCCTTCTTTTCTGCTTGACTATTGGCTTGTGACTTTGTAAACTCTTCTTCTGCTTTCGAGATATTTGCCAAAACATCCTCTGAAAGCCACGAGTCATCGTAGAAATCAGATACGCCTGATGAGGAAGCCGTTGGTGTGGATGTCGCCATCTTTTGTCGCTTTGCTGAACGTTCTTCCATTTATTTTGCAACAACCTCTTGTCGTTTTCTCATATATTCTTGCTCCTTCTCCAAATCTTGATCGATACCTTCATTGATTTCTTGCCGTAATTCAGTGGAATTAATTGTGCTCATGACTCTTGTGAATACCTTCCTTACGTATTTCTGTGGAACAATAGTTTTATTGGTGAAAAGGCAATATTTTTCTTATTTCCCTTCATAAAAAGTTTTAATTAATTTTTGAAGCATAAAGGAAAGATTTTTGATCAATTCTTTTTTTCTAATATTATTGTAAATTTTAGAAGCTATCGATTGCAATTTGTTTCAACTCGATAGCTATTATGGTTGCCGAGAAATTTGCCGTGGAATTTCCAGGAAATCCAAAATCTTTTCCTGGATTTTTTTTGTGCGTTCCCGAGATTAGACCTTCCTTAACATAATGCCGAAAACCCGAAGTCTCTAGGTGGTCTGGTTGAGGAGTAGATAGAAGTGCAAGATTGGTGCGCACAGACAGAACAGAAATCATGAGTTAACAATCGCAATTTTGTCCGGTGGAAAATTGCGCTAAAAAACACCAGGGACATGCTGAAGTAACAGAAGCTGTCTCACTTGTGATTCAGGGGTGCTTTATAGTTTCCTGGTCGATGACGTCACCCGCCTACTACGTTCCGTCTCGCCATTGGACTGATTTCATTCATGCTTCAGATGCACTACGCTAGAGGCGTTCCCACTGCGATTACACACAGTGGTAGTCCCTGAAGGGGAACTTTAAAACTGTGTCTTTTACCAATTGTTATCATTTGTTCATTGCAATAAAATAAACACAGTTTATTAAATTTAGTAACACCACACATAGTAAAATTGATGTTATAAAATCAAGGGTCAAGAACCCAACTAAAGCAAACACTGATCACCATTGTGGTAACATCAAATGAAACTCAATAAATCATCATCATATAAACCTCTGCTAATTCTCAATAACAACTTTTGTAGACTTCTTACAGAAATAAAGTCAGTCTGGTTAGAAATAAGTAAAGCTGTTTGTGGAGTTGTTTAATCCTTCTCTGCTGAGATCTTGAGAGATTTAATGTCTTCTTTTATCTTCAGTTGATTTCATCTTAGGCCCCGTTTACACGTACATGGTTATTTTGAAAAACAGAGACATTTCCCTTCGTTTGCGCCCTTCGTTTACACGCAAACGGAGGATTCGCCAATGAAACCGATTCTTTCTAAAAACTTTTGAAAATCTTCGTTTGCACGTTTGCATGTAAACTGAGAAAAACGGAGTTTTAGGCAGCAACGTCACAGAATGTGACTATTTTCGGGATTCTGATTGGCTATGGTGGGCTTGGGCTTCTCGTTACACTGCCACCTACAGGTTTGGCATGCTCTTGACAGCATATACACAGGTTCGTGTGCACGATGTTATTTTTGAAAACGAAGAGGGGTGAAATGTCCGTTTATGAAAATAGCCATTCACGTGTAAACGTAGCCTAAGGCTGTGGTTGAAGTCAGTTGTAGTTTTTGTGTTTCTCTTTGCTTCAGTGATTTTGCTCGTTAACAGCAGGTGCTCGTCACTAACGCTCAGTCATCACTTAATTAATCACTTAATTTATCACATAATTAATCACTTAACTTCTTGACTGCAATGTATATCTAAAATTAAACAAATTAAGCTAATCTGTGTCCTCAAATGAAATGAGTTAGCTTAAAGGAAAACTCCGACTTTTTGGGACTTTAGCTTATTCACAGTATCCCCCAGAGTTAGATAAGTCCATACATACCTTTTTCATTTCTGTGCATTCTGTAAGTGTTATTTGACGCACCCACCGCTAGCCTAGCTTAGCACAAAGACTGGATGTAAATGGATAATGGTAGCATACTAATCCCAATAAGTGACAAAATAATGCAAACATTTTCCTATTTACATGTTGTTATCTGTATAGTCACAGCGTGTACAAATAACAAGGCTATATGAGACAGAGACCATTTTTAATCGTATAAATACTGGGAACTATATTCTCACTAGGCGTAGGAGCACAGCTAACGTTACTTGGGCGGACTGATTAGCGCAGCACACGAGACACCCTGTTGATGGTTCCGTAAACAAAACAAACGTGACTAACTAGCTAGTAGCGAACATAACTCGTGATCATGGCTGACTTTGAGGAATTGTCAGAGGAATTTTACTGTGTATCAAACCAAGATCCAGAACCATATAGTTTTGAGCCAGAATACACAGACGAGGAGTTACAAACTTTGGAAGCTGTTCATTAGCAAGTTGAATGTTACAGTCCTGAGAGTTACATTTAGCGCCGCTCATTTGTTATTGAGTGATACAGTGTGTTCATGACAACACAATAATAACAATAACGGGGATACACGGAGCCCCTATTCACGTAATAGTGTCACTACTAAGGTTACATTACAGCATGGCAATGTTACAGTATGGCTAATGTTAGTCATCTCAAAAGATAACGGAACACTTACCACAGCAACAGGTGATCCAATTTGTCCTGTCTTTATTATCGATGGGATGGCTGCATCCTTTAGCACGCGTTTCATGGTCCGTGTGGCAACTTGCATTTTTTCAAAATAGTCATCTATAGTAAAATGTTCAGAGCAAACGAAATACTTCTTGATGATGTTTACAGGTGTGTTTGGATCTATACCCAGAACAAGTAGCCATCGATTCATCAGGTCAGCGTTTTTGGTTGGAATTCTATGAAACATCATGGTATTACCTGGTCTCCCCTGTTTATTGTCGCAGCTCTTTACAATACAGCGAACACCCATGATCAGGGGCGGATTAAGGTGGTCAGGGGCCCCTAGGCTGCTCTTTGTGTGAGGCCCCCCCTAAAAATGTATTTAGTGCCATGCATGGTCCACACGCAACTATACGGTGAACTGGCATACACACATTGGCCCTCATTTATCATTCTTGCGTAGAAACGGACGTATATGTTGGCGTAAGAGAGAGCCAACACTACAATGTTTCCTTTACATTTCTTCAAGTGGTGGCCAATTCATATCTATCCAATCACCTACTTGTTTTTTTTTTCTTTGTTTTTTTTTCTTATGGGCCAATTAGGGTCTTTTTTTGTTCGCGGCGCGGTTATGAGTTTGTTTTTCTTCAAAAAAAAAAAACTTTTAATATATTCTAATTTGTCAAGAATTATAAAAAATCATCAATAAGCTCATACTTTGTGCTAAAATAGTCTAAATGTTTAGTTTTAAGAACAATTTTAAAAAGCTGGTTATGTCCATTTTGATGTTTCTGTGCAAGTTCAGCAGACAGTGAGGTATATGGATGGGTTTGTTCCGATCAGAGCTCGTGAGCGGAGAGCGCATTTCTGAATATTCCGCTCCGCTCACTCATTCCGCAGGGTCGCTCGCTCAACCCAGAAGAATAGCCTGCTGCCTGGCTCGAAAGTGGAATAAGGGCTGCTTCCGACTAAATTTTTTTCTAGTCGACTAGTAGTTGTTCATTTAAGCCATTCGTGGACAAATCGCCCCTTAGGGTTAGGGTTAGGGTTACATTAATTTAATTACTTAGGCTATATACCCTAAGCGTTTACATATAGCCGCATTCAAGCGCACGAACGCACGCATAAAGCTTGCCACAAAGAACCGGTAAAAGTAATGATTATGAATGTGTCTAAAAAGCAAGGAGACATTTGCAAAGATGAAGTTGACGATGCGGATTCGCCATGAACGCCAGAGAGAAATGCACATTTCAGATGACATATTCAGAGAGTAGCCTATTTCTTTTGGTTTTGAATATTTTCGTTTGCAAGTAGACATTTCAAGCTTTCTATAATAGATAGCCTATATTTCTCAAATCTGTGAGGCACAAGCTGAGTTTCGGCGCCCTCCAGTTCACGTGCAATGCAAGTGATCGTGTTGGCGCCTTATTACATTGTCTGCTATATATTTTCTTCTTATCTATTAAATACAGGCAATTGGTTGATAAAACATTGATCAAAATTAAGATACAATTTATACAAAACGAAAATCTTTTAAAAAGAGACTTTCTACAAAACAAGACTCAATGAAGTGGTCAAAATCATGTTTTACCCACTCTAACCCTAACCCTAACGGGCGTATATGTTGGCGTAAGATTATGCTTACACTCCTCTCATCGCCTGATTTATGAAGCTGTGTGTACCTTTGAAATCCAGGTGTACGCAATACCTGCCCTTGATAAATGCTGCGGCTGAAAACGATCGTCATTAAAATAACACGCCCCTATATATTCAAGTCTCCGCTCCCCCCACGCCCTCATTTTACGCCATGGACACACGGAAGACGGCAAAGAAGAGAAACTTCTTTGAGAAAGAAAGAGAAACCAGGGAAGTGGAAAGAAACAAAATTGATTTCTAGATTTTTATTATTAATGACGCTTATTGTTATTTAGAAGAAGAATGTCTTTATTATTATTATTTGTATTATTATATTATTTAAAAGAAGAAGAATGTAATTTTTATTATTTTGTCAGTCTGAATTATTTTTTGGTCATTGAAAGCCTTTCATTACTAAACCCAGTCCGTGCATACCTGCCGGGCCTAACCCTGGCCTAACCATCGTTTTAAAGAATAGTACAACGGCGAGCGCGTCGAGTATAAACGCCTCGTCCGTTTGGGGAGGTGCGCGCGCTGCGGAGACTCGCGCTGCGGAGCCAGGCGAAAGTATTTAACAAGGCTTGAAACGTCAGGTAAAGCGCACAGGCTCGCAACTGAAGGAATACATATGCCTACAAATCAAATGCTTTGGTAAAGTCACACAAATTAAACATTTAAGTCCATGTTTCACAAAAATAAACACTGAAGTTTATAATTACTATGTTGATGGTCATAATATATCATATCTTTTAGTTTGTCAGTGCGTTTTGTGGTGTTAGGAATTGTTTTTCTGCGCATTTCCACACTAACTCAAAACGTGCGTACACCACCTCCTGAGCTGGCGTAGGATTTGAGCGTGCCGTACGCCAACGTCCATATTGATAAATCTGAAAGTCACCGTGGTTTTGGGTGTACGCCAGGTGTACGCTGGAAATTTGGTGCAGGCTACGCACTTTTGATAAATGAGGGCCCATGTCTCCAGACATTGCGCATCTCATGATGTATAATATCTTTCTCATTCTGCATGCTCACTTTCATAATCAACATTGATTAAATTAAAAAACATAATGACGTCAAATATTTTCTAACCCAGCCCTCGGCCCCTGTTGCAACAGTCGTTGTTTAGGTAGGCTACCTTAAACGCGCACACAGTCTCAGAGTCATCGCTGCAATCAGGAAATGAAGAGAGCTGAGATCCACATCACCAAGCACATCTTCGTCTCTGCCATCCCAGGATGATAGCGCGGCCGTTGCTAGGAGGGCGCCAGCGCCTCTGCCTTTCAGCGCCTCTGCCTCGCGAGTGGATGATAGCTCTGAAGACGCCTAGCAATGGTATACCTTTAGTGGTAGACTAGTATACCTTTAGTTAAGTTATACCTATGAGTCTTCGTAGCGCTAAGAGACAGCGTTATCGGGAAACGCAGCTCAGGTATGATGCGTAATGGAGATTCCAAAGCGCTCTTCTTTGGTCAGAACCACAGAGAGCGATCGCGGATAGGTCCGTCCTATGCACCGAAACTTTTTACAATGCAACAAAATATTTAAAGAGCATCAAGCTATTAAAATCTATATTATCTATACGCACAGATAATATAACAGTATAGGCCTATTAGTCAGTAATTTTTATTAGGTTAAACAGTGATTCGATAAGGTTTTTAATTTAAGGCCCACCCACAATTGGTCTGGCCCATTAAAAACTGGAATCCTGGCGCCGTGCCTTTGCGCTTAAGTAAATAAAAAAAATAAAAAATAAAAATTGTCTGGCCAATCCGAGGCCCCTGCACACGTGGGGCCCCTAGGCTGCAGCCTAGGCAAGCCTGTGCATTAATCCGCGCCAGCCCATGATTGTAAACTATAAATTTACTATCTAGTAATTACTGACTCTATTACTCCAACTCTGAGCGAACTCTCTGCTCCTCACCACAGGGCGTCTTGTGTGCTGCGCTAATCACTCCGCCCAAGTAACGTTAGCTGTGCTCCTACGCCTAGTGAGAATATAGTTCCCAGTATTTATACGATTAGCCAGCAGCCATATCACCCTGTAGCCCAAGACTGGTTGCCCACTGAAGCTAAGCAGGGCTGAGCCTGGTTAGTACCTGGATGGGAGACCTCCTGAGAAAAACCAGGTTGCTGCTGGAAGAGGTGTTAGTGAGGCCAGCAGGGGGTGCTCACCCTGTGGTCTGTGTGGGTCCTAATGCCCCAGTGTAGTGACGGGGACACTATACTGCCAAAAGAGCACCGTCCTTCGGATGAGACGTTAAACCGAGGTCCTGACTCTCTGTGGTCATTAAAAATCCCAGGATGTCCTTCGAAAAGAGTAGGGGTGTAACCCCGGCATCCTGGCCAAATTTGCCCCTTGGCCTCTGTCCATCATGGCCTCCTAATCATCCCCATATACTGATATACTGATTGGCTTCATCACTGTCTCCTCTCCACCAGTAAGCTGGTGTGTGGTGGGCGTTCTGGCGCAATATGGCTGCCGTCGCATCATCCAAGTGGATGCTGCACATTGGTGGTGGTTGAGGAGATTCCCCCTTCTATGTAAAGCGCTTTGAGTGCCTAGAAAAGCGCTATATAAATGTAACGAATTATTATTATTATTATTAAAAATGGTCTCTGTCTCATATACCCTTGTTATTTGTACACGCTGTGACTATACAGATAACAACATGTAAATAGGAAAATGTTTGCATTATTTTATCACTTATTGGGATTAGTATGCTACCATTATCCATTTACATCCAGTCTTTGTGCTAAGCTAGGCTAGCGGTGGGTGCGTCAAATAACACTTACAGAACGCACAGAAATGAAAAGGGTATGTATGGACTTATCTAACTCTGGGGGATACTGTGAATAAGCTAAAGTCCCAAAAAGTCGGAGTGTTCCTTTAACTTTTGGGGTTTTTCAGTGTGAGGAATAATGCATTGTCGATCAGCGCCACCTTGCGTGAATTAGCCGAAGGAGATCTATCGTTTCGCGTTCGGTGTGAAAGCTCCATTCATCAGCGATTTGTCTTGTTTTATTGTGTCAAGTTTAGTGTGAAAGGGCTTTTAAAGGGATAGGTCACCCAAAAATTTAAATTAGCCCTTGATTTACTCACCCTCAAGCCATCCTAGGTGTATATGACATTCTTTTTTCAGACGATTACAATCAGAGTTATATTAAAAAATGTCCTGGCTCTTCCAAGTTTTGTAATGTCAGTGAATGGCCGGTTTCAGTTTTGAAGTCCATAAAAGTGCATCTATCCATCATAAAAGTGCATCTATCCATCATAAAAGTACTCCACATGTCTCCAAGGGGTTAATAAAGACCTTGTGAAGCGAAGCAATGCATTTGTGTAAGAAAAATATCCATATTTAAAACTTTATTGACTAAAATAACTAGCACTGACACAGAGCCAGTGCGCATCGCATTAAAATAATTAACACGACAGACAGCCATGCGCATCGATTTACGGCGAAAGACTAACCTGAACTTGACGCACAATGTAATGACGAACACGAATGCGCAAAGGACAGAGCAAAACAAAACATCAATCACAAATTAGAAGTGTAAATCGAGAACTTTTAGAGAGAAATGTCGGAGGAACTTGAGTTTGTTGCCCAGCCCTGTTTGTTTGAACCGCAAGAGGCGTCACAGCTTACGCTACTCCTACGACATAGCCTACATCGCCAAGTGTTACTCTTTTGCCGTGAGTCGACATGCGTATTTTTCTTACACAAATGTATCTCTTCACTTCAAGAGTTGAAGTTCTTTATCTCCGCTTCGCGTCGGACGGTTCACGCCTCCGCGTCGTCCATTAATTTCTGTTAATGGACACCTCGTCGGGCATTATCGCTTACTTAATGCACAGGTAGTTCCAGTCAGTTTGATTACAGTTCAAAATTAATCCGCTACATTGGTAACCATAGTAACACAGTTACACTCGCAAGCAGAGTGAGAGACACATATGAAAACGTTTATTTAGGTAGGCTAAATGGATGATTTTTGCATATCGTTTAATTTGTACTTTGCGTCGGGTGGTTCTTCGCCTCTACGTCGTACATTAAAATCCTTTAATGCATGGCTAGCCGTGGATTATCCCTTACGTAAATGTACGTATGGTAGAATTACACTTTACGTAATAATACACACGTATTCTCATGAGATCACGTTGAACATTCTCAGTAAGTAAAGTGAAACTGTACTGTAAAAGGAAGCCTTTTTATTTCCATGGAATTACTGGGATCTTACCCTATAATCTGTAATAGCTACAGTTATAGCTACAGATTATAGGGTAAGATCCCAGTAATTCCATGGAAATAAAAAGGCTTCTTTTTACAGTACAGTTTCACTTTACTTACTGAGTAAATTGTCATGTTTTCCTTGGTAACGTTGCAGGACATACGAGTTAAAAAATTGTGACTAAATGGAAAAGGGAATGATCAGGTTATATGGTACAATTCCGGTAATACCATGGAAATAAACAAGGCTTAATTTTACAGTACAGTTACACTTTACTTACTGAGTAAATTGTAAAAACATCTGCAAGAACATACCCAGTATTTAAGATGTGCCATGACATTAGGGAAAACTGTTCCTGCGGGGTAGTTACCAGGTAAGTGTAAGATTTGATAAACCCTGTATAAATGGATGTAGCAATGAACAACAACTATGTAAGACAAGGTCATTTATTGGAAACTACCTCTTAATTTCAAGATAGTAATAAATAAACATGGACTGTTACCAACATAACCCTAGGATAACTACACACCTAACTTGAATTGATGGGTAATACTGGAGGTGTTTCTAAAAATAGTCTGCCTACATTCTGAGGAAGTACACAATTAAATCTGAGTTATTACCAGCCTAAACGGGTAACAAGTACACAGTACTTTGTTGAGTTGATATTTAACAGTGGTGTTTTTTTTCCCTGGTAGTTTCTCTGTAATTGCATACTAATCACCTCAAGTAATTACACACTAAAATACTATAATTTACCATATGCTTACCAGGTATATACTTAGTAATTAGTTTGTAGTTTCTCTGCATTTACATACTTGGTAATTACTAATAACCAACTATAACTTACCATATATTTACCAGGTAAATACCTAGTAATTAGTTTGTAGTTTCTCTGCATTTACATACTTGTTACCTGTGGTAATTACCAATAACCAACTATAACTTACCATATATTTACCAGGTAAATACCTAGTAATTAGGGGACTGTAAAAGGAAGGGTTACCTAAGAGGGGTATTTTGGGGGGTCCCCGACAAATATATTTTAATATTAAACATGATTGTAAAAATGATAGGTCTTTACTGACGTTTTATATTTATAACAGTAATTTATTTATTTCCTAGCGCGAGGCAGCAATCAGGGCAGCTATTAGCCGAGTGAGTTCCTATACAGCATCACAGATAGTTGTTGTGCTGCTCCCGCAGACACGTACTGTAGCTGAACGCGGCAAACCGAAACCTCACAAAGAGAGAAATCCTGAATGAAAATCCTGTAAGTGCTTCGATTATGTTTATATCTCCATAATTGCTTATAGTAAAATATTAGGAGTTCGAGTTCCTATATCAAAAGTTGCATTAACTAGATACCCAGTGTAATGATTAGAAGAGTACGTTTGTCAACGTTTCTTGCTAACTGTATGTGTATGAAGCCAAATGATCTGCCAGCTAACAGCAGACCTAGCAGCTAGACTAGTTATTCAAAGCTGGCTTAACAACCTACTTGTCCAGTCAGTGATTACAAAAGATAACCAGGACTTAATTCAAGTCTGTGAGTTGATTAAAGTGAATGTTATTTGAGCATGAATGAGTATGTACATGAGAGCTTGGTAAGCTATCTAGGAAGCTAATATTATTTTTCTTAATTTAGAATCCTGCATCATGGAGAGAAAAAGAGGAAGAAGAAAAAGAAAGATCACCAACGTTTTTCAAGGGTAAATTGTGCTTACAGTATGTCATAACATGGCTGTTGTTGGGGGAAATTGTAGATATATTGGTCAACACTTATTATTCACAGATGTCTTCATTAAAATTAATTTAATATAGCCAAATGTTTTACCATAATAATAGTAATTAAAACAATATTTAAAAAGGCCAGCTTACAGCAGCTCAGCCCAGCCCAGCCAAATACAGCCCAGCTTAGGGCAGTGCAGCCAAGCACAGACCAGCCAAAGCACAGCCCAGCCAAAGCATGGCCCAGCCAAGCACAGACCAGCTCAGCAGAGTACAGCCAAAGCACAGCCCAGCCAAAGCATGGCCCAGCCAAGCACAGACCAGCTCAGCAGAGTACAGCCAAAGCACAGCCCAGCCAAAGCACAGCCAAGCACAGCCCAGCTCAGCACAGTACAGCCAAAGCACAGCCCAGCCAAGCACAGACCAGCCAAGCACAGACCAGCCAAAGCACAGCCCAGCCAAAGCACAGCCAAGCACAGCCCAGCTCAGCACAGTACAGCCAAAGCACAGCCCAGCCAAGCACAGACCAGCCAAAGCACAGCCCAGCCAAGCACAGACCAGCCAAAGCACAGCCCAGCCAAAGCACAGCCAAGCACAGACCAGCCAAAGCACAGCCTAGCCAAAGCACAGCCAAGCACAGACCAGCCAAAGCACAGCCAAGCACAGCCCAGCTCAGCACAGTACAGCCAAAGCACAGCCCAGCCAAGCACAGACCAGCCAAGCACAGACCAGCCAAAGCACAGCCCAGCCAAAGCACAGCCAAGCACAGCCCAGCTCAGCGCAGTGCAGCCAAAGCACAGACCAGCCAAAGCACAGCCCAGCCAAAGCACAGCCAAGCACAGCCCAGCTCAGCGCAGTGCAGCCAAAGCACAGACCAGCCAAAGCACAGCCCAGCCAAAGCACAGCCAAGCACAGCCCAGCTCAGCGCAGTGCAGCCAAAGCACAGCCCAGCCAAAGCACAGCACAGCCAAAGCACAATTCTTCAGAATTTTTAATAATTTAATAATAAAATTTTAGGGGACCCCCCAAGAGTCCTAAGTCATTTCGAACCCTGCACATAACCACTCTGTGGGAGGCAGAATAATTGCTGGTTGGGTAGGGGATCAAATACTCAATCAAATGCTAATCATTTTATAACCTTTATATAATGTGTTTTTCTCTGGATTTTCTTGTTGATGTTTCGTCTCTATCAGTTAAAATAAACCAACCTTAAAAACTGTAGACCCTATCTTTCTTTGTAAGTGGGCAAACTTACAAAATCATCAGGGGATCAAATCATTATTTTCTCCACTGTATATTTGTTCCGTATAAAAGTTATTTCTCAAAAAAAAAAAAAAAATTTGCTTAATCAACAGGGGAAACAAGGACTGTGGACAATCAGGAGTCAGTCCTGATCAACACCATCATTACAACAGGAAAATACTGAAAATGACGGAAAACATGACGGAAAATCTGTTTCACAAACTTCATCTTGAAGTCGGGAGTCTCAATAACCTGAGACCAGCAGATGTTCTTCAGATAACTACACATTCTTTACAGTCCAATGAGTCTTGTGCTGAGGAAGAGCTGGTTCAGACTTTCCTTCAAAAACTTTTGATGATGAACTACAGAGCAAGATACATCAAAATTAAAGAGACCAGTAAACAGGATCAAACAAAACAGGGAGACTCCTTGAAAACCAGCAGTAATTTTTTTGAAAAAATGTCTTTGTCAAACAAAGGAACGAATCGATCTGATCGAATTCACCCGATAGATGTTCAGATGGCTGTGTTTCTTTGTGCTGATGATTTCCTGAAGCAGCTGATGGTCACTAAACTGTGCCAGTGTCAGTACGCTCTGCCTCTGCTTGTTCCCAATCCATTCACACAGCAGATTGAGTTTCCTCTCTGGACATTCAGACAAATCAACAAGAGCTGGAAGACGAGAAACCCCAAAGATGAAACCATCAGTCAAACCCAGCTGATCTACAAGGCACAAACTCCAATGGTGTCTTTCTTCAGGTTTGATTCTGTGTCTTCATCCAAGTCTGAGCTGATGAACAGTCTGATCAATGAGAAACACAACACGTTCTTCCACAGGAACTGCCCAGGCAGCAGCAGATCCAGAGTCCTGATGGATGGAGTGGTGGAGATCGCCTGGTTCTGCCCCTCTGGGAAAAACACAGATAAATTCAATGACTATGTTGCGTTCTGTAATCTACACGGTGATGCAGGAGACCATGAGAAACAGCGGCTGATCCTCACTGAAATGTCCTCAGTCAATGTTGTCCTTCTAGCACAACCTGACAGGAATTCCAGAAGTGCAGAAATAATAGAAAATCTGTACACAAACACGAAGCCACTCATTTGTCTTTTCACTGAGGATGAATCTACTATGATTGAGACAGACAAAGGAAAATACAAGATTGGTATGAAAGACAGAAATCAATCAGAAGTATCTGAAGATCTCAGAAGAGCTATAAATGATTGTCTCTCAGAATCATCTTCCACTTTCAGACTTGAAGATTTGTCCAAACACTCAGACATCAGTGTAGATGAGAAAGATAATGAAGACTGCAGCAGAGGGAAAAAAGCAGCACAGTCGATGATTAGTTTGCTGGAGAAGAAAGATCTGATAGGAATCAAAGAATCAATTCTACCTCATCAGGGAAAACTGTGGCATCAGTGGAGTCAGAAGAACAAAGAACTACACCGACCTCGAGGAGATGAAATAGAAACGGAAATCAGTAGAAAACAAACAGACCTGAAGATAATCCGTAAACAGCAGCATGAATCTAACATCAGTGAGTTTATGAAGCTCTTCATTAGACAAATGAACTCACATAATAAACATGAGAAGATGTTTTTCATTAAGTGGCTCGGAAACCTCCTGGATGAACATACATCAGCTGATCTTTCTGTTATACATCACAAATATGATGAAAAGTGGTCAACAGTCTTACAACTGAAAGAGAAACATGATCAATCTAAACAACTCATAGCTGAACAAACTGAACTTGAGAGAATATCTGAGGATCTTCAGGCTGCAGGCTTTGGTTTGGAGCACATCATGAGGGAGATCGGTCAGATCTATGAATCATGTTCATCTGTGAAGGAGGAGAAGAAAGGCCTGCAGTTTGACTTCTCTTCTCTCCCGAGTCTTGCAGCAGAGATGATGATCTCTGGATTTCCACTGGAGCTGATGGATGGAGATGCTGTTCATGTTCCTCTGATCTGGATCTCTGCTGTTCTAGATGAACTCGTAAAGAAACTGGGAGACCAGAGAGTCTTTGTGCTGTCAATTTTAGGGATTCAGAGCTCTGGGAAATCCACCATGCTGAACGCCATGTTTGGGCTCCAGTTTGCCGTCAGTGCCGGCAGGTGCACCAGAGGAGCATTCATGCAGCTGGTCAAAGTCTCAGACGAGATGAAAACACAAATGAAATCTGACTATATTCTGGTTGTTGATACTGAGGGTCTTCGTGCTCTAGAACTGGCTGGAAAATCAACAACACATCATGACAATGAATTGGCCACATTTGTTGTAGGTCTTGGACATGTGACCTTGATCAACATCTTCGGAGAAAACCCCACAGAGATGCAGGACGTTCTTCAGATTGTTGTTCAGGCCTTCATGAGGATGAAGAAGGTCAGACTGAATCCCAGATGTGTGTTTGTGCATCAGAACGTCTCAGACGTCACAGCTGGAGAGAAAAACATGGAGGGAAGAAGACGACTGCAGGAGAAACTGGATGAGATGACTAAACTCGCTGCTAAAGATGAAGTCTATGATGCAGATCGTTTCAGTGATATTATTAGATTTGATGTCCAGAAGGATGTGAAGTATTTTGCTCAGCTCTGGGAGGGAAGCCCACCCATGGCACCACCAAACCCGAACTACTGTGAGAATATTCAAGACCTCAAGAAGACTATTATATCTCATGCCTCAGAATCAGATGGAATAAAGCCGAAAGACTTAAAATATCGTATTAGCGATCTCTGGGAGGCTTTATTGAATGAAGGATTTGTCTTCAGCTTCAGAAATTCTCTGGAGATTTCAGCCTACAGGAAACTGGAGACTGAATACAGCAAGTGGTCCTGGAGTCTTCGCAGCGCCATGATGGAAACTGAGAATAAACTGCACAACCTAATAGAAAATAAACAAATTCATGAGGTTGAGGAAACCACTCTTCAAAGAGAACTGAAGAAAACGAGCGAAGAAGTGAAAAAATCAATGACAGAATTCTTTGAGAAAGACACAGATAAAGATATGCTGATTCAATGGAAAACATCATTTAAGCTCAAAATCAAGGATGTTCAGGTAAACATTGTAAGAGAAACAAAGAGGAAATTAAATGAGGTTCTTCAGCAGCGAGACCTGAAGAAAAAGATTGATGATGAGAGGAAAAAGCATGAAGACACTCTCTATAAAAAGAGTGAAGAACTTGCCTTAAAATTCAAAGACAAACGTAACGATGAAGAAACACTGAAGAAAGAGTTTGATTTGTTTTGGGAACAGTGGATAAAGAAGATCATCACAGACAATCCAAAAATCAAAGACATTGATATAATGAGAGATGTGAGAGAGATCCTCAGTAAAGTGTATGAAAGTGCTTCTGTAGACCACTGGAGCGAGAGCAGTGAGAACAACAACATTTTCACTCTGCCAAGTTATTCAGATTATGCTATTTACAAAACGTCCACAAAAGGAAAGATTAAAGAGGCTGTAAAGGGTGTTTACAAAGCAGTTAAAGAAACACTTGGATATACTCAAACTCTGTCTCCAGAAGATGAAGCCCAAATAAGATCATTAGTCGCAGATGTTGCTCAGAAGACAAACGAAATGATTAAGTCATTTAAAATTTCAAAGACGGGCTACAACAAGAGCTACATTCAACAAGTTACAGATTACATCAAGGCTAGAATATTAGCCCATGAGGAAGGAGTAAAATATGTCTTCAAGAATGAATTCTTCATGGATTTGTCTTACTCCATCTTTAAGAAAGAAAAAGAGATGATCACTGAACAACAGAGAATGTTCAGGGAAGCCAATGATCCTGTTCTCTATTTGGAGAAGAAGAGAGAAGAGTACCATAGTATTTTCCAGAAATACTGCAATGGATCTGCTTCAGCTGCAATTTTTGGTGAGATCATCTGTCAGAAACTTAAAGAGCCCATTGAGCAGAGTGTCTACAAGAAGACTGCCAAAGATCTGACAGATGAAATTAAATCAAACTCTGCAGCACTGAATGGAAACAGATCAAACCTGGAGAAACATATCCTGAAGGTACTGGCAAAAGAGGAGGATTTTGGCAAATACATGAAATACATTCATAATCCCAGAGATCACTTCGAGAGCTTCATTAGAGATGAAGTCATTCAGTACATCAAGAATAAGTTCAGTGTCAGTGTTTTACCCAAGATGAAGGAGAGCATTAAACTCCTGCAGCAGAAAATAATAAAAGCAGCTCGTGAATCTACTGAATATGTTCAAGCGAACAGAGGAGATGTTGGTTTGTGGAAGAAGAATTTCACACAGAAGCTCTCAGCTGAGCTGATCTTCTCTGAACAAGACCTCAGTGGAGTGAAACATCATGATGTTGAGGATTTCAACATCCTAAAAGATGTGATAACACAAGAACTTCCTACTACAATGTCTGACATCAGCAGTAGATTCAACACAAATACATTTCCTGTAAATCTGGACCACAGTTTCAGACCAGATAAGATTCTGATTGATTCCTTCTGTAAGTGCTGTTGGGCTCAGTGTCCGTTCTGTAAAGCCATCTGCACCAACACCATAGAAAACCATGAGGATAGACCACACTACACTGATCACAGTGTTCCTTTCCACAGAATGAATGGAATAGCAGGGTGGTATTTCAGGCATACAACAAACTTGTCTCCTTGGATCTGCACATCATCTGTAGCAAGCAACGATCGAGAATTTTACCCTGATGCCTCAGATAAATCAGTCCCATATAAAAAATACAGAACAGCAGGAGGAAAATATGCAAAGTGGAGCATCACCCCTGATACCTCTGAGCTGCCCTACTGGAAGTGGTTTGTGTGCAGATTCCAGAAAGATCTGGAAAAACACTTCAAGAAAACATTTGAGGGGTATGGTAAGATACCAGCTGAATGGGGACAATGCACACAAAAGGATGCTATTGAGAGTTTGGATAAATACATCTAAATGTATAAATGAAAGAAGTTTAAAGGTCTTTGATTTGCAGTTTGAAAAAAAAAATAGTTTATGTTCATCACCACAGTGAATATGTTATCAATTCATTTAGTAGTATTCATTATAGTTTATTTACAACAAAAGTGATGGTTAATACGTGGTACATTTGTTATTTTCAAACTAGTCTTCACTGGTAATGGTAAACCTGTAACAAACCTTTATTTAACTGACTGACACTTCTGTGGCAAACCAAGTGGCATCATTGAAGACTTTGAGATGCAAAGATAATTTACATGTAAAAAAAAAAAAAAAATGGACACACTTGCAGCATGTTTTCCAGAATTGTGATGAAGAAGTTGTGAAGTCGGACACTTTCTACTTTCTGTAGAGTCACCTGATCTACATTAAAATCACACAGTTTGTGTTCATGCAGGCGAAACCAAAAGCCTTTGCTTAACTTTTAAATTGCCGCTACATTTTCTTGCCGATACACAACTGATCAAAATGTTGTTTCTAAGCTGAATTTGTGCATGTGTGTAAAAATGTGAGCAGTCATGTAATCTACAGAATATTTCATAAAGTATATGAGGATACGGGGTGTGATATACGATCATGTTGTACATGTAAATGATACCACTTTAGATCTTATATAAATCTTGTATATTTGATTCTACATGTAGTAAAATTGTGTAGTCAGCAGAACTGACTGAAAGGTGTTAGATTAGGAATTATATGTTTAATGGTTGTTGTTAGATCATTCAAAAACAAAATGTTATCAAGTATCCTATACACTGTTAACCCTTGGGAGTAAAAAAATGCAAAATTCTGACAGTATCATACCATTTTCAATTAAAACAGTAATATACCTTAAAAAGCAATGCTTTCTGGGTTATATTTGTCATTTTCAAGAAAATAGCCTACAGGAATATACTGTGAACTAGATAAAAAAGTTTGTAGACAAACTTTACGTTGTGTAGGAAATTATTTGCATTTTGATTGATATTTTGGACCTACAAATACACTTCCAGATACATACGCACACACACACTTACACAAAGGCCCAAAGCGCAGAGGACGAAAAGGACGGAAGAATGCCCATTTAAGGGAGACAATGTTGTCACCAAACCCCCCTTGACTGAGGCAGTAGAAGGCTGATGTCACATGCTTTAGTTCCTCTGGAATAAACCCAAGAATCTGCATAGGAACAATGTAACCCAGTTCCGTATAAATATGACTGCTTTTTTGACTGTTGGTTGTTGCATTTTTGATTCTGATGTCGAGTGCATCCCTGGAGAGAATTTAGTTCTCTTCTAGCTCAGTTTATTAACTGCAATTCTTTTTGCTTTTATTGCTCTGCTGTATTATTTTAACTTGAAAACCTCGGATGAGAACAAGTTATTTTTTTACTCCTGCTTGAACTGCTTTAAGGTAAATAGCCTGTGTAATATCCACTCATACAGGACTGCCCTGTTGAGATTGGATAAGATGAAGTTTTATAACCTGTAACTTTTTGATGATTTGCTACAAATATTAATCATTGTGTAACCAGTATTTTTTACCTCTTGTTTTAATAAATTTTTATTTTGAAAGACAAACACTGTTAAGTCTTACTTCAGCCTATAAAGACAGGTCTATAGTAATATACAGAGCATTATATTATACTTTGCCTGACCAAAGACAACGAAGGATCCAAGAACGATTCTATTGGAGAGTAAGCATGAATTTGATCCATATGCCTAGTTGTCAATGATTATTGTTTACGAGAGTGTAGGGACACACCTAGATTTACTGGTATAAATTAAACAAGCTAGTGATATTCTGACCTGACAGAAAAAGACTACCTAGCTACTTTGATACTAGGGGTTCTTCAGGGGGATGAGATAAATACCAGATCTCACCACAGTTGGCATGAAAAAGCCTTGCCAGAAAGTTTGAAGAAGTTTTAAAAGCTTGAAGTTTGAAGGTTTTTATAGTTCCAAGTTTTAGTTTAGTATTTTTAAAAGTTTGAAGGTTTTCAGTTTAGAAATATTAGAGAGAATGGAAAATGAGTCTCGATGGATTAGAAATAGTACATAGAATGGCAGCTGATGGAGTCTAATGGGCCTCTACAACAGTCAAACTTTGAATTTAGTTTGGAGTTAGAATGACAGACAGATAGATAGATAGATAGATAGATAGATAGATAGATAGATAGATAGATAGATAGATAGATAGATAGATAGATAGATAGATAGATAGATAGATAGATAGATAGATAGATAGATAGATAGATAGATAGATGGCACTATCATTGCACATATTTTAAAATCTTCATCATAACATTTATAGCAGCAGCTCCTAATAATAAGGAAATGATATTGTAAGAACAGCAAAAGTGATTGACGCGCGTTGTCACAGTAACCAGGTGAAGGTAATGAGGACATTTAATTGCTAGGCCTACATTATGAGACACCATTGCTCTGCTCCCTCCAAAAATACATATTCTACAAGAGGGTAAAACTTTCCTCATACACAATCAAAATAAATCTATTACGATTGTCACTTTCAAAGTGAAATGTGAAAATAAATGGAAAGTGTTGCGCCATTACAGTAACAGTTATAGATGCTCACGTGGCATTCAAGATTACTTTTAATTTTACTTTTCTTTTGTTGAGCATTACAGCCAATCACACAAGACTCTGTTGATCTAATGATGCAATGCCCAATCAGATGAGTTGAAAAGTGCAGATATGATGTAAGATATTAATTCATAATCCTTTTGTTTTTTCATGCTACTCAATTAACAATGTCTTGATTTTCTAATGCGTAAAAAGCAATTGACTAATTCATAAACGGTTCTTGTCATAAAAGAATGACATTTTCCCTCCACAAAAAAAAGTTTAATACATTATTTTAATCGACAGTAATCATTATTACAATATCACGAGCAATAATCGACAATAATGACGTTTTTTCCAGTTACTAGGCAAAAAAGTTGCTGTCAAAACCGCCAACAGATCAGAGCAAATCACTTTTATTGTCTGAGATTTACCGATTCAATAATATTAGAAAAGCATCCCAGTTTTATTTACATAGGCTACTTTGATTTTAGTTGTTTGAGTTATAAATGTATTATTTTTTGACTGCTTTTTTATAAGATTTTTATTTAGATTTTTTTTTCTTTATTTGAAAGTATATTGGGTTTGTATAAAGGCTGGTTTCTAAAGTACTTCTTCCAGCCTCTATTTCATGGGTAGCCTAAATGTGTTCCATTCACACCTTAACATTTTGGGCCCTATCTTGCACCCAGCGCAATTGACTTTGTACACCGACGCATGTATCATTCCTATTTTGCACCCGCGCAAAGCGCGCTTTTCCCTCCACAGAAGCACGTCGCTAAACTAGGGAATGAACTTGCGCTCCCTGGGCGGTTCAGCGCAAAAAAGGAGGCGTGTTCCGGCGCAAACGTTCCTTCATGCTATTTTGCAGGTTTAGAAAACAATTGCGCCACTAACCAGGAAAAAATAGTTTAAAGTCAGTGGCGCGTTGCGCATGTTATTCATATGCTATTTTAAGGGCGCATGCTTGGCCATAATCAATGTAGCGTGTGCACAACGCGCATACACTTTGATTCTCTCATCTACACAGAAGCAGCAGTTTTCATTTTTGCAAATCATACATTATTACGATAGATAGATAGATAGATAGATAGATAGATAGATAGATAGATAGATAGATAGATAGATAGATAGATAGATAGATAGATAGACAATTTATTATAAAAGCAATAAAGCATACATCTAGCTTACACATTTACCCAAATTATCATACGCCTTTTTAACCGAAGTTAATTTGGGTGGGTTTCTCCATCCCCAACGTCCCTGACGAGAGCGTTGTTCTCCTCGGCTGTGAACCGCTCCTGGCGCGCGCCTGGCAAATCCGCCGTTATGATAGGAATCCGCTTTAGAACAAGCGCGTCTGCTCTTAAAGGGAATGTGAGATGACGCTCTGATTGGTTTATTTCACGTTACGCCCAAACCACACCTATGAATAATGAAGCTCTTCAGACCAACCCATTTTAGATTTGCGCCTGGCGCAAGAGTCATTTATCCCGCCGGGAAACTAGCAACAGCGCCAAGACCCGCTCACAAAGTTACTTGCGCTTTGCGCTATGACACTTGCGTTTCAGATTGTTAAAATAGGGCCCTTAGTCTTTTACTGTTATGTGTCAACAAGATTCAACAAGACATTTTCACCTGGCTATACCCAATGTTTAGATCTGTTGTGGTATTTATGCAAATTAGCACATACGTAATTAGATTATGCACCGTTTGTCCATGTTAACAAACAATTTAAAAAAACTTGTAATACATTTTTTGTTTGTCTTGATGTAAATAATCAACTCAGTAATTTTCATTGTGATATCTAAAGGTTAAAATCTTTACCCTATTCACGTAAGAAAAATAATAAATAGGCGTATGAATAGGCTATATTTGGGTCTTTTTCGAAACTTTCCCCTAATGGGATTCTTCGGGACTTTTTTTTCCTTACTCAGGACATATTGAGGATACAAAATCAGTTGAGTTTGATTCTGTTGCAATTTGTTCAACCTTTTTTCATAAAATGACTGGACTAGTCTGTTATCAAGACATAACATTAGAATTCAACCAAGCCATGCAATAAAGTTAAATAAATGCTGAGAAAACTCACATCATACATTCAATAAGATATATGCAAGAGCAAACTAAATACACTAATATGTGTCAAGAAGTTCAGTATGATTGCACAAAATCTCGTCTCAACACTTTTGATTAATGCCTACGCAATTATTAATTTTGTCTTTTCATTTGAATGTCAACATTTGTAAGATTTTGTTATTTTTTAATGTAATAGGGGTTATGCGGAACGCCCAACGTTCGAACCGGAAAACAGGTATAAGCATTTCCGGTTTGCACTACCGTACGTATCTGCAGCGGTAGGTGATCTCTGAGGTAACTTATTTTTCGCTTTTTTAGAATACAATTCTTATTTCTGTTTGAATTAAAATGTCACGAATGCTTAAGTATCAGAAAAAAATTTTTTATAAAAAAATAAAATGCAGTCTTCATTTGATTGTTTTAATCGTCTGCAAGCAAATATGATAGGTTAAACTACTATGATAGCATACAAGTCTAAACTAACTTACTGATAGTTAGCTAACTCTACATACTAACTTACATACCTTCATAATCATGAATAAATGAGGAGGCATAAAAACTTAAATCCTTTAGGGACCGTTTGGTATTTATGGAATGGACCACCGGAGGAAAATAGGGGAGGGTCATGTCTTTTTATTCTTTGTTGAGGGGAGGGTCATCCAACTTTTTTTAGTCTAGGGGGAGGGTCACCCAACTTTTGTATTCATGAAAACAGCAACATTTCAAAGTGTCTTGTTTGGTGACTTGTCTTGTTTTATTTTTTACATGTAGCTCTCGCGGTCTCGGCCCCCCATCGCTATCAGATGCGTCTGACCCAACAAAAATCCAGTTTGGCGCTGTTTGAGTTTGACAGTGCGCGCTCAGAAAAAGTGCATCATGTCAGAACAGAACGCCAATGAAATGTTTACTCGGCAAAGCTTTAAAGCACGAGCAAATAATGAACTTTTGTGATTGCGAATAAGTGCAATGTCCTGTGAGTGTAACTCTACCGCTGCATTAACATGTGATGTGAATGTTGTCAGGAATCAGAACAACACAAACAGGTAAAGTTTGCAAGGATGTTTATTTGCACAAAGGAACAGTCACGGCAGGTAAGTTTGACGAGTAGTGGATAAATCTGGATGAGTTTATGGATGAGAATGATCTGACAAAGTCTCTTATCTGTTACAGGTTGCAGATGAACGGATGAGATCAGGCGGTCGGAAGAAAGTTGGCAGATGAAGACAGGGGATCCGATGAACAGGCTGGATAGCAGGTAAGTATACGAAGGAGGTAAGTAAAGTCTTCGTCTTGGTATGAGAGAGTCAGAATGTTGATGTTCTATCAACGAGACCTGACAACTGACTGAGGGAACTGGTGAGGTATATAAACAGTGAGTGAAGTGGCAGAAGATTGGCGACCGGTGCTAATGACAGGTGCAGGTGATCAGAACTCAGGGGATGCAGAACGAGTGGGCGGAGTGTAGAGATCTGGCGCTGACGCTGATGTATCCGTGACAAATGTAGGCTACGTCGAGTTTTACAGTATTGGGACTGAGGCGCCAGAACTCAGCTGATAGAATGTGCGCTGTTGCACGATACTGCCATATTTTAGTTTCCATCCTTATTTTGTTTCCACAATAATGTTAGTGAGTATATCTACTGAAATTGCCACCATAACAGTGGAGTGTGATGTGTAAGATGTAGGGCTACCACATCTTTAAATTACTAAGTTAACATAAAATATGTAGATCTAGACCAAAAAACTAGTTGAGGATAAATTCGTTAAAATTGGGCAATTCCAGCGTTATGGACGTGACATTTGCTGTCAAAACTTGAAATATAAATTCTCAGAAAATGCATTTAATACCAATATATTGAAACATCTGTTTATACACTCACCTAAAGGATTATTAGGAACACCTGTTCAATTTCTCATTAATGCAATTATCTAATCAACCAATCACATGGCAGTTGCTTCAATGCATTTAGGGGTGTGGTCCTGGTCAAGACAATCTCCTGAACTCCAAACTGAATGTCAGAATGGGAAAGAAAGGTGATTTAAGCAATTTTGAGCGTGGCATGGTTGCTGGTGCCAGACGGGCCGGTCTGAGTATTTCACAATCTGCTCAGTTACTGGGATTTTCACGCACAACCATTTCTAGGGTTTACAAAGAATGGTGTGAAAAGGGAAAAACATCCAGTATGCGGCAGTCCTGTGGGCGAAAATGCCTTGTTGATGCTAGAGGTCAGAGGAGAATGGGCCGACTGATTCAAGCTGATAGAAGAGCAACTTTGACTGAAATAACCACTCGTTACAACCGAGGTATGCAGCAAAGCATTTGTGAAGCCACAACACGCACAACCTTGAGGCGGATGGGCTACAACAGCAGAAGACCCCACCGGGTACCACTCATCTCCACTACAAATAGGAAAAAGAGGCTACAATTTGCACGAGCTCACCATAATTGGACAGTTGAAGACTGGAAAAATGTTGCCTGGTCTGATGAGTCTCGATTTCTGTTGAGACATTCAGATGGTAGAGTCAGAATTTGGCGTAAACAGAATGAGAACATGGATCCATCATGCCTTGTTACCACTGTGCAGGCTGGTGGTGGTGGTGTAATGGTGTGGGGGATGTTTTCTTGGCACACTTTAGGCCCCTTAGTGCCAATTGGGCATCGTTTAAATGCCACGGCCTACCTGAGCATTGTTTCTGACCATGTCCATCCCTTTATGACCACCATGTCCCCATCCTCTGATGGCTACTTCCAGCAGGATAATGCACCATGTCACAAAGCTCGAATCATTTCAAATTGGTTTCTTGAACATGACAGTGAGTTCACTGTACTAAAATGGCCCCCACAGTCACCAGATCTCAACCCAATAGAGCATCTTTGGGATGTGGTGGAACGGGAGCTTCGTGCCCTGGATGTGCATCCCACAAATCTCCATCAACTGCAAGAGGCTATCCTATCAATATGGGCCAACATTTCTAAAGAATGCTTTCAGCACCTTGTTGAATCAATGCCACGTAGAATTAAGGCAGTTCTGAAGGCGAAAGGGGGTCAAACACAGTATTAGTATGGTGTTCCTAATAATCCTTTAGGTGAGTGTATATATACGCTAGCTAATTATTGCTATATGACAGCATAGGCTAATTATTGACAGCTTTCTCAATTCATAAGTCTGCTATTATGCTATTAAATATTGATAATGTAAATAACCTTCGTTTACAATAGCAGTTAAAATGTTAATGTAGTGCTAGACATTTGTCCTGCATTAGTTATTGATTAGTTTTGCATGAATCATGAAACTTTTTCAGCAGTTCTCTGGGAAGCATTAAAAAAATAGTAGTTATTGATTAGTTAATAGTGAACTACCACTTTCATCTGTGTGCTATTACTTACTAATTCGTTAATCAGAGTTTCTTGTTAGTTAATATTGTGTTACTCATTTGTTCCTGTGTAGTTATTCATTAACGAAGGAACCTTATTCTAAAGTGTTACCAAAACATGATCTTTGTGTGGAAGAGATATTACAATAAACTTCTATGTCTGTTATAACAGAGTAAACATGAATCAGTTCTCAGGAAAACAGAACCGCTGTTGTCAGATGAAGAATTACAACTCATATGTGCAGATGAACAGAAACCTGTATAAAAAATCAATATAACATATTTCCTAAATTTTGTTGATCCATGATTAAAGTTATGCACAATGTGAAATAACTTTTAAAGAATGTTTTAAGATGGAAGCTACAAACAGAGAAACCAAACAACTCACATTTGTCTGATATGATTTTTTTTTTAATGTTATAATTATGATGTTTTGAAGCATTTGTACATTTTATTGCTGTATTGATAGAATGTGATTGTACTAAATGCTTTACCTTATATCTTCAGTAGCCCGTGTTTATTCCTGGTTTACTTTGAGTCGTATTCTTGCTCCCAGATCTTCAATGTCGTTGGCAGGGTCATTGATATCCTTCAAATGGTTTGGAAACTCGACACAGATTGTGTTGATTTCATCCCCTCTACGCTAGATTTTAAATTGTGTGTAAATGCGGTGTAAATTGTCTGTGAGTCCACTGAGTTGTGATGTTCCTATATCTGTTGAGCAATCTCATCCACCTGATGGGATCCGCAGTGGGTCTGAAGACCAGAGCACATAGCTTTTCTTCATTAGGATAAACTGGACTATACATGTTGAAGAGAACATCAGGATTTGTGTCCAGCTCAGCTTCTCTAATTCGTTTCCGATCATAGACACTCAAGCCTGAAACTTTGGATTGTGAAGCTCCAGCTCCTGTTTTAAACGTCTTATTCACCAGCTCATCCTTATAAACCCTTGTGGTTTCACAAGCCGAACAGAAGACGACAGGAATTATTGCTCAGCACAGCCAACGCACATATTTGATTCAGTGCCCAGATCTACACGTGTCTCATGGTTTCTCCACATAACTCTGAAACTGTTATCTTATGTTTTATTGTGTTTGTGTTCATGTTCCTATGTTTATTTTGTCGATTCTCGTTACTATAGTTACTAAATTCTCTTTGTTCCCACATTTAATTATTTCCACATGTATCTAGTTAAGCTCTCTGTGTAAAAGTACTTCCTGTTTTGTTCATTCCTTTGTCGTTTCTCGTCTTTAGTGGTCTGAGTTTCTTCCTTTGTGTATTCTCTCTGATTATTATTAAAGTGTTTATCTTGGATTACTTGTGTAATGCATTTTTTTATTTGAGGTTTTTGCTTTGTTTCCCCTGTGTATGGTTTACTTTTTTGTTTGACCGTGACAAGGTTAATGTGTGTTAACAATGTGGTAACAGTGTAGTAACAGTACAAATGTCCTCTAGTTTTTTTTTTTTTTTTTTGTAGTCAAGATTTTAATAAGATTTGTGTTTATACAGAAATTGGATTTTAACAATAAACACACCCTGAGAAATACTGTGACAGATTTGATCATACTTGAATACGACTTGAATATGACAGAGAAGAGAAATAAAAGAAATATAGATTTGGTCTGCTTTAAATCTGATGAAAGAAGGACTTCAATGTCTCCCGTCAGGTGAAACATGATCTCTGTGTGGAAGAGATGAAACTTCTGTTATATTCATGATCTCATATCTATTATTACAGAGTAAACATGAATCAAATAGTTGCTATGATAAATGAATCACATCCCTTCTGTGCACATCATGAATAATAGTGAATATTCATACAGAACTTTGGGCAACACTTTACAATGAGGTTTCATTAGTTAACATTATTTAACTTTAGGAATGAACAAAACTTCTACAGCATTTATTAATCTTAGTTAATGTTAAGTTAAACATTTACTAATACCAGAAGTTTTATTTGTTAACATTATTTAATGCAACAACAAGTGTGATTGTATTATACTGTCTGTACCTCATGTTTCAGGCAGTTGTTGTCTAAGTCTTCTGTTTTCAAATTCAAGGTCTTGAATTCTTGCTGTCAGATCTTCTATATGGTCATAGACAGGACTGTTTCTGACAGGACTGTTATTGATCTCCTGAAGATGGTTTGAAAACTCGAGACAGAATATTTCCAGATCTTCCCGCTTACCAATGACATTAATCACGTCTCGGACTGGCTCTGTAACTCGTCTGTGAGTCCACTGAACAGTGAGTTTTTTATGTTTTTTTCTGATGATTATCATCCACCAGATGGGATCTCTTTCAGGTCTGAAGAGAAGACTATGTAGATTTTCCCTACGTGGTGGATGAACTGGTTTATAAACTCCGAAGAGAACATCTGCATTTCCGTCCAGCTGATTATCTCTGTATGTTTTTCGTCTATTGTCATTCCACCTTGTAGCATTTTCTCCTCCATAGATGTCTCTGAACCTGTCCCTGACCCCGTCCCCCACTGATAATTGTGTTCCCATCCCTGGTCTGCGCTGGTGTTTGAGGATTGTGAAGCTCCAGTTTAAAGCTGTTGTTAACCAGCTCACGCTTATAAACTCTAGTGATTACGCAAATATCTCAGATTACACTATCCATGGTGCCCGTCTCTGAATAATCACGTCCACGGAGGTCCGAAGAGCAGAACATGCAGACGGTCTCGTCTATAAACTCTGAAGAGAACATCTGGATGCTTCTGTGTCTCCTTTCTTCCCTTTCAGTCATGCTTCTAACATCCGATCCTTCATGTCTCTGCCATTTCTGCTTCTCCCTTATGAAATATGATCTTCTCCATCACAAGACGAAGGGAAGAAGGCAGGAACTAGCTCAGCGGAAACCCAGCACAGATTTGCCAAAATTAAAATGAATCAACATGTTCATGTTTTCCAGAAGGGTTTAGTCACATGACTCTCTAACAGAATCTCAGTTCTCAGTGAACAAACCTCAAAACAACAAAGCTCAAAGTGTCAATATATCAGATTTTGTGTATGTAGTCAAATACAAAGATGTGTTTAGACAGGACAACAGAGCAGAGAAAGGAAGAACAGGGTGGAATCAGGAGAAACTAAAAAAAGGAAATGGACAAAATCAGAGTTTGAAATGAACTTTTTCACGTTCTCGTCAGGGCCGTAAAACACAGAGAAGTGACATTGGGGATGGAGAAACACACACAAATTAGCTTCGGTTAAACAGGCGTATGATCATTTGGGTAAATGTGTAAGCTAGATTTATGCCTATTTTTTCACATCTTCATGGACACAACAATGATTTCCCTCGTGTGTTAATATTTTTCCTTGTAATAATGTAGCCTATGGTTTGCAAACATGGGAACTGCTGCGTCTGTGTGTAGATGAGAGAAGCAAATTGTATGTGTGTTGTGCACATGCTACATTATGGCCAAGCATGCGCCCTTAATCAGAGTTTCTTGTTAGTTAATAGTAGCTACTAGATTGTAAATATTGTGTTACACATTTGTTCCTTTGTAGTTATCATTAATGAAGGAACCTTATTCTAAAGTGTTACCCATGTTTTCATCTGACGGGAGACATCGAAGATCTCAGATCGCAGACCAAATATGAAGTTCTTGTGTTTCTCTTCTCTGTCACACTTTAGCCAGACAACTGTGATTAAATCTGTCACACTAGTTTATATGTATCTGCATGGGTGTGTTTATTGAAAATCAATTTCTGGATAAAGCCTGTATTTCTATATAGTTTCTATATATCACTTTCTATAGACCTTATGTAGCTCCGCCCCTTTTCAGCGCTGCGCTCGTTGTCTTTTGACTTCCGGTCTGTGTTTTCACAGCGATTCTGCGTGTTTATTAATGAACGTCCCGTTTTAAAATATTCCCGGTCGACTGACATTTGTTAAGCCATCTGCTTTAAACATCACACACAGTCCTCATGATAACTTTCGTTCACTTTACATTAAGTAAATCCACTTCAAAAGCTAATTACTCCTGGACAGCAATGCCATGAACAGAAACTGGACAGCAATGCCATGACCAGAAACGGAAGTTAAAAGACAGTATTCTAAAGATGGCGGCGCCCTCGTATCTCTGGCAGGTCTATATAAACCTTAAATTCTTGCCAACAAAAAAATCTTATTATATATCATTGTTCTCTTCTTGTATTCTGTTCCTGAGATCATTTTCAAAATAAAACCTAAACTGCTGTGTTTTGATCATTTGCTCATCATTTATTTCAACCTGACATTTTAATGAACTTTTAATGATGGTTAAATGTCAGAATAAAAAGCTAGAATTGAATAAACTTGAACAAAAGCGTATGTGACCTAATGAAAGTAGTAATGTATAGCCTATTACAAGTAACTTTGGTCGCGGGCCAATATTTTTTTTAGCCAGTAGATGGCGGGCCAGCTACACAGAGTAGGCCTGGATACAAATTAAATACTCTTATATAGGCCTATAATCGCGGAATATGATGGGTCCGTCACGTCCGTGGATCATTCGTTCAATTGTTTTTTTTTTTTGTTTTTTTTTTTTTTAATTAAAACCAAAAATAAAAAGATGAAAAACGACTTGTTTTTCCATTATTTATTTATATATATATATATAAAAAAACGAATAACGACGGGTTTTCTGATTGTGCTCAGATCAAAAATAGAAAAAATTAATTACTGGATTAGACAAATTTTAATTTTGAATTTAACACCTTAGGCATGATATATCAAGGAAAACATTTTAAACAGATCAAGTAGCCTACTATTGTGGTAACAGATTACAGCCATTTTAATAAAGGTGCATGTGAATAGCAATCATACCTCATTCGCTTACAGTCCGACCTTTGAACTTTATTCCTTTTTTATTATTATTATTTATTCGGGACACACACCTAAGGTTTAAGAAGGTCTGCGCGGGACTGTTTTTTTCCGTCCCGCTCCCACAAGGTTCTATTCAGCAACCGCTTAAAATACACTCGGTGTTCACCCGCTTTATTTCCCGACCTGACAGTCCGCAAAATTTAGATCTCGTTTCCATAATCTCACATTCAAATGTCTCTAACGGAAAGAGAGAGATTAAGTAGGCTAGCCTATAACAATTATAAATGGCTATACAAAAATTGTGTTCGTGTCAACATAAAATATTATTTTAACATTGTAGCCTACTGTCAGCAGAGAAAAAAAATGCCACAGGAATGAAATATAAATAACATAAATTGAATAGGACAAAGCCCACTCAAATTTCAAAGCAACATAAACGAAAATCATATTGCCCTACTGAGAAATGAAGTAGGCTATTTTCTGCCGAACTATTTCAAACATCCTTGCAAAAAAATTATGTTGTTGACTGACAGCTCCTCAGAGGTGTAGCCTACAGGTGGTCAAGAATTAAGCGCGGATACGCTGTCAAAAGATGTTGGAAGTGGGCTATTGTCAGTCAGACCGCCCGCTCCGTCCAAAGTACACCAGACTTCTGACCGCTACCGTCTTTTGACGCGCGAATGCACACAAAGTGGTCAAGCATATAACTAGACGCGGCAGGCGCGAATTTGACGCGCTATTCGCGGCCGGTGTGAACGCACAGTTATAGCCTACTTTAAAATGTAATCCCGCGCCGCATGGCGGTGAAATCGCCGCGCGACTACGGCTTTTCTCAAGTATTGGAAGAGTTTTGTGCAGCATTTAGGACTTCCAAAATAATCCGGCGGGCCAGAAAATATTGCTGGCGGGCCAATTTTGGCCCGCGGGCCGCCAGTTGTCGTTCCCTGGCCTGTTGGAACGAATGTGGGTTTTTTATGCAAACTGCCTGTTTGTCTTTGTGTTGTTTATAAACCCAACCCGGTCGCACTAAATGCATCTCTAGCACACATTGTGTTTATCGTGCAATTTTTACTCGAAAATTTGTTTTTACGTGCATAGGATACGCATGAGTAGGTAAAGGGTAGGTTTAGTAATGGTGTGGGGTGCGTGTGTATTACCTACACGCAATAAATGCATATCATATGCACGTAAAAACTCATTTTCATGTATAAATTGCAAGATAAACACAATGCATGCTGTAGAGACGCATGAACACAAATGTGATTCATTTTGCCCATTTCCTCTTTTTAGTTTCTCCTGATCCCACCCTCCGTCTCTCTTTCTCTTCTCTGTTCTCCTGTCTAAACACCTTTGTATTTGTCTATAATGTTGCTACATCCACAACATCTGATTGATTGACACTTTGAGCTTTGTGTTTTGAGGTTTGTTCAATGAGAACTGAGATACTGTTAGTCACGTGACTAAACCCTTCTGGAAAACATGAACATGTGGATTCATTTTCATCTTGGCAAATCTGTGCTGGGTTTCCGCTGAGCAAGTTCCTGCCTTCTTCCCTGACTTGTCATTGTGAAAGAATCTGTCTTGTAATGGAGAAGAACAAATGTCGTAAGGGAAAAGTAGAAGAAATGGCAGCTGTCAGAGACATGTATGAAGGACTAAATGTTGGAAGCATGACTGAAATGGAACAAAAGAGACACAGAGACACCCAGCTGAACCAGCATCCAGATGTTCTCTTCAGGGTTTATAGACGAGGCCGTCTGCATGTTCTGCTCTTCAGACCCACGAACGGCTCCCAGTGGATGCAAATGTTCAGAGATGGACATCTAAACCTCTTCGCTCAGTGGAGTATCAGACATGTTCACCAGCAGGTTCGGGATGTGATCAATGTCTCTGGAAGTCTGGAGGAATTGCAAAGATTCTGTGACAGGTTTCCAGATCAGCTGCAGGAGTTTCATGACAGTGTTGAAGAAATTGAAGATCTGAGAGCAAGAATTCAAGACCTTGAATTAGAAAACAGAAGACTTAGACAACAATAAAGGTCTGCCAAAGATATGAGGTAAACAATATAATATAATAATATAATAATAAAATACAAGCTTATTCTTTTAAAACAGCTTAGAAAGTGCATGTTGTGTGTAGTTTTGTGAATAACGGGAGACTGGAGTTGGTTGGCACAGCTTAATTTCTGAGACGATCCGCGGGTGATCGAGTAATAAAAAATATTGTGGATATGAGAGATAAATCATTAATGTGTTGATTTTAATGAAAACATGAACTCGCATTTCAGGTGAAACGCAACGAACGAGCGCGTCACCATTTTACTTTCATTTTCAACAACAGCAACGCCTATCTCTTCAGGGAAAACAATCAATGAAAACATAATCCTATATTTAAAACATTCCACACATGCTAGCATGACTAAACTTAGTGTTTTTACTAGTTGCCATATCAACACTATAGCCTAGAGAAAGAAAGAAAAAAAATGCGCCAAAGTTAAAAAAAATCTTTGGAAGATATCACTATACATTTATTTAGCGTTTATTTAAAATGAGACAAGCTGATATTATTTTAATCTTATATCTGTTATTTCACAGTTGAGATAGTCCTTTAATGCTGATCTAACCAGCAGAAGACACTCGCAGGGTTTAAACCCCAGTTGTTCAGGCGGGGCATGTTGTCACACTGCGTTACAATGAGCCGCTATTAGAACTATGATATTCTATTCTACACTTTTATGAATTCTATTGAGAAACCATTAGAAAAGATGAATAAAGACTAAGAGTCAGAAATTATTAATTATTATTATGTTTTTAACTATGCTGTATAGCTGTGTTTCGCAGTGTTTGTTGTCAAACTCAAAAATTACTTTATTTTGAATTAATAAAAATGCCATTAGGCCTATTTTATAAGAAAAAAGTTGATGTATTTTATTGACAAAATATTTTAGTTTGTCTTGTATATATATCATAGACTGTAAAAAAAAAAAAAATATATATATATATATATATATATATATTTTTTTTTTTTTTTTTTTTTTTTTTATTAAATCAGAAAACATTTTAATCTGTAATATGGTCATGTGACAATGAACCCCACCTATGGGGCATTTTGTCACATTTCACTATATTCCCTTCTTTCAGGATAAATCAAGAAAAAAGTATACTCCATATTAATGAAACAAAACCACATAATTGTACTAGACGTGTGAAATTAATGTGAGAAAAAAATAAATACTCTGAACCCAAAGTGAATAAACACAAACTGAGAAAGTCAGAAAGTGTCAGGTTGTGCCCGCTCTCCTCTTCCTCCTAGAGGTCATAAAACACAAAGGAACCTATACTTGAAATAATAATTTGACAGCTTTAACTAAATTCTCCACAATGCAAGTTCAACTGAGTTCAAGTTAACGGAAGCAACATAAAGGGCTTCATTTTATTTATCATCAGATAATTTGAAGATCAAAGACATCAGCACTGTAATATAATCTTTGCACTAAGTTTAAAAAGGCGACAGATTTTATTTACACTAAGAGAAAATAGTGATAGATTGATCCGTGCATCTCTAGTAACATCTAGAGGGGGGTGGGATGGTTTATTCATTTAAACCAATGATAAATTGTCATAATAGTCATAAAATAGTCAATCAGACAAATGTGAGTTAAGTGTAGCACAGTTTTCTGTTTGTTGCTTTCCTTTTAAAAGTCTTCAAGTGTCTTTTAACGTGCGAGTAACCGGCCACATTTGCCAGATCTACAGTAAATATGCATTAACAAAGATGAAGTTAAACCAAACGCTCATTCAAGAACACTAATACTAAAACAAAGAGTTCAGTCCTAATAGACCTTATGCGCCAGAGACACAGGTGCGCCGCCATCTTTAGAATATTTTCTTTGAACTTCCGTTTTAGCGGCAGCTCAGTATATCTCTATGGCATCGCTGTGGAAGAGAAATTAGCTGGTGAAGTGGATTTACTTATTGTAGAGTTAACGAGTTATCACGAGCATTGTGATGTTTAAAGCAGATGTCTTAACATATGTCAGTAGACCGGGAAGATTTTAAAATGGGCAGTTCATTCATAAATTCTTAAAGGGGTCATATAATGGTACATGCACTTTTACAAGTTGATTGTACTGAAATGTGTGTTGGCAGTGCCTGTACACAACCATCATAAAATGATAAAAATCCATCCAGTGTTTTTTTTTTAATCTCCTTATATGTTTTCCCCTCTCTCAAATCAAGCCGTTCGACTGTGATGTCACAAAATCGACGCCCCTCCCACGATTGTTGATTGACAGCAGCGTTTCAACACAGACCCGCCCTCGCTCGTGAGCGAGCTGTCATCATAGTCCGCCATTGTTGATACGCTGGAGCACTGTCTATGAGCAGAATGGCTCTAAGCGATTGTGGTGTTCTGTTCTTGGGTGTAATAAGGAACACAGCATCATTTTGATGTTCCTAAATCTGAACCGCTGAAGACGCAGTGGCTGAGTTTGTTTTCGAAGGGAATATTCCCCACGATCAACGTCAATGCTTTCATGTTTGCACGAATCATTTCACACACCAGACTGCTTTACACACGAGGGTCAGTATAAAGCTGGTTTTGCTAAGAAGCTGCTCCTGAAAAAAGGATCGGCAACTATTCGTGTTCCTGCTGCACCTCCAGAAGAAGAAGTGAATGCGGCTGTTTACACTCAGGGTACATTACGGCATGTTTTCTATGTACAATTTTCTCAATATAATTCATAATCCCACGTTTATAATGAACAACGTGTTATGGTTATTGTGTTAGAAACGGTGTCCGCACAGAACAGAGGGGCGGGGTGAGCAAAGCTCATTATCATTTAAAGACACATGCACTGAAACGGCGTGCTGAAAACAGAGCTGTTTTTGACCAGGTAAAATTAGTGTTTTCTTACAATACTAATGAGAATTTTTAATTAAAGTATATTACAAACTTTTAATTTAGACCCTAAAGAATCATATTAGCTTGTACAAAAATGGCATTATATGACCCCTTTAAGATCGCTGTGGAAATACAGACCAGAGCGCACCGCTGAAAACGGGCGGGGCTACAGAAGGTCTTATAGATAACACGAGTCAACATGTGAAAGCTGTAATTCATCGTCTATGACATGTTCTATTCGCATGCATATTTTCATGCATGTTTACTCTTTAATGATAGACATAAAATAATTAATATATTAGCTGTTGATTTGTTTTAGCTACATCTTCCACACAGAGAGCATGTTAAGAGGAAGGCCTGCTTCATTTCAGCGTTTCTCTGAAGGATCGAAGGGTTTTCAATATCAACCTGTGTTTTACATTAAGAAAGCAAGCGTACATTGGTGATGTTTCCTTTTCTTTTGAAGGAGTGTGTTCTGGAACGGCCTACGAACTCCTTGTGAGTCTTGAAGCTGATTTCTGCCTGATGAAACTGCAGACTATCTTCAGTAAAAAAAAATCTACAATTTATTATAATTCTGACTCTTGTCTTATATTGACTGAACTTCTAACTCTCTTCATTAATCATATCTGGTCCTTGTCTTTAACTGAAAATTCCCTAACACTTTGTTTTATATTTAATTTCATAGGCTAATCATTTATAATCATTGATCATTTATGTAGTTGTCATTAGATTTATCATTTATTCATATTATCATTATTATTATTATTCAATTTACATAATTTATTCATTTAGTCATATAATAATTTTATTATAATTCATGTATGTCATTTTATGTTTTTATATATTATGTTTTTATTGGCAGCTGCTATTTGCACTAAGTACAAATAAACTACAATATAAAAATACAATGGGGCATGTTGTCACAACGGGAAGCTGCCATGAAATTGTCATATTATTATTGTTCATTTATTTATCAACAAGCTTGTATAAGATATGGTGATACTGAAATTTTAGTTTAGTTTCAGACCAACATTTGTAGTGATATTCTCATTTTCTAATAAAGATTTCCAGTTTAACAACATCATGATCATGCACTCTTCATTTAGTCAAAGTATATTAGTGTAAATGGGTTGGGGAGTTCAGGAAGTAATCCAACAATGAGTTCCTGTGACTGATTCTGTGTTTGTTTTTGTGACCAGCATGACTCCACGGCCACATTTGTTCCTTTAGATAATACTACTGTAAAAAGTGTTCAGTTCACTTACTTAAAAAAATTGTAAACCTGTTGCCTTAAAATTATTACGTAAATAAACTCAATGCTTAACTGAAAAAAATAAGTTATATGAACTTGACAATTCCAGATAATTTTAAACACACAGTATAGTATGGAGATCAGATGCATTTATTTTGAATAAAAGCATCATTTCAACACTGCAAAGAAATATTATTGTTATACAGACCAACGGTAAGTTACTCTGTTCATTTTTTTAATGCATAATAGCTGGTGAAATATTATTTTAGTGATATTACTGATTATTTATTATATGATAATTAAAGAATAGGAATATCATCCTTCCTGTAGCTAATAATGGGACAGTGCTCACATCTCGTGTCTTTCTTTAATATTTTTGAGCATGTTTGTGCCTGTCAGGTGCATGTAGAAAAGTGCTGGTGTTTCCACTGAAAGGAACATGGAGACCCTCCTCCAAACTCTAGTATCCAGACATTAGAGTTGTAGCTCATGGAGGAACCAACTGAGTTCAGGAAGCCATTTATCATGATGTTAAAGTGATTGGACTGACACTTTTTTAAAGCAATATTACAATCTCAACTAAAAGAGAAGGGCTGCAAAGATACTGTCCTTAAGTGCTGTCAGTGAGGATATCTTTTCTGAAACAGAGCTTACAGAGCCATCCTACAGAACAAACATGCAGAAACAGTCTCCTCCACTCCATCAAATCCACATGACAGCGCCCTCTTCTGGATGGAGTTTGTCATGAAACAGAGGCGCTGCTCACCTCAAATGTCCTGCTAGGCAAGGCTTTTTCCTCAACATTGAGTGATTCCATTATTTTTTCCTCTACTTACTCTGGAAAAATAGACTCCATTAATAAAAAATGTAAGTGGATTTGATTGAGGTATGTTTCATGAAGCCAGAATGTTAAGCTATTAAACAAAATATATTTGTGTCATATCTGTGGTTTGTTTATTTGCAATACAGTAAAAAATCTTCCTTTAAATGTGGTGATTCCAGGTCAAGAAAATATGATCATACAACACCAATATTATCATCTTTACACTGGTTACCTATTAAGTTCTGTATCATTATTGATACTGACCTATAAGGGCCTAAATGGTTTAGCTCTTGATATATAACTAATATTCTATGTACAATCCATCACGCTCTTTAAGATCACAAAAAATATCTAAGTCCACTAAAGGAGCATTTTCACATTTGGCTCCTAAACTCTGGAATAGCCTTCCTGATGATGTTCACTCTCCCAGTTTAAATAAAAATTTTCTCCAAAGACGAGATCTTCACGCAGCTGCCCGTCTCCTTTGTACAGACACTACAAACGATGAGGAAAACCATTCTACGTTAGGGCTGTCGAGTTACTGATGTTAGTGCACCTGTCGCTCATTTCATGTTGTTATTGCAGAACTTATAGGCTAAAGATCAGGGAAAGTGATCAACAGTGTTGTTTCAACATCAAACAATCATGTAAGCTCGATCGGCCCAAAAGTCCGGCATCCGACCAGCACGGAAGGTCTCTACGTGTTACTGTCTTTTCTCGAGGCAAAGTATTTTTTGGTTAAATGCAATACATTTGAATATGTATTCTCTCATTATTTCATCTGACTCCATAAATGAAAAGGTTTTAATAATATCTGTGCATCATTAAATGTGAGCGAATGTTTGACTCTTCTTTTTAACTCTTTAATGAAAATAATGTCAAAGTCAGTTAGAATAATCAAATGTAACAATTTATTATGTCAGGTAAATGTATCATGCCAATTTCATAATCAATTCAAAGATAATTGATACAAAACATCAAAATCTCTAGAATAAAGAGAAGAGATGCAAACCTAACTTTAAAATACATGATGTAAAGAGTTTTTGGTCACTCTTAGCATCATTGGCCAACTTGAGTTACAAAAAGGCCAAGAGATCTTCACTGCATTTCATTATATAGACCAGGGGTGCGTTTCCCGAAAGCATCGTTAGCCAACTATGGTCGCAAGTTCCCTCGTTACCAATAGAGTTCAATGGACATTGCGATGAACTTGCGACCATAGTTGGCCAACGATGCTTTCGGGAAACGCACATAGACAGAACCTCTTTCACATGAAACATCTTCTAACAATGGTAATTTGCATTCAGAGGTTACACCTTTTGGGGGTGTGAGACCATTTGCCAGGAGACCACCTCCCTTTGTGTGCCAGTTATCTCTAAACTCTTTTGTTTTACTTATTTGGAAATGAGACCTTTGTACCAGTCGCACTGAGACTTTTCAAATGATTCCAAACATTTATAAAACTGTATGATAATTGTTAACATTTAAACCATATAGAATTTGTGTAAATCTCAGGTGATTTTAGCATGAGAGTGTCACGGTGTGGGTTTTGTCTTGTCTGTCACGTGATTCCCTGTTTGTCATGTGATCCTGCCATGTGTCTTGTCACTTTGTTAATTGTTTACTCAGTAGGCGAAAACAGTAGGCTACGTGAAGGAAGCAGTACGTTCCAAACGTCAGTATTCATAAAAGAGTAGGCGAGAAGTTCCCGGATGGCTTACTGCTTCCGCCCAGATTTTTGAGTGCTCAACCGATGGATACTCTTCTATCCCAGGAGGCCACACAAGAGCATACGTCATTATCAAACATCGCAGAGATCAGCGACGCGGGTGCTTTCAAATGTAAGTAAACACGGTTCCCTTTCGTGGTCACTCCGAGTTACGTCGGATGACGACGATTGGGGTTTCGCTTAGAAAGCCTCTCACCTTCGAGTATATAAAACGAGCCAATGGCAATGAAATGCCATGGGTCAGCGGGATTTGCATAGCGTATCTCCGCCCACCGCAGGGGGTATATAAGGAAGTACGCTGCAATATGCAGATATGTTTTCGCTTCGGAGCCAAGTTCAGTACTTCACTCCACAAGCCTTTTGAGTGTCATCTCAAATCTCTTCGAGACGAGCGGCTCTTCAGTGTGTTGGTGTGACGGCGCTTTCCAGCGAGATCGCATTTCCTGCTGCTGATTTGTGCAGTAATCTGCCGACAGTGAGTGTGTTTCTCCCTGGGCGCTTCAGCACTCTGCTGAGCTTTTCCACTCTCTAAAAGAGCTGCACGCGGCACGTCTTTTTCAAGACGGTTCGCCCGTGTATTTTCTGGATGTGTGTGCGTGAGTCATCTGCCTAACGGTCGCGAGCGCTGTTTTGCGTGTTGGGCTTAATCACGCTTGGCAGCGCTCGTTGATGAGTCATGTTTTCATTGCGGGAACATGACCATCGCGATGTTTATAGATCAAGACTCAATGATCTCCATGTGAGTAGAGTCCCCTCTGCCACACCCCAATTTATCTCTTCCTCGAGAAGGGATACTTTGGCTGGTGGCCAGGGTGATCTGAGGGTTTGGTGTGGCACAACAACCGACGAGTCAATTCCTCGGGCCACACCCCCCTCCACATCGCAGACCATGCACTCACAGCATCACAAGGCGGGCTTGATTCCTCTGGAAATGAAGTTTCGACTGTGTTGCCTCCCACGGGAGTGCCATCGTTGCCGGGACCGATCCAGAGCTGTCAGCCATGCTTTCCCGGGCAGCTGAAAGCATCGGCTGGAGTGGCCCCGCCCTCCCCCCGAGCGCTGTAAGCTTCTCCCGGACGTGCATCAGGACGCCTGCGCTGCGCGAGACTCCACGTGACTTTCGCGGCCCGCGGGTGTCCTCCGCCTTCGCTGCTTTCGATCGCACGGCGATCATGGTCTGTATGTTTCCTGTCACTATCGTGGCACGGTCATGCAGTGCTGTGTGTCGCCTGCGCCTTCGATGCAGTGCTGTCCCGGGAGTTCTGTCGAACCGGCCGCAGTGGAACGCTAGTCCTTCCCTGGCCAACCCTGGCAGAACGCGGAAATTCTAACCACGCCCCTATGCTGGGACGCTATGCCTCCCATGCCCGGCCTGGTTGTTCCGCCGCGCACACTACTGACCTCGCTCTCGGGCGACATCGGTACCTGCGTGATCCTGGGTCAGGTGATGTCCACTATGTGGTCCAGACATGGGCTTAGCCAGGTTGATGTGGCAGGGTCTGAGAATTCATTTTCTCAGCTCCCCCATATCCCAGGCTGAGCTCTTTGGCGGTGTGGCTTCGACCACCTGAAGCGGACTCAGGTTCTGTACCGATGGTCATCCATCCGTGCGGTCTCCTTAGTCTACTTCCCGCCAAGGCCCCCTCCATGCGGCTGCTCCCCTCGGGCCTTCACCAGCTCTGAGTAGGAGGAAGTCGCAGGAGGGTGGCGCTGCCCGTCTCCGCCCCTTAGACTGCCACGTCAGCCTAAGCAGCACCCTTGAGGCGGGCAGCCTGGTCGGCGGTGTGGTTGAGGACTGCGCCCAACAGTCTTCGATCACTCCAGAAGCGGACTGAGGCTCTGCACTGACGGTCATCCGTTGGTGTGGTCTGCTTAGTCCGCTTCCCGCCGACGCCACCTCCATGCGGCTCCTTCCCTCGAGCCTTCACCGGTCCGAGCACGAGGAGGTCGCTGGAGGCTGGCACCGCCTGTCTCTGCCCTTTAGCCGGCTAACACCTGGCTAAGCAGCACTCCTGAGATGGGCAGCTTGGAGTTAGGGCTCAGTTCTTCGGGGAGTTGGGAGCAGGACCACTCCTTCCCCCAGTGGAGGGCTGGGGGAGAATCTTGTTCTAAAAGAACTGATGCTCTTTCTCTGAGCTTTAAGAGGCAGTGGATGACAGCACGCGCCGCCCACGGGCCACGCTCCTCTCATCCCCCCTCTGTCGCCAGACCCCTGCCAGAGCACGCCCCCGTGGGACGCGTGCCCTCCCCTGGCCTCCTCTGGCAGGACGCGGTTAATGACCGTGCCCCCGCACAGGGCCGCTATGCCACCCTCGCCGGTGCCGGTCATTCCGCCTCGCTGCCCCACCGACGGTACGTCTGTGGTTCGTATGACCCCGCTGGTGCACTTTCTGGAGGCCTGGCTAGAGCTTCCCAGACTGTCCCGCTGGGTCGCGAGAACCATCAGGCTCGGTTACGTGATTCAGTTCGCGCGATCTCCTCCCCGCTTCAGGGGAGTCCGCTTCACTGTGGCCGGTGGCAATGCCCCGGTCATGAGAGCGGAGGTCGCCACCCTACTGGCGAAGGGTGCGATCGAGATTGTCCCTCCAGCCGAGATGAAGTCCGGCTTCTACAGCCCTTACTTCATTGTACCCAAGAAGTCCGGTGGGTTACGGCCAATCCTCGACCTGCGCGTCTTGAACCGCTCCCTTCACAGGCTGACGTTCAAGATGCTAACGGCCAAACACATCCTCCAGTGTGTGCGGCCGCAGGATTGGTTTGCAGCGATCGACCTGAAGGACGCCTACTTCCATGTCTCCATTTTACCTCGACACAGACCGTTTCTACGGTTTGCTTTCGAGGGGCAGGCATACCAGTACGCGGTTCTCCCTTTCGGGCTAGCCCTGTCTCCTCGCGTCTTCGCGAAGGTCGTCGAGGCAGCCCTTGTTCCCCTCCGGGAACACGGGGTTCGCATCCTGAACTATCTCGACGACTGGCTGATCCTAGCTCACTCTCGAGACCAGGTTTGCGAACACAGGGACTTAGTGCTCCGGCACCTAGTTCGTCTGGGCCTTCGGGTCAACTGGGAGAAGAGCAAACTCTGCCCCGTGCAGAGGATCTCTTTTCTCGGTATGGAGTTCGACTCGGTCGCCATGTGCGCGCAGCTTACGAGCGAGCGCGCGCAGTCACTGCTGACTTGTCTTCGTCAGTTCGAGGGCAAGAGTGCGGTTCCACTGAAACTATTTCAGAGGCTCCTGGGGCATATGGCATCCGCAGCCGCAGTTACGCCGCTGGGATTGCTTCATATGAGACCGCTTCAGCTTTGGCTTCGCGATTGAGTCCCGAGGTGGGCATGGCAACACGGCATGCTCCGAGTCCCAGTGACTCCAGCCTGCCGTCAGACCTTCACCCTGTGGTCGAACCTCAAATTTCTACGGGCCGGAGTGCCCTTAGAATGAGTTTCCCGGCATGTTGTTGTATCAACAGATGCCTCCACCACGGGCTGGGGCGCCATGTGCAATGGTCATGCTGCCGCGGGCTCCTGGACAGGACCCCAGCGCCTTCGTCATGTCAATTGCCTCGAGTTGCTGGCTGTACGTCTCGCCCTGCACCGCTTCCATGCACTGCTCAGGGGTCAGCACGTACTAGTCCGATCAGACAATACCGCGACACATAGCGTACATCAACCATCAGGGTGGTCTACGCTCCCGCCGTATGTCGCAACTCGCTCGCCACCTCCTCATATGGAGTCAGAAGCATCTGAGGTCGCTTCGAGCCATTTATATCCCGGGACACCTGAACCAGGCGGCCGACGAGCTGTCTCGAGTTCGGCCTCTCGCTGGAGAATGGCGACTCCATCCCCAGACGGTCCAGCTGATTTGGGGTCAGTTTGGCGACGCACAGATAGATCTGTTTGCCTCCCACGACTCGTCCCACTGCGACCTGTTTTATTCCCTGACCGAGGGCACGCTCGGCACGGATGCACTGGCGCACAGCTGGCCGCGGGGCCTACGCAAGTATGCGTTTCCCCCAGTGAGCCTTCTTGCGCAGACCTTGCGCAAGATCAGGGAGGACGAGGAGCAGGTCATTTTGGTTGCCCCGTATTGGCACAACCGGACCTGGTTCTCCGAACTAGTACTCCTCGCGACAGCACCTCCCTGGCCAATTCCCCTGAGGAAGGACCTCCTTTCTCAGGGACGGGGCACCCTTTGGCACCCTCGTCCCGATCTTTGGAACCTCCACGTGTGGCTTCTGGACGGGACGAGGCAGGTTTGAGTACCCTACCACCAGCGGTGGTGGCTACCATCACTTCCGTTAGAGCATCGTCCACGAGACATGCCTATGCGTTGAAGTGGAACCTCTTCGTCAACTGGTGTTCTTCTAAACATCAAGAACCCACGAATTGCCCCATCAGTGTCGTGCTTTCCTTCCTGCAAGAAGGGTTGGAGCGAAGGCTGTCTCCCTCCACCCTGAAAGTGTATGTTGCCGCCATTGCCGCACATCACGAAGCAGTTGATGGTAAGTCTCTGGGGAAGCACGACCTGATCGTCAGGTTCCTGAGGGGAGCGAGAAGACTGAATCCTCCTCGTCCTCCCCTCATACCCTCTTGGGACCTCTCAGTGGTTCTAACTGCCCTGCAGAGTGCTCCATTTGAGCCTTTGCAATCAGTTCCTGTCTTTGAAGACAGCGCTCCTGGTTGCATTGGCCTCCATCAAGAGGGTAGGGGACCTGCAGGCATTTTCGGTTGACGAAGCGTGCCTGGAATTCGGGCCGGCTAACTCTCACGTGATCCTGAGACCCCGGCTTGGATACGTGCCCAAGGTTCCTACCACACCCTTTCGAGACCAGGTAGTGAACCTGCAAGCGCTGCCCTTGGAGGAGGCAGACCCAGCCTTGGCACTGCTCTGTCCAGTACGCGCCCTTCGTGCTTACGTAGACAGAACGCGGTGTTTCAGGACCTCAGACCAGCTCTTTGTCTGTTATGGTGGGAAGCTGAAGGGAAAGGCTCTCTCAAAGCAAAGGTTATCTCACTGAATAGTGGATACCATTGCTTTGGCATACCAGCAGCAGGGTCGTCAATGCCCCCTTGGTGTGAAAGCCCACTCCACTCGTAGTGTGGCTTCCTCTTGGGCTCTAGCGCATGGCGCCTCGCTAACAGACATTTGTAGAGCTGCAGGCTGGGCGACACCCAACACATTCGCGAGATTCTATAATCTCCGAGTAGAGCCAGTTTCTTCTCATGTACTCGCTTCAACCAGCCGGTACTAGATTCTGCTCAGGTGTCTTCGCTTGCTCGCCATTCCTCTCCACGGACGGGATACGTGCGATCATCTTCTCAGGTGAGTCTGATAAGCTCTGAGTTCCTCCAGCACTGGTTACGTCAACGCCTGAGTTATGCCAATCTGCCATAACACAGCTTTTGCGCTTGACTAGGTGCCTCCATGTGCATGGTCCCCCCTTTGGGCGACCCCCACATGTGTATTCCACTGTAAGTCTCTTTTGAGCGTGTGTCTTTCCCTTGGCAAGCCACCTTGCCACCCCTGGGGTTTAAATATTCCACCTGCGGCTGGACACCTCAGTGATACCCCATATGCATCCCTCTGGGTCATATGTGTCTCTCAAGTCCCCCCCTTAATGGTTGGGCATAATTGCATATTTCTCCTGAGATATGCTTCCCAGTGTACCTTGGTATTCCTGTGTTAAGTAGGACTCCTTCGTTCGTGCTAGTCTCACAACAGGGAGCTCAGACTTACGCAGGGCACTGGATGACAGCCGAGGTGGCGTGATTAGACTGGAACCCCAATCGTCGTCATCCGACGTAACTCGGAGTGACCACGAAAGGGAACGTCTCGGTTACGGATGTAACCCTCGTTCCCTGAGTAGGGAACGGAGACGTTACGTCTTCCTGCCACTTCCGCTGTATCGCTGAAAAACGCCTGAGTTCAGTCTCGGCTCCTCAGCGAAGACATATCTGCATATTGCAGCGTACTTCCTTATATACCCCCTGCGGTGGGCGGAGATACGCTATGCAAATCCCGCTGACCCATGGCATTTCATTGCCATTGGCTCGTTTTATATACTCGAAGGTGAGAGGCTTTCTAAGCGAAACCCCAATCGTCGTCATCCGACGTAACGTCTCCGTTCCCTACTCAGGGAACGAGGGTTACATCCGTAACCGAGACGTTCCTTGTGTTAAAATTGCATGTGTTGAACTACTGTAGAGTAAACTGTTGAATTGTTGAAGGTGTAAAGACGTTACACAGTGTAGTATAGTTGTGATTTTGCTGTAAAAACACGTTTTATTATGTATAACGTTAGCTAAAGGGAGCTCCAGTAAGGACACGTAAGTTACGTCTCTAACGTGGATTTACATAAACCATATACATCTTAAAGACGCTTATTTTAAATGTCTATTTACATCTGACAGGAAAATCTTGAAATATCACAACATGAAATAGACATCTGAGTGATGAATGTGTGCTATTATGTAGAACAAATCTATAAAGTAACTAACGTTAAACATAAGTTATCTATTGTATTTGATAAATTGAGGAACATTTATGATGGATAAAAGTTAAAACAACCTCAACAAGTAAATGTAGTGTTGAGTTCATAAATCACAGAGGTAGGCTAATGTGAATCTTGTCTGGATGTTACAGGGACAGATGAACAGATGTGTGTTTATCTGGTGGAGAGTGGCTCATGAAGGCTTTGAGTGAGTATACTACAGAAATAAATAACAACTATTTAAATCTTAAGTTGTAGTTTATTTTAATTATTGTAATTTCAAACAGAGCTATTACAGCACTTTTCTGATTCTTGATTTCTGTGCATTTGCTGCAGAGCTTTTGTGGTGGAGCAGGACCTGCAAGGGAAGATGATGGCAGCATTTGTGGAAAAAAAGCGTTTTTGTCTTCTAAATAATACTGAAATCAAATGACATTGTGCGGTTAAAATTACTGCTTTTGTGTTATGTTTGTGCATTTTGTAGGATCTGAAATGTCAGCAGGCTGGTGTGAGCACTGAGGATGAGGAGCCCAGAGCTGAATCCTGGAGATAGTGCCATGGACGAGACCCTCCAACACTCCACCTGCCCTTATGAGACCCTCCACCTGTCCTTATGAGACCCTCCATCACTCCACCTGCTCTTATTGCCTCAGATTGTGAAGCACAACACATCACGCAACAACCTCCGGCACGAGGGAACGGCTCACCTCTGGCGGTCAGCTGATTCATCAGAATAAAGCAGCAGAACGGGAACCGCTGTGTTGAGATGGCAGAAGGATGTGGGGTTCAGCGCCTGTAGCCTACATACATGATTGTAGTTTGAATAAAGCTTTGTTTCATTTGTTGACTTATGCATTTGTTTATTGTGTGATGGTGACTTTCATTCATTCTTTTACAAATGTATTAATATTTCTCATTGTTGTCAGTAAATAAAATATAATTATTTAATTAATTAATGCTTTAATTAATTGTTTGAATGAAAATGTAGATATGTTCACTATATACACATCTAGAGTGTATTCATGCATAGCTATGTCATATGACATACATTACATTTTGTTTGTTTTATTGAATTTGATCATTTTCAGTAAAAAGTAATATAATTAATTATTGGTCAGCATTTATCGTTGTTGTTATTTTATGTTTTGGGGTGGGATAGCAATGCAATTCATTCTGAGGTAATATAAATTTTTAATATTAATGATACTTACATTTTTCGAGTATAAAATCAACAGTTTTCCTCTAAAGGCGAATCTTCGCACAGAGCTCTGCCCTTTGTGCAGACATTACAAACGCTGAGGAAATCCGTTCTAGGTAGGGCTGTCGAGTTACTGATGTTATGAGATCTGTAAAAAATCTCATTATGTATGCAAACCCATATATATATATATATATTATGGGTTTGCATACATAATATGAGATTTTTTATACAGGAAAAAAAGAACCTACAAGGTTGAATATCTTAATATATATTTTCTTAAATAATACATTTAAAAAAAATCATTTTTTGTTATTTATAGGCCTAGGGATGAAACGACAGTTAAATTCAACAAGAAAAAGAGGAAAAAATAAAGCAGTTAGCCACTTTTGCTTGTGGATGAAAACGTTTGGATAAAAAATTAACAACATATTCAAGAGATGACAATTTTGGGATTTCGTAATAAAAATAAATAATATCGTTAAGGATAAAACGGTGGGTCACATTAGTAGGGTTAAATATAAGAACTTAAATCAACCCTAAATGTATTCACAAAATAAATGGGCAGCAGTTTCTTCAAAAAGACCACAAAATGAGCAAGTTTAATCAATATCAAGATATTTACAGATAGATTAATTAAACGTGTCGTTCAAATCTTTTAAGATGTTGTGTGTGTGATAACGCGTCGTAGGTCACATGATAACGTCAACATGGCAGATGTCCGGTTCGCATTCATACCATAGACAGTATAAGAAGTGGACAGAGCCATCTCATTGGAATTCAATTGAGACAAGTGAAGCCCATTTTTAGCAATTTTTTAGGACTTCCGTTCCTGACGCGCAGACTCAAACAGAGCTTGACGACGTAGATGTGACGTGAGCAACCCGTCTGTCTTCTAGTGTCTGTGGCATGAGAAATCTGAATCATTCCCTTCCGAAACTTGCAGAGACGGAGAGTGTGAGTAGGAGCTGTCCATGAGCTAGGAGCAGGAGAAACTTTTGCTAGGTATTCTGATGAATTATTTTGTCATTTTGCCTCCACGTCCCCCCGATTGCCCGCGAGCTTCTCCTCCCGTCCATACGGTAATCTCTCTACTGTGCGACAGAGAGTCGCGTGGTTATGACGCAATCGTTAGCCAACTTTTACAAAAACTGCTTTTACGGGGCCATAACGTAAGATACAAGGTAATGGAGCCTTTTATACATTGTCGTGTTTCTTTAGAAATAAATAATGGACAAATGGAGTCTTCAAACGCCTCAGATGTAAAGTTATTCGCTGTCAAAGTGACGCCAAAATGAATGGGAGTCAATGGAATGCTAACAGCAGGTGAAGTTCTGCTACAAGATGGTGGCGCGCGGCCGGCTTCAACTTCCGGTCGACTTCCTTCCCACTTGATTCATACTCAGCGAGATCTGGCTATAAAGTACCTACTCTTTTAGCGCTCGTTAAGTAAGTGCTTATTGAAATTAAGTACCTACTCATTGAGTATGCGGTTTGGAACGCAGCCAGAGTCTAATAAGGCTCTGATGTAGGTTTGACAGCTTGGTTTGGGAAACGCTTAACCATTCCCCTCCAACCGTTATTCAACTTCTTAAGATTGGAGAAAAGCTAAAAGTAGGGCTATCTTCTCTCAGAAGAGGAGATGGATTTGGTATATCACTCACTGAAATTTCATAAAAAATAGAACCTGAAGAAATGAAATGCAGACATCCCAAGTCTCCCGGAAGTTCCGGGAGTCTCCCGCATATTGATAGCGGCTCCCTGATGCCCGCAAATCAGTTAAAATCTCCCGGAAGCAAGAGCGTGCAAGCGTAGCGCGCGCACGGCAGAGAGAGGGATCGAGAGACCTTGCGTGTGTGCGCTAGTGTGCGTGTGTGCCTCGGGATTTTATCTCTACTTTCGAACCGAATTAATCAGAACCCCCCATGTTGGAGATTTCTCGAACCGAACTAATCAGAACCGAATCCACCCCCCCCCCCCCTTTGGAGATTTCACGAACCGAATACACATCATCCCCATCCCCCCCCCCCCCCCCCCCCCCCGTTGGAGATTTCTTGACTCCCGGAAATGACTTTGTGCAGGTTGGGATGTCTGGAAATGCTTATTAAAGCTATTTACCATATCCGTCCTATTAGTAATAAGACTATCTTTTACTAAAATTTGATCAGGAAAATCATTAGATAACGTGGAGGGAGAAAGTGATTTGATGGTTTTCCAAAATTTAATAGGATTATTTAGATTTTGTGAGGTTTCATTTAGATAATATTCAGATTTTGATCTGCGTATAAGAGCTGTACATTTGTTTCTCAATTTTCTAAATGCTACCCAATCTCTTTCTATATCCGAATTCCTTGCTGTGGCCCAAGCCAAGTTTCTTTCATGAAGAAGTTCAGATAATTCATTTGAGAACCATGGATTATCACGGCCTTTTACTCTGAATATCCTGACAGGTGCATGCCTATTCACGATCTTCAAAAATAAAGTGTGAAAATACTGCCATGCAGTGGTCACATCAGGTATTAAAAACAGTCTATCCCAGTCAGATGCAAACAACTCATGCAGAAACCCTTGAGTATCAAACAATTTAAAGCTCCTTTTTCTAATAATTCTAGGTTTTACCTTAGGAATTTTACAATTCCTTATAGCAACTACAGTACAATGATCCCTGACATCATCAGGAAAAACCCCTGTATAGGTGTATTTATGGGGTTTATTTGTTAGTATAATATCTATTAGAGTGGACTTGCTTGGGTTCTTATGATTAGGTCGTGTAGGTGAATCAATAAGTTTAGTAAGATTCACAGAATCACAATATGCTTTGAACTGATCTGAGTTTGATGTCAACCAATTCCAATTCAAATCACCCAATAATACAAGATCTTTAGAAAGCAGGTCACTTAAAACAGCTGACAGTGAGGTGAGAGCATCACTGATAGCTGCAGGTGGTCTATAGCAGCCAACTATACATAAATGACAATCCTTTCCATATTCCAGGTCGATAGCCAAAAACTCAAACTGTTTAGGGAGAGAAACCGATTTCAGAACAGTTGCATGAAATTTTGATTTAATATAAATTGCAACCCCACCCCCTTACTTTTACGATCAGCTCGAAACACATTATACCCTTCTAATGCAATATCGTGGCTTGAGATTGATTTTTTAAGCCACGTCTCAGAGATAACCAAAATGTCTGCTTTGGTCGTCTTGGCCCATATTTGTACTTGGTATAATTTTGGCAACAGGTTACGAACATTTAAGTGTACAATGCCAAGGCCAGATCTATTTGAAAAATCCAAAGGAGTTGAAACAATTCCAACTGGACCAGGATTTGGATTAATACCGGCCAATAAGAGCAACAACATTATCAGATATCGCTGCCTTGGATTTTTTGGTGGAGGACTACATTGTTCATTACGAGAGTCCAATAGAGAGTTCGACATGAAAAGAGGGTTCTTAGGAATGAGAATAAAGATGAGTGAGTTCTTTGTCCCTGTATCCATTAACGCGGGATTACTAGCAGCTCGAAATACGAAGATAGTGTCCGTACATTTTGATGAGAGATGCATGTGGAGACACATGACAAATGAATCGCTTTGTCTTCCATCCTCCTTGGTATGTCCCATAGTCCGAGCATGGAGATTACCGCACAGAAAAGCAGCACCTTCATGATACCAGCGTTGAAGTGAAAATCGCACAGACAAGCTCGCACAGACAGCTCCACGACCCCGACGGAAGAGCAGACAGCAAAGCGATAGTGTGGCAGAACAGCAGCTGGAGAGTTCAGACAAGGCGAGAAAACATCACCGACCTTAACTGCAAGTATCCCCACCGCCGCGATGATCTGTGAGCTCCAGTTAGTTTAGTATCCAGGGGGTTCTTCAAGGAACAACCGTCACTTTCCGATCGCCATTGTTAACGCAAACGCTTTCCAAAGCGAAAACGTGGTGATGGATGGCGACCCGGGGTAGTGCAACAGGTAAGCACACTTTACCCAACGCAAAACAGGTTGTAGGTAACTAAAAGTCCGTTAAAACAGGTCTGACTTTAATCCAGACTCAATGCAAGATAGAGCCCGATTTTAAAAAGCCTTCTTGAAATAAAACACGCAACATTTAAACGTACGGGAGAAGACTGCAGATCAGCAGATCAGACAAGACAAACACAGTGCTGCCATCTTGGATTGTGAGTAATGGCCGCCATCAAACCAGGTTTAAACAAAGACTCAAAGAGAGTCACAATACAAAATACTAGGAGCAAAACTGCTTTCAGAGAGACATGATAAAACATGAATAATCATAATCTCCATGTTCAGTGTGAGGATATTAATAGAACTGGGATTCATCTCTGACACCAAACTTTCTTCTCGCCTGTTGTTGGTCAGATCACTGAACTAAGAGTTACTCTTCAGCTTTACTGAAATGTGACTGGAGATGACGAGGCCTGACCTCGGACTATCAGCAGCAGAAAGTCTGATCTACATTATTCAGCTTATTCTGGCCAAGAACCGCATGCTGAGATGAGAACACACCGTCTGACTCACGTTTAATGACGTTTGTTCTGTTTTTACATGTTTTTAGGGGCAGATTCTTCTAAAAATGAACAATAAAACAGATGTGTCAGATAATGGTGTGGCAGTTTCCACAGAAGGTTGAACAGAAATGTGTGGATCTGTGATCATAATTTGTGCTTTTCCATAAACTACAGATTCTTGCACATACAGTCAAATCAAACATTAATCAGACACCAGATATAATTGTTTAATATTTTTTTACAAGTGTGTGCAGGACACTATAGTTCATTTATGTGAGTGAGGAGAGCAAAATAAAGTAAACTGTGACATATTATACCCAAAAATTCTTAAAATATAAAAATTTGGGACCAAAAATGATTCAGACACTTTGAGCTGATCATGTTTTGCTGAAGTGTGTTTTCTTTAATTGCTAATGCTCTTTTTACACACAGACTGAACACAATGAAGCATTGCTTGGTGATTGGTTGAGCTAAACTGGTATTATCTAATTGTGTAGTTAAATTTAACAGCTGACAGATATTCAACATAATTCATGAGAAGGACGGACAAAACCAGTCAAATATCAACTGAGTTCGTGTCATATTTTATTACCGTTTTCTAAACTATTGTGAATAAACTGATAATGTGAGAAATGTTGAAGGTGTCTGAATAAATGTTGGTTTGACTGTATATTATTTAGAAAAGATGCGACTCGAAAAGATTTGATGCCGCTAACCTCAGACTTTATAGTTCTTCAACAGAAATACTCTTGATCACTGTGAGGATGATATAAAGACTGAGGGTTTGCTGGATGAAATGTGTGTGTGGATTGTAACTTCATGTCTCATATACACACTTCATCATTTAGTGTTGTTTAGTTTCTTTAGTTTGTTTCCAGCAGTTCAGTTGTGATTCTGCTCTTCTCAGAAACCTTTAGCTCTTCTCGGAAATATAGAAAAATATGTTTTTTGGGATGATAACAGACACTCCTAGGTACAGTAATGTTGTAGATCTGGTTGTATCAGATGTTAAATGTGTGTTTTATTCCTGAATGAATCATGCAGTCGAAACCAGAGGACTGTAGAGCCGGATCAATGTCAACCCTTCTGAACCTGATCTAAGTTTATATCAAATACATGATGAAAAATCACATGTGGTCAGGATGATCATTGAGGTCAAGATATTTTAACATCTTAACATGCATTTCGTTATCTAATTGATGACTATAGTCTATTTTTGGGCTATTGTTAGACGTCTATTAAATTTCCACTGACAGCCCAAATTTTTCCTCTGGTTTCGACTGCACGATTCATTCAGAAATAAAACACACATTTAACATCTGATACAACCAGATCTCCAACATACTGTACCTAGGAGCGTCTGTTATCATTCCAATAAACATATTTTGCATTCGAACAATGCTCGTCATTTTCAAGGTTGAGCTGTTATATCATTGAGCTCCTGTTGAAGTCGGATTGGCTGCTGAATTCAGAAGATGTTCAAAGGGTTCATAATTGTTACAGATTTTTCTGTTTGTTATTAAACAGGATAAGTGCTGAAGTATGTTATAAGTATGTTGTTTCTTTAGTTTGTTTCCAGCAGTTTAGTTGTGATTCTGCTCCTCTCATAAACCTTCAACTCTTCTCTGAAGTATAGAAAAATATGTTTATTGGAATGATAACAGACACTCCTAGATACAGTAATGTTGTAGATCTGGTTGTGTCAGATGTTAAATGTGTGTTTTCATTTCAGCCATTTAACATTTTCAGAGTTTGATTCTTAATAAAAACAGTTCTGAACATTCCTGACTTAAACTTTACTCAATTAATTTGCATTTTATCCTCTACACTTTTTGCAAGTTTGTAAGGAAATGCAATACTTATGTTTAATAAACATCTGATTTTTCTAGCATCATTGTTTGATTGATGTTGAGTCTCCTGACTTCTCTTTAATAACTTTACAGTAAATCAGCAGAATAAAGGGAGTTACTCAGTCTTCATGAGGGTATGAAACTCATCTGAATGTTGTTGTGCCGGTTTCTATCATTAATTGTGTTCATATCATCTTTATTTATTTACCTGCATCCAGAGAAATGAGTTGAAAATGTAGAAAGCTTTTTGATTTTTTTATCTCTTCTAACTTGAAAATTATTACAATGAAAGTGACATGAGTTCCTGAAACTCACAAGTCTAGCATTCTTACAAATATCACATGGGAACAGGATGAGTATTGTGCATGGTCAGGATATTTTATCATTTTCTTCATTTTTTAACTATATACCTTTGCTTATCTGTCTGTCCAGTCCAGAGTAAAGCCATATTCCCACTTGTGAGTTTAAAGGGGTTTATGGGTTGTGATATTCTAATCCTCAGCAAAAGGATTATTAGTAGACTGGTAGGTTAGGGTTATAATAAGTTGACATGGCTACTTTGTAAAGTTATTTAGTCAGTAGAATGTCTGTTGGAGGACCATAAAAATAAAGAGTTAGCAGATATTAAGCAGACAGTACATTAATACTCTTATGAGAGTTAGTGTACAATGTTACATAGTCAACAGATTCAAAAAGGACCATCAAAATAAAGTGTTACCGAATATTGAATGTGAGAATAAGAACCTTTTTTAAAAATTGTTGATTATAATTATTGTTCACATCTTCATTGTATATGTGGAGAACTTCTGTGTTTTCATGAGAAGTCAGAGGACAGTTTCAGCTTTGGTTGATAATAAAGCTCAATCAATCAATATCTGGGACTTTCAGACAAACTCAAATCTACAAATCCAGGATTCATTAACCCATTTAAACCCCATGCAGGATAAAGACTGAACAGTGTGAAACATGAAAAAGTTAAGCTAAGATTCTGTTAACGTCTCGGGTTAACGTGTGTAAAAAGCCTATCCTATCCTCAGTGTTGGGGAGTAACTGTCACGGAAAGTCAAAAGTGAAGCGAGGATTCAAGTGCAGGTGAGGAATTTATTAAATATAAACAAAATCAAACTACAAACAAAAACTCCCCGTGGGGGAAAACAAGGCAGGCATAGATCAGGAACATAACACAGGGGGGAAACATAGACAACGATCGACACAGACTGCAAACAAGAGGGAACTAATAAAGGGAAACTAATCAAGGGGGAACAGGTGGAAGAACTCAAACAATAATCAGATAACAAGGGGGAGGGACCAGACAATGACATGAGCACATGGCCCAAAATAACAAAAACACCCATGTGCAGCACAAGACAGGACAAGCATGTGACAGTAACGGAATACATGTACTGGCGTTACGTATTCAGAATACAAATTATGAGTAACTGTATTCCGTTACAGTTACAATTTAAATAGTTGGTATTTAGAATACAGTTACATTGTTGAAATCAATGGATTACATGACGATACTTCTCTGTTTCACGAGTTTATTCACTCTCTAAATAAATTAAGACAACTCCATGCATTTCCCAGAAGCCCCCATATGAAAACGAAAAAAAAATGCGCGATTTGCGTGATCAGTCACAATGGAGTCGGAAGAGGAGCAGCGGGAGCTAGAGGTAGAGATGGAGCCATGAACAACAGAGCAGGGCAAGAATGCGTTTCTATCTTGGAAATTTAAACAGCATTTCACATTAAAGAAAGAGAAGGGAGAACGAAATATAACTGTGCAGTGCAACCTCTGCTTGCTATCAACTAACCTCCTTTCAGCGTCGTCGACTCCACCTCCAACCTGAAGAAGCATCTTAAAGTAGGCCTACGTTTTTTTCAAATACGTGCAGTCAAAACTTGAAATCTAAATTCTCAGAAAATGCATTAATACCATAGTGAAACGTCTGTTTATATATCCATACTCCCTTAATAAAGGAGTCCAGACATTAGAAACATATCGGTCTAAATGCGTTTTATATTTAATATGAGGGAAATAAACATGCGTGACACAAAAAATCTTTAACTTTTAGGTGGCAAAATATATATTGCCTATAGGCTATATTTTGTAATTCGAATTACACTGCGCAAACCAAAAGTAATACTACTCACCGTATGAAGAAGGGTTGGCTCTCCACAGAACATAAAATATTAATTTTATTTTATTTTTCGTATTCGCATTTATGAGGAAAAAAACAATGTTACGGTTGTAAGTTCTCCGTTACGGACGTGAGCGCTCTGAAAGCAACACTAAAAGACTGCTTTAAAACTTTCACAGAGACCTCAAACAGAAAGCACAAAGCCTTTCTTTAAAGTTAATTTCGTTTTGTATTAATTGTATCTTAATTTTAATCAATGTTTCATCAACCAAATGCCTGGATTTAATAAGAAGTAAATATACAATAGAATCAGGACACGAGGCGCGTGAACTGGAGCTCGTCTCATAAATGAACGCCCGTTTCACACATACTCTGTTTGCAGTGCATATTTTTTCCCCCGTACCCATGATGGTAACAGGTTAGAACTTTCACACTGCGGTCCGTTTATCCGTTCCAGTTGCAGTGCGTATACAGCAGTGCAGCGATCGTTTCCGCACCAAGTCTATTTCTGCTGTGCTGCATGCGCTGAATTAAAGTGACAGCGCATGTTTCGTGGTCAAAATGAACACAGATTGAGCTGGAAATGTAGTAATTTCACCATAAATGCATTTAATTAAATAAAATGTAGTAACACCATCATAAATGTAGCCTATTTAATTAAATACTGTTTTTTTCACAGTCATCTTTTTACTTTAAGACCGGGGTAAAGCAATGAAAAACACTTGTTTATTAATAAACTGTTAAAATATCTCCTTTCCATATCTGACATATTCATAATTATTACTTTTGCCGGTTCTTTGTGACAGCTTTTAGGTGCTTTATTGGCATACGCGTCACCACCGCATCACCGCACCCCACAAGAATAGGCCTGTTTATTAAGCAAGATTTGATGGCCGACACTTATAAAATGCAACTCAATGTGGAAGTAATCCAAGTATTCAGAATACATTACTCAGATTGAGTAACGTAACGGAATATGTTACAAATTACATTTTTGGGCATGTATTCTGTATTCTGTAACGGAATACATTTTGAAAGTATCCTTCCCAACACTGCCTATCCTATAATTGTCCTATTGCAGTGCTTTGGATTACTATAGTTGACATGAATGTACAGTAAAATACCATGGTATAACATATGCGGTTTCAGTTTCAGAATCATGTGGACAAACCAGTCCTAACAGACACGTGTAGATCTGGAAACTGAATCAAATATGTGCTGGACTGAACAATAGTTGCTGTCATCTTCTGTTTGGCTTGCGCAATCTCTGGGGTTTATAAGGATGAGCTGGTAAACAAGAGGTTTAAAACAGGAGCTTCACAATCCTCAAACACCAGCACAGACTAGAGATGGCAGCACAACCTCCTGTCAGAAACATGTACGGGACGCGGGATGTTTCAGACTTAAGTGTCCATGCACGAAAAAACATTAGAGAAGCTAATCTGGAGGCAAATCCTGATGTTCTCTTCAAAGTGTATAGTCCAGTTTATCCACCTGTTGAAGAAAAGCTATGTGCTCTGGTCTTCAGGCCCACTGCGGATCCCATCAGGTGGATGAGATTGCTCAACAGATATAGAAACATCACGACTCAGTGGACTCACAAACAACTTACAGCACTACCCCGAAATGTGATTAAAATCTCGCGTCGAGGGAATGAAATCAACACAATCTGTGTCGAGTTTCCAAACCATTTGGAGGAGATCAATGACCCTGCCAACGACATTGAAGATCTGGGATCAAGAATACAATGACTCGAAGTAAACCAGGAATAAACAAGGGCTACTGAAGATATAAGGTAAAAAATTTAATACAATCACATATCAATACAGCAAAAAATATACAAATGTTTCAAAATATCATAATTATAACTGTGATGAAAAAATTGTCATATCAGACAAATGTGAGTTTGATGGTTTGTTTGGTTTTGGTTTTGGTTTGTAGCTTCCATCTTAAAACATTCCTTAAAAGTCATTTCATACTGTGCTAAGTAACCCCAGAATAATTTTAATCATGGATCAACAAAATGTAGGAAATATTTTATATTGATTTTTATACAGGTTTATGTTCATGTGCACATATGAGTTGTAATTCATCATCTGACAACAGCGGTTCTGTTTTCCTGAGAACTGATTCATGTTTATTCTGTAATAATAGACATGCGTGATTATGAATATACAGAAGTTTATTATTTTATCTCTTCCACACAGAGATCATGTTTTCATCTGACGGGAGACATCGAAGATCTCAAGATCTGCAGCTTTTGACCAGATTTAAAGCAGACCAAATATAAAATTCTTCTGTTTCTCTTCTCTGTCACACTTAAGCCAGACAATTGTGATTAAATTGCACAGTTTATATGTGTATCTGCATAGGTGGGTTTTTTGAAAATCAATTTCTGGTTAAAGCCTGTATTTCTACAGTAACCATCATTTGAAGTGGAACAAAAAAGTTCATCAAAGTTGATCTAAGACAAGATTGAGTATTGTTCAAAATTAATTTATAACTTTAATGAAAGGTTTTGATCCACTTCAAATGTTAACTACTGTATATAGTTTCAATACGGTATATCACTTTCTATAAAAACCTTAACTTCTTGAATACAAAAATATATATATATATTGTTCAGTTCTTGTTTTCTGTTCCTGATTTCACTAAAAATAAAACCTTAACTGCTGAATTTTTATCTTTTGCTCTTCATTTATTTCAACCTCACTGTGACACATAAAGGAAATGTTGATTCCACGATGGGTCACTGTATGTTCCCTTTCGTTGTCACTCCGAGTTACGTCGGATGACGACGAATGGGGTTTCGCTTAGAAATCCTATCATCTTCGAGTATTCAAACACGAGCCAATGGCAAAGAAAATGCCATGGGTCTGCGGAATTTGCATAGCGTAACTCCGCCCCACCCTGGGGGTATATAAGGAAGTCGCTGGCAACATGCAGATATGTTTTCGCTTCGGAGCCAAGTTGATTTACTTCACTCCACAGCCAAATCCTGAGTTCATCTCCTTATCTCTTCGAGACGAGCCTCTCTCCAGGTGTTGGTGTGACAGCGAGTTCCAGCGAGTGCACATTCCCTGCTGATCTGTGCAGTGATTTGCCAGAGTTTGTGTGTTCTCTCCCTGGTCGCTTCAACACTCTGCGGAGAAATCTCCTTTCACAAAAGAGCATTGCACGCGGCACGTCTTTTTAAAGATGCCTCGCCCGTGCACTTCTGGTTGCGGTCTATTTGTGTCTGACTCTGATGGGCACAATCGCTGTCTTGTGTGTCTGGGTGTTGAGCACGCTAAGGCAGCGTTTGTGGATGAGTCATGTTCCCATTGCGGGAACATGCCCATCGCACGGTTGAGATCGAGACTCAATGATCTTAATGTGAGAGTCCCCTCATCCGCACCCCGATCTACTGGTCCCGAGAGGGCTGGTACTTCGGCTGGCGGCCAGGGTGATCTGAGGGTTACAGTGTGGAACAAAGCGCCGACTATTCCACGCTCCACACTGCCCTCTGTTCCCGTGCAACCCGCGAGTGTCCGCGTGGAAACCGCTGTACAGTCCTCTGACTTGCCGCGAGTTTCATTCGGCGCAAAAGAGGAGGACTCGATGTCGATCGCTGCATCACAAGGTGGGCAGGAGTCCTCGGGAAGTGAGGATTCGGCTGTGCTGCCACCCTCGGGTGTCCCAGCATTGCCCGAGTCTGATCCCGAGATGACGGCCATGCTTTCCCGGGCAGCCGCGGCGATCGGTCTTGAGTGGTCCCCGCCACCTGGGCCAGTTCGTTCGCGGCTGGACGATTGGTTTTTGGGTGCGGCTGCTGATCCGCGTCGGCAGCCAACCCCAATGCCTTTTTTCCCAGATGTGCATGAGGAGGTCACGAGGTCCTGGAAGGCACCATTGTCTTCCCGTGATCGTTCGGCGACCGCCTCCGCCTTGCCTCCCCTTGATCAGGCGGCTGCCAAAGGGTACACTGGGGTTCCCCGGGTTGAACGCTCTGTTGCGATGCAGTTGTGTCCTCAGAGTGCTTCTTCCCGCGGCGACCCAAAGCACCCCTCCAAGGCCTGTAGGTTCTCCTCCACCCTTGTGGCGAAGGCCTACAGAGCTGCGGGGCTGGCAGCCTCCTCACTGCATGCCATGGCGACACTCCAGGTCTACCAGGCCCAGATGTTGCGTGACATGCACGAGGGGAGGTCTGACCCAGCACTCTTTGATGAGTTGCGTGCCGCCACCGACCTTGCTCTCCGAGCGACGAAGGTGACCGCACGCTCGCTGGGTCAGGTGATGGCCACTTCGGTGGTCCAGGAGAGACACTTATGGCTAAACCTGGCTGATATGCGGGAGGCCGAGCGAACCCGGTTCCTCGACACCCCCATATCCCAGGCTGGCCTGTTCGGCGGCGCAGTCGAGGACTTTGCCCAGCAGTTCTCGACTGCCCAGAAGCAGACTGAGGCTTTAAAACACGTCCTGCCCCGGCGGCCCGCTGCTCCGGCAGCGCAGTCGTCGGCACAGGTGCCTCAGCCCGCTCGCCGCCGAGGGCGCCCTCCTGCGGTTCCCCTCCCTCCCGATCGGCCCCAGCAGTCCGCTGCTTCCGGGTCGCGTCGGCGAGGAGGCCGTAGGAAGGCGCCACAGCCCTCTCCCGCCCCGTGCCCCGCTAAACGCCAGGCTAAACGGCGCTCCTGAGACGGGCTGCTCAGAGATGGTGTTGAGTTCTGTTCAGGAGCCGGTTGCAGGGCCGCTCCTTCCCCCGGTGGAGGGCCGGGGGAGAATCCTTGGTTTTCCCATTCCCGCTGCTCGTCCCACGACGGGCAGCACCCTAAAATGGTTAAAGAAAGAACTCACTACCCCATCTCTGAGCACACGGAGTGTGCGGATGAGAGCACGCGCCGCCCACGGGCCACGCTCCTCTCATCCCCCTCTGTCGCCAGACCCCTGCCAGAGCACGCCCCCGTGGGACGCTGGTCCTCCCCTGGCCTCCTCTGGCAGGACGCGGATAATGACCGTGCCCCCGCACCGGGCCGCTATGCCACCCACGTCTGGGCCGGTCATTCCGCTTCGCTGCACCCCCGACGGAACGTCTGTGGTTCGTATGACCCCGCTGGTGCACTTTCTGGAAGCCTGGCTAGAGCTTCCCAGACTGTCCCGCTGGGTCGCGAGAACCATCAGGCTCGGCTACGCGATTCAGTTCGCGCGATCTCCTCCCCGCTACAGAGGAGTCCGCTTCACTATGGTCGGTGGCAATGCCCCTGTCATGAGAGCGGAGGTCGCCACCCTACTGGCGAAGGGTGCGATCGAGATTGTCCCTCCAGCCGAAAGGAGGTCCGGCTTCTACAGCCCTTACTTCATTGTTCCGAAGAAATCGGGTGGGTTACGACCGATCCTGGACCTGCGCGTCCTGAACCGCTCCCTTCACAGGCTGCCGTTCAAGATGCTCACGGCCAAACGCATTTTCGAGTGTGTGCGGCCACAGGATTGGTTTGCAGCGATCGACCTGAAGGACGCCTACTTCCATGTCTCCATTTTACCTCGACACAGACCGTTTCTACGGTTTGCTTTCGAGGGGCGGGCATACCAGTACGCGGTTCTCCCTTTCGGGCTAGCCCTGTCTCCTCGCGTCTTTACGAAGGTCGTCGAGGCAGCCCTTGTTCCCCTCCGGGAACACGGGGTTCGCATCCTGAACTATCTCGACGACTGGCTGATCCTAGCTCACTCTCGAGACCAGGTTTGCGAACACAGGGATCTTGTGCTCCGGCACCTAGCTCGTCTGGGCCTTCGGGTCAACTGGGAGAAGAGCAAACTCTGCCCAGTGCAGAGGATCTCTTTTCTCGGTATGGAAATCGACTCGGTCGCCATGTGCGCGCAGCTTACGAGCGAGCGCGCGCAGTCACTGCTGACTTGTCTTCGCCAGTTCGAGGGCAAGAGTGCGGTCCCACTGAAACTTTTTCAGAGGCTCCTGGGGCATATGGCATCCGCAGCCGCAGTAACGCCGCTCGGATTGCTTCATATGAGACCGCTTCAGCTGTGGCTTCGCGATCGAGTCCCGAGGTGGGCATGGCAACACGGCAAGCTCCGGGTCCCAGTGACTCCGGCCTGCCGTCAGTCCTTCACCCCGTGGTCGAACCTCAGCTTTCTACGGGCCGGAGTGCCCTTAGAACGAGTTTCCCGGCATGTTGTTGTCACAACAGATGCCTCCACCACGGGCTGGGGCGCCATGTGCAATGGTCATGCTGCCGCAGGCTCCTGGACAGGACCCCAGCGCCTTTGGCATGTCAATTGCCTCGAGTTGCTGGCTGTACGTCTCGCCCTGCACCGTTTCCATGCGTTGCTCAGGGGTCAGCACGTACTAGTCCGATCAGACAATACCGCAACAGTAGCGTACATCAACCATCAAGGTGGTCTACGCTCCCGCCGTATGTCGCAACTCGCCCGCCACCTCCTTATATGGAGTCAGAAGCATCTGAGGTCGCTTCGAGCCATTTATATCCCGGGACACCTGAACCAGGCGGCCGATGAGCTGTCTCGAGTTCAGCCTCTCGCTGGAGAATGGCGACTCCATCCCCGGTCGGTTCAGCTGATTTGGGATCAGTTCGGCGACGCACAGGTAGACCTGTTTGCCTCCCACGACTCGTCCCATTGCGACCTGTTTTATTCCCTGACCGAGGGCACGCTCGGCACGGATGCACTGGCGCACAGCTGGCCGAGGGGCCTACGCAAGTATGCGTTTCCCCCAGTGAGCCTTCTTGCGCGGACCCTGCGCAAGATCAGGGAGGACAAGGAGCAGGTTATATTGGTTGCCCCATTCTGGCCCAGCCACACCTGGTTCTCAGAACTCGTACTCCTTGCGACAGCACCTCCCTGGCCAATTCCTCTGAGGAAGGACCTCCTTTCTCAGGGACGGGGCACCCTTTGGCACCCTCGTCCCGGTCTTTGGAACCTCCACGTGTGGCTTCTGGACGGGACGAGGTAGGTTTGAGTACCCTACCACCAGCGGTGGTGGCTACCATCACTTCCGCTAGAGCATCGTCCACGAGACATGCCTATGCGTTGAAGTGGAACCTCTTCGTCAACTGGTGTTCTTCCAAACAGCAAGAACCCACGAAATGCCCGATCAGTGTCGTGCTTTCCTTCCTGCAAGAAGGGCTGGAGCGAAGGCTGTCTCCCTCCACCCTGAAAGTGTATGTTGCCGCCATTGCCGCACATCACGATGCAGTTGAAGGTAAGTCTCTGGGGAAGCATAACCTGATCATCAGGTTCCTGAGGGGAGCGAGGAGACTAAATCCTTCTCGTCCTCCCCTCGTACCCTCTTGGGACCTCTCAGTGGTGCTAACTGCCCTGCAGAGCGCTCCATTTGAGCCTTTGCAATCCGTGGAGCTTAAGTTCCTGTCTATGAAGACAGCGCTCCTGGTTGCTTTGGCCTCCATCAAGAGGGTAGGGGACCTGCAGGCATTTTCGGTTGACGAAGCGTGCCTGGAATTCGGGCCGGCTAACTCTCACGTGATCCTGAGACCCCGGCTTGGATATGTGCCCAAGGTTCCTACCACACCCTTTCGAGATCAGGTAGTGAACCTGCAAGCGCTGCCCTTGGAGGAGGCAGACCCAGCCTTGGCACTGCTCTGTCCAGTACGCGCCCTTCGTGCTTACGTAGACAGAACGCAGTGTTTCAGGACCTCAGACCAGCTCTTTGTCTGTTATGGTGGGAAGCTGAAGGGAAAGGCTCTCTCCAAACAAAGGTTGTCTCACTGGATAGTGGACGCCATTGCTTTGGCATACCAGCAGCAAGGTCGACCGTGCCCCCTTGGTGTGACGGCCCACTCCACTCGGAGTGTGGCCTCCTCTTGGGCTCTAGCGCATGGCGCCTCGCTAACAGACATCTGCAGAGCTGCAGGCTGGGCGACACCTAACACGTTTGCGAGATTTTACAATCTCCGAGTAGAGCCAGTTTCTTCTCATGTACTCGCTTCAACTAGCCGGTACTAGATTCTGCTCAGGTGTCTTCGCTTGCTCGCCATTCCTCTCCACGGACGGGATACGTGCGATATTCTCCTCAGGTGAGCTTCATAAGCCCTGAGTCTCCTCCAGCACTGACGACGTCAGCGCCAGAGTTATGCCACGAGCAGCTTTCGCGCTTGGCTAGGTGCCTCCATGTGCATGGTTCCCTTCGGTGACCCCCACATGTGTATTTCCACTGTAAGCCTCCTTGAGCATGTGTCTTTCCCTTGGCAAGCCACCTTGCCACCCCTGGGGTTGAAATATTCCACCTGCGGCTGGACACCCCAGTGTTACTCCGTATGCAGCCCTTCGGGGTCATATGTGTATTCCAAGTCCCCCCCTTCGGGTTGGGCATGATTGCATATTTCCACCGGATATGCTTCCCAGTGTACCTTGGTATTCCTGTGTTAAGTAGGACTCCTTCGTCCGTGCTAGTTTCACGACAGGGAGCTCAGACTTACGCAGGGCACTGGTAGACAGTCGAGAGGTGGCGTGATTATACGGGAACCCCATTCGTCGTCATCCGACGTAACTCGGAGTGACAACGAAAGGGAACGTCTCGGTTACGTATGTAACCCTCGTTCCCTGAGTAGGGAACGGAGACGTTACGTCTCCCTGCCACTTCCGCTGTACCGCTGGAACGCCTGAGTTCAGTCTCGGCTCCTCAGCGAAGACATATCTGCATGTTGCCAGCGACTTCCTTATATACCCCCAGGGTGGGGCGGAGTTACGCTATGCAAATTCCGCAGACCCATGGCATTTTCTTTGCCATTGGCTCGTGTTTGAATACTCGAAGATGATAGGATTTCTAAGCGAAACCCCATTCGTCGTCATCCGACGTAACGTCTCCGTTCCCTACTCAGGGAACGAGGGTTACATACGTAACCGAGACGTTACACACACTTGCACTGTGATGCACAGGCAGGCGAAAGTTAAACACAACTACAACACAGTTGTCATTGTTAATGTTTACACACAATGACTCAAAATTGTTCACAATTATTTCTAATGATGAGACCAAACCAACTGTACATAATACAAGATAATCCATTCAGAGTTCAGTACTTACTCAAAATGTTGCACTGAATGTTGATACCAACAATGGATGGAAGAGGGAGAGGAGGAAGAGTATGTGTATAAGAGGAAGAAAGTGAAAGTGAAAGTGAAAGTGACGGCCAAAACTACACTTGCAGTGGATACAGTATACACTTTATTCACCTTACTACTGTACGTTGTCATTACTATACTTTTTTACGTAATTGCAAAATTAGTTTACTTTGTTACAACATACTTTTTTCTGTAACTGCTTGTTTTGTTTTCTGTGTTCTCCATTTGTTTTATGTAGTTTCTAATGAATGATCTGTAAAGTTTATAATATTGGCTGATGTGTGTATGATCTGAGAGCATTGCTTGATTTTGAGCAGATAAAAAGGTTTTGAGGCGATTGTTTGATTTTGCCAGAAGAGTCGGAGGTTCTGTGAATGTGGTTTGAAAATTTGGTTTTGTGTTTAAGGTTTTGAGAAAGTGAGTGATGGTTTCAAGAAATGTGTTTTAGCGAAACAGAGAAATCTTAAAAACCACTTAACTTGCATAGTGAGTTTAAATGATTAAATTATGTTTTAATGGCCACTGACTCGGATGACTCTGTTGTACTGGTGCTTTTGGATTTAAGTGCTGCATTCGATACTGCAAGACGTTTAACTGGTGTTTGCAAACACAAACATATTACTCCTTGGGAGTATTAGAGCATGCAAATATTGGAGCATCCAAAAATAGGCTCTTTTTACATCCACCTTGTGGAGGTCATTATCATATTGTGCCGTCATTTGCATTAAGGTGCGTACTGAAGTGATATTTCCTGTTGGTGAGAAAGTCTCTTTGTAATCTACACCCATCATTTGACTATAGCCTTTTGCTAAATATCTGGCCTTGAATGCCTCAGTCTCACCTGCATTGTTTTTGACAGCATATAGACCCATCTACCCCTCACTGCATGTTTACCTTCAGGTAGTGTAGTTAGAGTAAATGTGTCTATTTTTTTAAGGGAATCCATTTTATCTTTCATGGCCCTAGCCCACATCTGTGACTCACTTGAACTCATAGCATCCTTGAATGTTTGTGGTACGTCACACACTCTGTAACAGAAGTCCACATTGGTCAGAATATGGTCATCACATTCAACATCAGAAACATAATCAGACAAATATGCAGCTCTTCTGGTTCTCTTAGGGTAACGTGTACTGTGATCAACTCCCTCTTTCTTTCTCTTAGTCTCATTTTGAGGTTTATGAGTCTTTTCTGGGGTCTGGGGTCACATTTTCTTTTGACAGAGAGGATACATATCTTTCCCCATGGAAATCATCCTCTGACATTGAAATGTCAGTCTGTGTCTGGTGTTCAGTAACACACTTTGTTACAAATCTCCCAAGCCTGAGCTTGAGAACTTTTCCTGTGTCTGGATAATAGACCCGGTATGCAGGGCTGCTTTTATCATACCCTACAAACATTCCTTTTTCACATCGTGCATCTAATTTCTATTTCTATCTCATGCCAGGTTTGAATGTGATCCGTTACAACTATCATTGTCCTCGTTGACAGTGTTCAGATAGTACAGTCTGATGTATTCTTGAATGTGAAATCTAGTACCGCTCTTGTGAATGAGTTCATCAGGTCCTTGTTGGAAGCTGATCGAAGCTCCATTCTTCGTTGTAGCTTTAACAGAGAAGATGTCCTGCGGGTACGATGGGATGTACAACGCGCTCCTCAGCATCGCCTTCACCTGTTGTCCCTCGTTGTCAATCAAACACACCTCCGCATCTCCTCTTTTCAGCATCACTCCGCTCGCTCTTGTCTCGTCAGCCAACTCAATGTAGTTTTTCTCCGGCTGGAATTTGTCATCAAACTTTTTTCATTTTTCAATGTCCGTAATAATGTGCGATGTTGCCCCAGTGTCAAGCATTAGTCCCTTTCGTTGCACACTGTAGAATTGGCAGTCACTCGCTCTAAAGACAAATGTGTGTTCGTCGTTGTCCTCTTTATCAGCGGCTTGTTTAACATTGTCTCTCTTTTTGCGTCTGCAATTTTCATCTTTGTGTGTCAAGCTATTACAGTATTTACACCACAGTCTTTTGTGATTTTAGGTCAGGCAAACACAGGCTTTGTGCTGCAGTTATAGCACGTGATGTCCGAGTCCGCTAAAGTTAAGCCAAGTGTGCACTGTGCAATTTATAATAGTCCTTTACGATTGTTGCTTGTCAGACTGTACGAACATGATCATCGCTGTAAGTCATGTCACACTGTAAGATCTCAGTTGTCATTGATGTCAGACAGTCCAGACGCGTTAAAAAGTATTGAAACAGAAAACTTGTCCAGAGTTTTCATCATTAATCAATGACACAGACGGTGACCTAGTGAGCTCCGTTACACGCGGGATTGAGATAGTGGCTACAAAGAAATCTCTAACGTTAACTTTGGCCATGGCTTGTCTTGAAAAACGAAGACAATTTGCAGGACAGGAGAAGTCACTACAGGACTGAGAGACAAATCTTCTGACACTGCCAGAATTTCATCTGAAGTTAAATTTGATCGCAACGGAAACATGTCAAACTAGCGATCAAAGACTTCAGATTTTAGCCAAGGATCAGAGGATTCTTTTAGGATTTGCTAAATTTGTCTCAGACGGCCAAATCGTGGCCAAAATCACACAGTGTGAACCCAGCTTTAGTCGTCCAGAGCTGAGGCACTCGCTCTCATCACATTATCATCGCTCGCGCTGGTGTGAAACTTTCACATACTTTCAAAACTTCTCAACTTGATTTTGAACTTTACAAACATTATGTTTTCATCACTTTGTGTGATATGGATGGCGAACGGTTTAAACAAGTCTGGCAAACCTTTCAAAATCATCGCAATTAACAGTCCATCACTGAGACTCCATCACTGCATTTCTCAGAGCTGTGATTGCGGTTTTCTCTCATTTGCCATTTTCTGCAGCGACGTCAACTCTGTGTACAGGCTGATTATTCGCGGTTTCCTTTACCAGCGTAATAACCTCTCAAAAGAGACAAACTTTTGTCATCCAAGTATTGAATCAGCTCTGTATATGCTACCTCGTTTTTATCGCCATCATCATCCTCTTGTTCCTCATCACCACACGCGGGAGGCTCTGATAATATCGTGTCCTTTAAGCCTAGCAAACGCAGGTGGCCTAGAAATGTTGTCTCCCAAAGTTTATAGTTCTTTTCATCTCCGTCGGAATACAATCTACTCCATCGGTTACCTGCTTCTCTCCTGGGCCCATAACCTGATGGCCATTTTCCTGAATTATAACCAGTTATTTTAGTAAACTATACGGAGGAAACATACAGACATCACTCTGTATTCTGTTGGACTGGAACCTCTTTTATAAGCATATATCCATTTATGGATAGTACACGCACGTGACATGAGCAGTATGAGGACACACATTACAAACTTTAACAATAATACATTGAATAAGTTTATTTGTTTCATCTCTTCCACACAGCGATCATGTTTTCACCTAAAAGAAGCCCTTGAAGACATCAAGATCTGCAGCTTTTGACCAGATTTAAAGCAGACCAATTATAAATCTACTTCTATTTCTCTTCTGTCATATTCAAGCCGGACAACTGTGATTAAATGTCACACTTTTTACTCTAGTGAATATTCCTCAGGATGTGTTTATTAGTCAGTTTCTGTATAAACTAAAACTTTATTAAAGTCTCGACTACAAAAAAACTGTTACTACACATTACCCTCTTGTGGCACACACCCCAGCAGAGACACCGCAATGACAGGACATGATGTCTCGCTGTATGGGGTAACTTGTCACAATGGAACCTGCCATTAAACTATTATAATGTATTTCAGTTTTACTGTGTTCAGTTGTTTACCCAACAGCTATTAGTAATTGTATTACTAAACTCACTCACTCACTCTCTCACTCTCTCTCTCTCTCTCTCTCTCTCTCTCTCTCCTTCACACACACACACACACACACACACACACACACACACACACACACACAAAATCTCCACAAAGACACGCCATTAAAAGCATTAGACAGCGCCCTCTTCTGGATTGAGTTTGTCCAAAAAAATCGAAGTTATATATAAATAAATAAATTGAAGTGAGTTTTACAAGAAAGTACTATTTCAGACTTTCTACTTCAAAATGTAACGTTTAACTCAATGAGCTACTTGCCGTTTCTTTGTAATTATTTGTGAAATGTACAATCAATTTCTGAGTGACAATTTCAATTCAATTTCAACAGTGTCATTGGTCAAATGGTTGTGTGTGAGAATATATGGTAAAACTAAAATAAAGAAAAATGAGCAGAAGACATGAAAGAATACTTTTTACTTTACAACACTTTAGAATACTGATCCAAATAGTTAGTAGTTCCTTTAGAAGGATGTAGTAACACTTAATTAATTACTAGTGGGGTTACCGTTATACATTATGCATTATTCATGTTAATTATGAACCTGAAAAAAACGACCACATTCAACTGAGCGCTATTACTTACTTTGTTAATTTGTTAATCAGAGTTTCTTGTTAGTTAACAGAAGTTAATAGGTTGTTACTCATCTGTTCCTGTGTAGTTATTCATTAATGAAGGAACAGTGTTATAAAGTGTTTCCCCCAACAGTCTTTCATTCAGAGCATCAGGAAATGAGAGGAGGCGTTCTGTATTGTAAGGGCTGATAGTTGGTGATCATTGGAGATGGCGGCACACATGGTGAGACTGGCACACAATCATGTTCCTCTCACGTCTCCTGACTTTACAGAGGTTTCAAACCGACTTCATCCACACACATGAAATGGTGACGTGACCCTCCAGCTCCAAGCTCCACTATTCTCTAAGAAAAAAGATAATTCATAAAGCAAATTATTCCAGTTGCATGTATGGTATAACAAGGCATTACAATAACAAATCTGTACCCGCACATACTGGAACTTTGCCTCCTTCATGATTTGTCTTCGTTATTCTGACATGGTTTCGTTTAAGGACTCTATCAATAGTTGTCAAACTCACACTGTTGATATTTCTAAATGTTCCCTGATCTTCAGTTACTGCTGCCTGGATTTCACACAGATCGTATTGTTTTCCACGACCATATCTACAATCAACATCTTACAATCAAGATCTTTCCTCTGCCACCAGCAAACAAGCATGTCAAAATTAACATTAGACAGTCACATAAATGGGTCTGACGAAACATCTGCATTACTGTGTAGACAGATTGTTCTGCCATCAGTACAGTAAAGCTGAAATACACCGTGGCGTACAGTAACTGTTCTCATTCTGAATAAGCCTGACAGACGCCATCGTGTTTCGACTCAGAATGGTCCTGAGTCATTACATGGTCAATAATAACGTGCCTTTGTCTCTGTGATCCATGCTTGCAAATATCAAGCATCTTTTATCGATGAATGAGGACTGATTGATGATTGAAGAGTTGAAGTTTCACACAGGTGCATTAGAGATTCATAATTATGCATGTACTTTCTATCAGCTGTGAATAGATGCTTTCCTTTTGTTCAACACAGTTCATCCAATAGAGTTTTGGGTCTTTCAGTGAGATCTGTGAGAAATGTTTTGACAAAATGGTGTGAAAAATGTGTGAAACAAATGAAAAAGTGTTCAGACATTTGCCAGGGAAGACTCCTGCTGTGTTAAGAATGTGATGATGAAGTTCAAGTGGATCCCAGTTTCATTAAGCGAGTCTTAGCAAATGAGGAAAACTGTAAGCTTTTGGGCAAGACACCCCAGTGACAGGATATGATGTCACACTGTATGGGGTAAATTGTCACAGTGGAATCTGCCATTAAACTATATTAATCCATCAGTGTCAGTGTGGTTTTATAATGTACTTATTTTATGCAACAGGCAGCTATTAGTAATAGCATATTACTAAATAATTGTCTATAATAGTCTAACACAACATGTGAAAACAAGCGTTTATTTAATATGATATCAATATTAATACTGAGGTAGTCCTGTAGATATTACCTCTGGGACAACTAGTCCCGGTCTCCCAATATTTTGTAAATGTTCTTATGTTTTTTTTAATCACGAGTTCCTTATGTATTACCTTTTGATGCAATGCATGTAATTAAAAAGTGACACAGTAAAAATATTTTACATGCAGATTTTGAACAGATGCACAAAGTATATGGTGGAATTAATCCCAGTAATCCAGATAAACACTTTAATAATAATGATCACAGAGAATACACAAAGGAAGAAACTACAGACGACGATGAGAAACGACAAACTAATGAACAAAACAGGAAGTCCTTTATACAGAGAACTGAACTATACATGTGGGAATAATTAAATGTGGGAATAAAGAGAATTTAGTAACTATAGGAACGAGAACTGAACAAAGGAAACATGAACACAAACACAATGAAACATAACATAACTGTTCCTGAGTTCATTGTAAAAATAAAACCTAAACTGCTGTGTTTTACTCATCATTCATTTAAATCTCACTGTGACACTGATTCATGATGGGTCACAGTATGTTATACATGACCATTAATACAAAATGGCAGAGACATGAAGGATCAGATGTTAGAAGCATGACTGAACGGGAAGAAAGGAGACACAGAAGCATCCAGATGTTCTCTTCAGAGTTTATAGACGAGACCGTCTGCATGTTCTGCTCTTCAGACCCGCTGATGGCCTCTGGTGGACGCGATTATTCAGAGACAGGCACCATGGATACATGAGTAACCTGAGACATTCATCTAATCACTAGGGGACAGTAGAGGAGATAGCGTGGGTGCTTGGGTGCGGCCGGCCCAGGGCCCAGTGCCAATTAGGGGCCCCTCAAACGCCGCCGATCTTGCGTCACTGGACAGGAACGGTGGTTCTTCTTGATAGCATTCTTTAAGCGCGAGACGCGAGAGAACACGTCTGCATGCCCGCTGTTTTCTGTGCTGCGCACTCACAAAGCGAAAAGAGCCGCCTCTCATATAGTGCACAGACACATACACTTATATCTCACAAATATCCTTCTAGTTCATTTATAGTATCAAATAAACATGAATACACATTAGAAGAATTGTTGTTTCAACCATGGAAATTCAACCTTTTTTCAAGTTCAAATATCCCCGTAAACAGTCGGTTTTGTCTTAAATGGTTGAGAAAGAAAAACAGTAGCCTAAGCCTATATGTCTATTGAATCAGTGCACTGACACTGACAGCATATACTCACTGCTAACATTAATGTTGATCAAAGAACAAAAGAAAAAGAAAAGCACTCACTGAACTTTTCTAACTTTAATCAGCTTAATATTTTATTTGCCTGTTGTTCGGTGATGACTGCTCCAACTGCAACATGAGTCTGTGCATGCGACCTTGAGATGCGTTCCCTGTCAAACATAATTTATCCTTATTTTAGTAATTTTGTTAAACATTTTTTCTGGATTTTTTTGATCTTTATATGATTTTTTAACAATTATTATTCGTATGCTATTCGTTTTTACACAATTTGTTCTGCAGAAGAAGAAGAAAACTATCCTGTTAATTCAGAATAGCCAGGGGCGGTTCTAGAGGCGGGGCCACAGGGGCCCTGGCCTTTGCTGGTTGGCCCCTGATTGGCCACCGTTTTAGGGGTGGGGGAAAAATCGATTCTTAGGTGCATCGCGATGCTGACGTGGACGATTCTGAATCGATTCACAAATGTCAAAAATTGATTTTCTAAAAAATATACATATTTTTTTTCCCTAATAACATAATATTGACGGAACGCAAAAGGCGGAACTCTAAAGCGGACGTGCAGTGCGCGGACAGTCCTTGGCGTGCACATAACAGAGTCGCGCACATAACAGACGCATGATGGGCTGGCTGAGCGCCAAATTCGAACGGCACCCTCTTCGTTAAAAGCTAACGTATGGAAAATTGGCAATTTCATTGTTACCTATTTAGTATTTTTTGTATGAGAGCTGCTTTCTGTATTGTTTAGTTTTCACATCAATATGCTGTAAACCGATCTGTTATACGTAGCCTACGTTATACTGCCCTGCAATATGTGCAATGCCAGTCACAAAAAGATTTTGACTGTGCTCTCTACAGATGTTCATTCACTTTTTTTGTATAAGCTGTTTTTGATTGTGGTATACAGCAAACATTTCAAGTCATAACTCTTTATTATTTAGTTGTGAATAAGAGCGGCTTTGTATTATTCAGAATATGCCTAGGTCCACAAGCATTATGTTTGTATGAGAGCTGCTGGTATATAATTCTATATTTTTGAACGAAAACTGTTTGTGATTTTGCTACAGAAAAATGTTTTTTTTAGTTTGTTTGGTTTTTTTTTTGGTTTTTTTACAGTAGGCTATATTGGGAGCATCTGAATGTCCAGAATCTGTCCGTGGTGCTGAAACATTTTTACTTGACTGGCAAACTGTTTTCTTTGTTTGTCAGTACAAACTTGTCAAAACATTTGGCTTTTCTTTGTTTTATTTAACAAGCTTATAAGCTTACTTGGCTCAACAAGTGACACATTATTACATGCATTCATCAGATATTATATGTTTTTTTTTTACGGTTTTAATTTTAAAATGACTTGGTAGCAGAGGGCCCCATGATGAAACTCCGCCCCCACTGTACTGAGAGTCTAGCTCTGCCCCTATGATAATCCCTAGTTTATAAGCGTGAGCTGGTTAACAAGAGGTTTAAACAGGAGCTTCACAATCCTCAAACACCAGCTATTCTAGAGATGAGAGCACAATTACCAGAGGGGGACGGGTTCAGGGACATCTATGGAGAAGAGGATGCTACAGATTGGAATGACAATAGACGAAAAACATACAGAGATAAACAGCTGGACGAAAATGCAGATGTTCTCTTCGGAGTGTATAAACCAGTATATCCACCACTTAGGGAAAATCTACATAGTCTTCTCTTCAGACCTGAAAGAGATCCCATCTGGTGGATGATAATCATCAGAAAAAAACATAAAAAACTCACTGTTCATTGGACTCTCAGACGAGTTACAGAGCCAGTCCGAGACGTGATTAATGTCAGTGGTAGACGGGAAGATCTGGAAATATTCTGTCGTGAGTTTTCAAAACATCAGCAGGAGATCAATAACAGTCCTGTCAGAAACAGTCCTGTCTATGACCATATAGAAGATCTGATAGCAAGAATTCAAGATCTTGAATTAGAAAACATAAGACTTAGAAAACAACTGCCTAAAACATGAGGTACAGTATAATCCACACTTGTTGTTGCATTAACTAATGTTATCAAATACAACTTCTAGTTTTAATAATGTATTAGTAAATGTTGAAAGTAAGATTAATAAATGCTGTAGAAGTTTTGTTCATTCCTAAAGTTAAATAATGTTAACTAATGAAACCTCATTGTAAAGTGTTACCCAAAGTTCTCTATGAATGTACATTATTATTCATGTGCATAGAGGGGATGTGATTCCTCTATCATAGCAACTGTTAGATTCATGTTTACTCTGTAATAATAGATATGAGATCATGAATATAACAGCAGTTTATCTGTTTCATCTCTTCCACACAGAGATCATGTTTCATGACGGGAGACATCCGAGTCCTTCTTTCATCAGATTTAAAGCAGACCAAATCTATATTTCTTTTATTTCTCTTCTCTGTCATATTCAAGTCATATTCAAGTGTGATCAAATCTGTCACACAGCTGAATATTCTCAGGGTGTGTTTATTGTTAGAATCCAATTTCTGTATAAACACAAGTCTTATTAAAGTCTTGACTACAAAATAATAATAATAAATAGTGGACACTTGTACTGTTACTACACTGTTAACACATTATAACACACATTAACCTTGTCACAGTCGAACAAAAAAGTAAACCATACACAGATGAAACAAAGCAAACACCTCAAATCAAAAATTTGAAATAAGCTTATATGTTAAATAAAACACAAAGAAAAGACACATTTTTTGACAAGTTTGTACTGACAAACAAAGAAAACAGTTTGCCAGTCAAGTAAAAATGTTTCAGCTCCACGGACAGATTCTGGACATTCAGATGCTCCCAATATAGCCTACTGTAACAATATATAGCCTACTGTAACAATATATAGCCTACTGTAACAATATATAGCCTACTGTAACAATATAGCCTACTGTAACAATATATAGCCTACTGTAACAATATAGCCTACTGTAACAATATATAGCCTACTGTAACAATATATAGCCTACTGTAACAATATAGCCTACTGTAACGGAGCTGCCAACATTGTAAACTCGAACCTGTGCATGAGAAGCAACACAATTTTAATTACAATGGTCATGTTATTGCTTTTTGATTAGGCCTATTTATTATGTGCAACATTTAAATTAATATTCAGAAACGGGTAAAGTTACTTCTACCGTTTGTTTTTCTGATTAACTTTTAATAGCCTGCAAACCAAAATAAAATGGGCCTAGGCTGGGCTAGTTGATTATTATTATTATTATTATTATTATTATTAAATTGGACGGGCTATCTCTGCTATTCTGAATTAACAGGATAGTTATTTTTTCTTCTTCTGCAGAACAAATTGTATAAAAACGAATAGCATAGGCCTACGAATAATCATTTTTTAAAAATCATATAAAGATCAAGAAATCCAGAAAAAATGTTTAACAAAATTACGAAAATAAGGATAAATTATGTTTGACAGGGAACGCATCTCAAGGTCGCATGCACAGGCTCATGTTGCAGTTGGAGCAGTCATCACCGAACAACAGGCAAATAAAATATTAAGCTGATTAAAGTTAGAAAAGTTCAGTGAGTGCTTTTCTTTTTCTTTTGTTCTTTGATCAACATTAATGTTAGCAGTGAGTATATGCTGTCAGTGTCAGTGCACTGATTCAATAGACATATAGGCTTAGGCTACTGTTTTTCTTTCTCAACCATTTAAGACAAAACCGACTGTTTACGGGGATATTTGAACTTGAAAAAAGGTTGAATTTCCGTGGTTGAAACAACAATTCTTCTAATGTTTATTCATGTTTATTTGATGCTATAAATTAACTAGAATTGCGTATGTGTCCGTGCACTATGGCGGCTCTTTTCGCTTTGTGAGTGCACAGCAAAGATAACAGCGGGCATGCAGACGTGTTCTCTCGCGCTTAAAGAATGCTATCAAGAAGAACCACCGTTCCTGTCCAGTGACGCAAGATCGGCGGCGTTTGAGGGGCCCCTAATTGGCACTGGGCCCTGGGCCGGCCGCACCCAAGCACCCACGCTATCTCCGCTACTGGTTTATAAGGATGAGCTGGTAAACCAAAGGTTTAAAACAGGAGCTTCACAATCCTCAAACACCAGTGCAGACTAGAGATGGCAGAACAACCTCTGGTCAGAAACATGTACGGGACGCGGGATGTTTCAGGCTTGAGTGTCCCTGAACGAAAACAAATCAGAGAAGCTGAGCTTGACGCAAATCCTGATGTTCTCTTCAAACTGTATAGTCCAGTTTATCCACCTGATGATGGAAAGCTATGTGCTCTGGTCTTCAGAACCACTGCGGATCCCATCAGGTGGATGAGATTGCTCAACAGATATAGAAACATCACGACTCAGTGGACTCACAGACAATTTACACCACTACCCCGAAATGTGATTAAAATCTCGCGTCGAGGGGATGAAATCAGCAGAATCTGTGTCGAGTTTCCAAACCATTTGGAGGAGATCAATGACCCTTCCAAAGACATTGAAGATCTGGGAGCAAGAATACAACGACTCGACATAAACCAGTAATAAACACGGGCTATATAAGGTAAAACATTTAGTACAATCATTCTATCAATGCAGCAAAAAATATACAAATGCTTCAAAATATCATAATTAAAAAAAATTATTAAAAAATGGTGATATCAGACAAATGGAAGCTGTTTAGCTTCCATCTTAAAGGGCACCTATTATGCAAAATCCACTTTTACATGGTGTTTGAACATAAATGTGTGTTAGCAGTGTGTGAGCAAAACCACCCTAGAATGATAAAAATCCACCCAGTGGTTTTTTTTCAATCTCAATAAATCATAAGCACTGTCTCAGAATGAGCTGTTCTCTGATTCTATGCAGTGTGACGTAGAATTGCACAAGCCCCGCCCACGACTGTTGATTGACACTGCAATTTGAGCATAGCCCCGCCCTGAGTGAGCTGGACACAGAGTCCGCCAGTGTTTCGACGCTTGAGCCGCTGTAGATAAGAATGTCTCCTAAGTGATTGAAGTGTTTTGATGTAAGAATGAACATAGCAGTCTTCATTTACTCCCGTTGTTACTCGAGGATGGATCAGTACTGTTTGTGATCCAGCTTACACTCTCCGGAGCAACAGCCTAACGTTACTGACCACGGCAGAAATTAAAGTGAGAGCACGCACTTTATGACAGCTCATCGAGTCATTTTACGGATATAAGGTTTACCAGTTTATTAAGCACCCACTGAAAAGGTGTGTATATATTTGTTTACTGTTAGTTGTAACGAGTGTTTTGTGTACTTCGCTGTGTATGTTGTTGATAATGAAAGGGAGAGAGAGAGAGTTTATGGATAATACTTTAATGCGCACTTCTTATACTGTGTTTATTTAGCTCTTACTGTGATTCTCTGGAGTAAAACTAACGCTCATCTTTTGTGTGATGTACAATAAACTTCACTGAACTCATCAGTATATTTTGGCCATCATTTGGACAGGGTTTGCCACAGCAGGCTTGTATTAATAGTGAATAAAAGCAGATGACAAATAAGTTATAACCGTAATTAAACTAAACTATACCTGTTCTATCTCCATACAGCATATATTCTCTGGCTCTGTGGGCATTATTGTCCAACTCCGAATGAAATGAACACCACTACTGAGAGTTTCTGTTCTGATATTATCAGATTAGATTGTCCTTGCTCTGAGCGCGAGCTCGTAAGGCTCCGCCCCTGTGCGGACAGCAGCAGTTCATTTGCATTTAAAGGAATATACACTTTCTGAGCCCCAAAAAATGACAATTTAAACATACTGTAAAAAATGATCTGTTGGGTATTTTGAGCTAAAACTTCACATACACACTCTTGGGACATCAGAGACTTATTTTAAATCTTGTGAAGAGTCATAATAGGTGCCCTTTAAAACATTCTGTAAAAGCCATTTACACATTGTGCATAACTTTAATCATGGATCAGCAAAATGTAGGAAATATGTTATATTGTTATATGTTATATTGACTTTTTGTGCAGGTTTCTGTTCATCTGCATATGAGTTGTAATTCATCATCTGACCACAGCTGTTCTGTTTTCCTGAGAACTGATTCATGTTTACTCTGTAATAGACATGTGTGATCATGAATATAACAGAAGTTTATTATTTTATCTCTTCCACACCGAGATCATGTTTTCATCTGACGGGAGACATCGAAGATCTCAAGATCTGTATCTTTTGATCAGATTTAAAGCAGACCAAATATGAAATTCTTGTGTTTCTCTTCTCTGTCACACTTAAGACAACTGAGATTAAAGAAGTTCACTTTTAAAATGAAAATTCTTTCATCATATACTCACCCTCATGTTGTTTCAAACCTGTATGAATTTCTTTCTTCTGCTGAACAGAAAGGAAGATATTTAGAAGATTATCAGACAGTTTTTGGGTCCCATTGACTTCCATAGTAGGAAAAAAATATACTATGGAAGTCATTGGGACCCAAAAACTGTCTGGTTACTGATAATCTTCTAAATATCTTCTTTTCTGTTCAGCAGAAGAAAGAAATTCATACAGGTTTGAAACAACATGAGGGTGAGTATATGATGACAGAATTTTCATTTTAAAAGTGAACTTCTCCTTTAAATATGTCACACTAGTTTATATGTATCTGCATGTGTGTTTATTGAAAATCAATTTCTGGATAAAGCCTGTATTTCTATATAGTTTCTATATATCACTTTCTATATAAACCTTAAATTCTTGCCCACAAAAAAAATCTTAATATATATTATTGTTCTCTTCTTGTTTTCTGTTCCTGAGATCATTTTTAAAATAAAACCTAAACTGCTGCGTTTTGATCCTTTGCTCATCATTTAGTTCAACCTGACATTTTAATGAACTTTTATTGATGGTTAAATGTCAGAATAAAAAGCTAGAATTGAATAAACTTTAACAAAAGCGTATGTGACCTAATGAATGTATAGCCTACTTAACAAGACAAAGGCAGTTTGCATAGAAATACCCAACCCGGTCACACTAGATGCGTCTCTATAGCACACATTGTGTTTATCGTGCAATTTTTTCGCGATAATTAGTTTTTACGTGCATAGGATATGCATGAGTAGGTAAAGGGTAGGTTTAGTAGTGTGGGGTGCGTGTGTATTACACGCAATAAAGTGCGTATCATATGCACATAAAAACTAATTTTCGCGTATAAATATAAACACAAGATAAACACAATGCGTGCTATAGAGACGCATGAACACAAATGTGATTCATTTTGCCCATTTCCTCTTTTTAGTTTCTCCTGATCCCACCCTTCCTCTCTGTTATTCCTCTCTCTTCTCTGTTGTCCTGTCTAAACACATCTTAGTATTTGACTACATACACAGAATCTGATATATTGACACTTTGAGCTTTGTGTTTTGAGGTTTGTTCACTGAGAACTGAGATACTGTTAGTCACGTGACTAAACCCTTCTGGAAAACATGAACATGTGGATTCATTTTCATCTTGGCAAATCTGTGCTGGGTTTCCGCTAAGTTCCTGCCTTCTTCCCTGACTTGTCATTGTGAAAGAATCTGTCTTGTAATGGAGAAGAACAAATGTTGTAAGGGAAAAGTAGAGGAAATGGCAGCGGTCAGAGACATGTATGAAGGACTGAATGTTGGAAGCATGACTGAAATGGAACAAAAGAGACACAGAGACACCCAGCTGAACCAACATCCAGATGTTCTCTTCAGGGTTTATAGACGAGGCCGTCTGCATGTCCTGCTCTTCAGACCCACGAACGGCTCCCAGTGGATGCAAATGTTCAGAGATGGACATCTAAACCTCTTCGCTCAGTGGAGTATCAGACATGTTCACCAGCAGATTCGGGATGTCATCAATGTCTCTGGAAGTCTGGAGGAATTGCAAAGATTCTGTGACCGGTTTCCAGATCAGCTGCAGGAGTTTCATGACAATGTTGAAGAAATTGAAGATCTGAGAGCAAGAATACAAGACCTTGAATTAGAAAACAGAAGACTTAGACAACAATAAAGGTCTGCCAAAGATGTGAGGTAAACAAAAATACTAATAATAAAATACAAGCTTATTCTTTTAAAACAGCTTAGAAAGTGCATGTGTTGTGTAGTTTTGTGAATAACGGGAGGGTTGGCACATCAGGGTTCATTTCTGATACGATCCGCGGGTGATCGAGTAATAAAAAATAGCATTCCAAAAAGTGCGAGTGGATATGAGAGATAAATCATTAATGTGTTGATTTTAATGAAAACATGAACTCGCATTTCAGGTGAAACGCAACGAACGAGCGCGTCACTATTTTACTTTCATTTTCGACAACAGCAACAACAGCGCCTATAGGCTATCTCTCTTCAGGGAAACGGTCAAGGAAAATATAATCCTAAATTTAAAACCTTCCACACATGCTAGCATGACTAAACTTAGTGTATTTACTAGTTGCCATATCAACACTATAGCCTAGAGAAAGAAAGAAAAAAAATGCGCCAAAGTTAAAAAATAATCTATGGAAGATATCATACATTTATTTAGCGTTTATTTAAAATGAGACAAGCTGATATTATTTTAATCTTATATCTGTTATTTCACAGTTGAGATAGTCTTTTAATGCTGATCTGACCAGGAGAAGACACTCGCAGAGTTTAAATCCCAGTTGTTCAGGCGGGGCATGTTGTCACACTGCGTTACAATGAGCCGCTATTAGAACTATGCTATTCTATTCTACACTTTTATGAATTCTATTGAGAAACCATTAGAAAAGATGAATAAAGACTAAGAGTCAGAAATTATTAATTATTATTATATGTTTTGAACTATGCTGTATAGCTGTGTTTCGCAGTGTTTGTTGTCAAATTAAAAAAATACCTTATTTTGAATTAATAAAAATGCCATTAGGCCTATTTTATAAGAAAAAGGTTGATGTATTTTATTGAGGAAATATTTTAGTTTGTCTTGTATATATATATTTTTTGATTAGATCAGAATTATTCTGTAATATGGTCATGTTACAATGAACCCCACCTATGGGGCATGTTGTCACATTTCACTTATTCCCTTCTTTCAGGGTACATCAAGAAAAAAAGTATAAACCGTATTAATTAAACAAAACCACATAATTGTACTAGACGTGTGAAATTAATGTGAGAAAAAATAAATACTCTGAACCCTAAGAGAATAAACACAAACTGAGAAAGTCAGAAAGTGTCAGGTTGTGCCCGCTATCTCCTCTTCCTCCTAGAGGTCTTAAAACACAAAGGAACCTACTTGAAATAATAACTTGACAGCTTTAACAAAATTTTCCATAATTTGGATACATTTATGCAAGTTCAACTGAGTTCAAGTCAACAGAAGCAGCAGAATGGGCTTCATTTTATTTATCATCAGATAATTTGAAGATCAAAGACATCAGTACTGTAATATAATCTGGCAGCTTTGCACTAAGTTTAAAAAGGCGATCGATTCTATTTACACTAAGAGAAAATAGTGATAGATTGATCCGTGCATAGTAACATCGTAGATAGAGGGGGGTGGGGATCGTGGGATGGTTTATTCATTTAAACCAATGAATAAATTGTCATAATAGTCATAAAAATAGTAAATCAGACAAATGTGAGTTAAGTGTATCACAGTTTTCTGTTTGTTGCTTCCCTTTTAAAAGTCTTCAAACTGTCTTTTAACGTGCGAGTAACCGGCCACATTTGCCAGATCTACAGTAAATATGCATTAACAAAGATGAAGTTAAACCAAACGCTCATTCAAGAACACTAATACTAAAACAAAGAGTTCAGTCCTATAGACCATATGTGCCAGAGACACAGGTGCGCCGCCATCTTTAGAATATTGTCTTTGAACTTCCGTTTTAGCGGCAGCTCAGTATATCTCTATGGCATCCCTGTGGAAGAGTAATTAGCTGGTGAAGTGGATTTACATATTGTAGAGTTAACGAAAGTTATCACGAGCATTGTGATGTTTAAAGCAGATGTCTTAACATATGTCAGTAGACCGGGAAGGTTTTAAAACGGTCAGTTCAGACCGGAAGACAGAAGACAACGAGCGCAGCGCTGAAAACGGGCGGGGCTACAGAAGGTCTTACAGATAACACGAGTCAACATGTGCATGTGAAAGCTGTAATTCATCATCTATGACATGGTTCTATTCGCATGCATATTTTCATGCATGTTTACTCTTTAATGAGAGACATAAAATAATTTATATATTAGCTGTTGATTTGTTTTAGCTACATCTTCCACACAGAGAGCATGTTAAGAGGAAGGCCTGCTTCATTTCAGCGTTTCTCTGAAGGATCGAAGGGTTTTCAATATCAACCTGTGTTTTACTTTAAGAAAGCAAGCATTACATTGGTGTTGTTTTCTCTTCTTTTGAAGGAGTGTGTTCTGGAACGGCCTACGAACATCTTGTGAGTCTTGAAGCTGATTTCTGCCTGGTGAAACTGCCAACTATCTTCAGTAAAAAAAACACAAAAACAATCTTCAATTTATTATAATTCTGACTCTTGTCTTATATTGACTGCACTTCTAACTCCTGGTCTTCATTAATCATATCTGGTCCTAGTCTTTAACTGAAAATTCCCTAACACTTTGTTTTATATTTAATTTCATAATCGTTTATAATCATTAATCATTTATGTAGGTGTCATTAGATTCATCATTTATTCATATTATCATTATTATTATTATTCGATTTACATCATTTATTCATTTAGTCATATAATAATTTTATTATAATTCATTTATGTCATTTTATGTTTTTTATTGGCAGCTGCTTGCACTAAGTACAAATAAACTACAATATAAAAAAAACAATGAGGCATGTTGTCACAACAGAAAGCTGCCATTAAAGGTACAATATGTAGTTTTTTTGCTTTAAAAATAGCAAAAATCACTATATCTATGTTATATATTTTTTTTAGTTGTGTACTTACATTATCCCGACTGTTTCCAACAACTTTCAAACCAGGAGAAATTTGTAATTTAATTCGAAAACACGGACCGCTTCTTTATTTCCGTTATCCGCGTTCTCCCTGGTTTCCGCTCGTACTGCCATAGTAACCAGAGCCCTCTGATAGTAACCAAGGCGACAGACGTGGACAACCGCTCTACAGTAATTTGAAAGTGATTGCAGTACCAGTTTTGGCCACAATCTTACATACGGCTCCTTTAATTTGTCTAATAAACTGACCTGTGAGTAGTAATTCTGCACTTGCGTGTAGTTCGGTAGAATGAAATGTCCATATTCCTTTTATATCCGCGGGACTCGCGTCGCGTGTGGAGCTGATAGCTGTCTCTCTTAGCAATCCCGAACTGCTTCATATCACAGTCATGATAAAAACATCGATGTATTCAGTCATCCATAAACATTATTAGATCGGTCGGCTTGACCAAAGCCCGTCTACGGAAAGCCTGTTCACTCCAACGCCCTATTAAGTCCTATTGGTTGTAGTTCCAATCAGAGTTCCACTGGGGGCGCTCGCCCATGAGTGCAAAATGAATGTGAGTCTATGGGGCTAGACGGCTAAATTTGTCTCTTTCACCCGATTGCCGTTATGAAATCTCAGATTTGATTGTAGGTTTTGCAAGTTCAACATGGGTTAGAGGTCGAAAGTTGAATGAACGAGTACTTATGTCCTTTCAAATTCCTTCCTCACAGCTGTGTTGTGTGTTTACCTGTGTCGGCTGTGTTGTGTGTTTACCTGTGTCAGCTGTGTTGTGTGTTTACCTGTGTCAGCTGTGTTGTGTGTTTACCTGTGTCGGCTGTGTTGTGTGTTTACCTGTGTCAGCTGTGTTGTGTGTTTAACTGTGTCGGCTGTGTTGTGTGTTTACCTGTGTCGGCTGTGTTGTGTGTTTAACTGTGTCGGCTGTGTTGTGTGTTTACCTGTGTCGGCTGTGTTGTGTGTTTACCTGTGTCAGCTGTGTTGTGTGTTTACCTGTGTCAGCTGTGTTGTGTGTTTACCTGTGTCGGCTGTGTTGTGTGTTTACCTGTGTCGGCTGTGTTGTGTGTTTACCTGTGTCGGCTGTGTTGTGTGTTTACCTGTGTCGGCTGTGTTGTGTGTTTACCTGTGTCGGCTGTGTTGTGTGTTTACCTGTGTCGGCTGTGTTGTGTGTTTACCTGTGTCGGCTGTGTTGTGTGTTTACCTGTGTCAGCTGTGTTGTGTGTTTACCTGTGTCGGCTGTGTTGTGTGTTTACCTGTGTCAGCTGTGTTGTGTGTTTACCTGTGTCGGCTGTGTTGTGTGTTTACCTGTGTCGGCTGTGTTGTGTGTTTACCTGTGTCAGCTGTGTTGTGTGTTTACCTGTGTCGGCTGTGTTGTGTGTTTACCTGTGTCAGCTGTGTTGTGTGTTTACCTGTGTCGGCTGTGTTGTGTGTTTACCTGTGTCAGCTGTGTTGTGTGTTTACCTGTGTCAGCTGTGTTGTGTGTTTACCTGTGTCAGCTGTGTTGTGTGTTTACCTGTGTCGGCTGTGTTGTGTGTTTACCTGTGTCAGCTGTGTTGTGTGTTTACCTGTGTCGGCTGTGTTGTGTGTTTACCTGTGTCGGCTGTGTTGTGTGTTTACCTGTGTCAGCTGTGTTGTGTGTTTACCTGTGTCGGCTGTGTTGTGTGTTTACCTGTGTCAGCTGTGTTGTGTGTTTACCTGTGTCGGCTGTGTTGTGTGTTTACCTGTGTCAGCTGTGTTGTGTGTTTACCTGTGTCGGCTGTGTTGTGTGTTTACCTGTGTCGGCTGTGTTGTGTGTTTACCTGTGTCGGCTGTGTTGTGTGTTTACCTGTGTCGGCTGTGTTGTGTGTTTACCTGTGTCAGCTGTGTTGTGTGTTTACCTGTGTCAGCTGTGTTGTGTGTTTACCTGTGTCGGCTGTGTTGTGTGTTTACCTGTGTCAGCTGTGTTGTGTGTTTACCTGTGTCGGCTGTGTTGTGTGTTTACCTTTACCTGTGTCAGCTGTGTTGTGTGTTTACCTGTGTGTGTTGTGTGTTTACCTGTGTCAGCTGTGTTGTGTGTTTACTTGTGTCAGCTGTGTTGTGTGTTTACCTGTGTCAGCTGTGTTGTGTTTACCTGTGTCGGCTGTGTTGTGTGTTTACCTGTGTCGGCTGTGTTGTGTGTTTACCTGTGTCGGCTGTGTTGTGTGTTTACCTGTGTCGGCTGTGTTGTGTGTTTACCTGTGTCGGCTGTGTTGTGTGTTTACCTGTGTCAGCTGTGTTGTGTGTTTACCTGTGTCAGCTGTGTTGTGTGTTTACCTGTGTCGGCTGTGTTGTGTGTTTACCTGTGTCAGCTGTGTTGTGTGTGTTTACCTGTGTCGGCTGTGTTGTGTGTTTCCCTGTGTCGGCTGTGTTGTGTGTTTACCTGTGTCAGCTGTGTTGTGTGTTTACCTGTGTCAGCTGTGTTGTGTGTTTACCTGTGTCAGCTGTGTTGTGTGTTTGCCTGTGTCAGCTGTGTTGTGTGTTTACCTGTGTCGGCTGTGTTGTGTGTTTACCTGTGTCAGCTGTGTTGTGTGTTTACCTGTGTCGGCTGTGTTGTGTGTTTACCTGTGTCGGCTGTGTTGTGTGTTTACCTGTGTCAGCTGTGTTGTGTGTTTACCTGTGTCGGCTGTGTTGTGTGTTTACCTGTGTCGGCTGTGTTGTGTGTTTACCTGTGTCGGCTGTGTTGTGTGTTTACCTGTGTCGGCTGTGTTGTGTGTTTACCTGTGTCAGCTGTGTTGTGTGTTTCCCTGTGTCGGCTGTGTTGTGTGTTTACCTGTGTCAGCTGTGTTGTGTGTTTACCTGTGTCAGCTGTGTTGTGTTTACCTGTGTCGGCTGTGTTGTGTGTTTCCCTGTGTCGGCTGTGTTGTGTGTTTCCCTGTGTCAGCTGTGTTGTGTGTTTACCTGTGTCAGCTGTGTTGTGTGTTTACCTGTGTCGGCTGTGTTGTGTGTTTACCTGTGTCGGCTGTGTTGTGTGTTTACCTGTGTCAGCTGTGTTGTGTGTTTACCTGTGTCAGCTGTGTTGTGTGTTTACCTGTGTCGGCTGTGTTGTGTGTTTACCTGTGTCAGCTGTGTTGTGTGTTTACCTGTGTCGGCTGTGTTGTGTGTTTACCTTTACCTGTGTCAGCTGTGTTGTGTGTTTACCTGTGTGTGTTGTGTGTTTACCTGTGTCAGCTGTGTTGTGTGTTTACTTGTGTCAGCTGTGTTGTGTGTTTACCTGTGTCAGCTGTGTTGTGTTTACCTGTGTCGGCTGTGTTGTGTGTTTACCTGTGTCGGCTGTGTTGTGTGTTTACCTGTGTCGGCTGTGTTGTGTGTTTACCTGTGTCGGCTGTGTTGTGTGTTTACCTGTGTCGGCTGTGTTGTGTGTTTACCTGTGTCAGCTGTGTTGTGTGTTTACCTGTGTCAGCTGTGTTGTGTGTTTACCTGTGTCGGCTGTGTTGTGTGTTTACCTGTGTCAGCTGTGTTGTGTGTGTTTACCTGTGTCGGCTGTGTTGTGTGTTTCCCTGTGTCGGCTGTGTTGTGTGTTTCCCTGTGTCAGCTGTGTTGTGTGTTTACCTGTGTCAGCTGTGTTGTGTGTTTACCTGTGTCAGCTGTGTTGTGTGTTTGCCTGTGTCAGCTGTGTTGTGTGTTTACCTGTGTCGGCTGTGTTGTGTGTTTACCTGTGTCAGCTGTGTTGTGTGTTTACCTGTGTCGGCTGTGTTGTGTGTTTACCTGTGTCGGCTGTGTTGTGTGTTTACCTGTGTCAGCTGTGTTGTGTGTTTACCTGTGTCGGCTGTGTTGTGTGTTTACCTGTGTCGGCTGTGTTGTGTGTTTACCTGTGTCGGCTGTGTTGTGTGTTTACCTGTGTCGGCTGTGTTGTGTGTTTACCTGTGTCAGCTGTGTTGTGTGTTTCCCTGTGTCGGCTGTGTTGTGTGTTTACCTGTGTCAGCTGTGTTGTGTGTTTACCTGTGTCAGCTGTGTTGTGTTTACCTGTGTCGGCTGTGTTGTGTGTTTCCCTGTGTCGGCTGTGTTGTGTGTTTCCCTGTGTCAGCTGTGTTGTGTGTTTGCCTGTGTCAGCTGTGTTGTGTGTTTACCTGTGTTAGCTGTGTTGTGTGTTTGCCTGTGTCAGCTGTGTTGTGTGTTTGCCTGTGTCAGCTGTGTTGTGTGTTTCCCTGTGTCGGCTGTGTTGTGTGTTTGCCTGTGTCAGCTGTGTTGTGTGTTTGCCTGTGTCAGCTGTGTTGTGTGTTTCCCTGTGTCGGCTGTGTTGTGTGTTTACCTGTGTCGGCTGTGTTGTGTGTTTACCTGTGTCGGCTGTGTTGTGTGTTTACCTGTGTCAGCTGTGTTGTGTGTTTACCTGTGTCGGCTGTGTTGTGTGTTTACCTGTGTCAGCTGTGTTGTGTGTTTACCTGTGTGTGTTGTGTGTTTACCTGTGTCAGCTGTGTTGTGTGTTTACTTGTGTCAGCTGTGTTGTGTGTTTACCTGTGTCAGCTGTGTTGTGTGTTTACCTGTGTCAGCTGTGTTGTGTGTTTACCTGTGTCAGCTGTGTTGTGTTTACCTGTGTCGGCTGTGTTGTGTGTTTGCCTGTGTCAGCTGTGTTGTGTGTTTGCCTGTGTCAGCTGTGTTGTGTGTTTCCCTGTGTCGGCTGTGTTGTGTGTTTACCTGTGTCGGCTGTGTTGTGTGTTTACCTGTGTCGGCTGTGTTGTGTGTTTACCTGTGTCAGCTGTGTTGTGTGTTTACCTGTGTCGGCTGTGTTGTGTGTTTACCTGTGTCAGCTGTGTTGTGTGTTTACCTGTGTGTGTTGTGTGTTTACCTGTGTCAGCTGTGTTGTGTGTTTACTTGTGTCAGCTGTGTTGTGTGTTTACCTGTGTCAGCTGTGTTGTGTGTTTACCTGTGTCAGCTGTGTTGTGTGTTTACCTGTGTCAGCTGTGTTGTGTTTACCTGTGTCGGCTGTGTTGTGTGTTTACCTGTGTCGGCTGTGTTGTGTGTTTACCTGTGTCAGCTGTGTTGTGTGTTTCCCTGTGTCGGCTGTGTTGTGTGTTTCCCTGTGTTGGCTGTGTTGTGTGTTTACCTGTGTCAGCTGTGTTGTGTATTTACCTGTGTCAGCTGTGTTGTGTGTTTACTTGTGTCAGCTGTGTTGTGTGTTTACCTGTGTCAGCTGTGTTGTGTGTTTACCTGTGTCAGCTGTGTTGTGTGTTTACCTGTGTCAGCTGTGTTGTGTAGTTACCTGTGTCGGCTGTGTTGTGTGTTTACCTGTGTCGGCTGTGTTGTGTGTTTCCCTGTGTCGGCTGTGTTGTGTGTTTACCTGTGTCAGCTGTGTTGTGTGTTTACCTGTGTCAGCTGTGTTGTGTGTTTACCTGTGTCAGCTGTGTTGTGTAGTTACCTGTGTCGGCTGTGTTGTGTGTTTACCTGTGTCGGCTGTGTTGTGTGTTTCCCTGTGTCGGCTGTGTTGTGTGTTTACCTGTGTCAGCTGTGTTGTGTGTTTACCTGTGTCGGCTGTGTTGTGTGTTTACCTGTGTCAGCTGTGTTGTGTGTTTACCTGTGTCGGCTGTGTTGTGTATTTAACTGTGTCAGCTTTGTTGTCGATGCCTCGAGAGAAAAGAAAGTGCAGAGCGCGAAAGCAGCAAAGTGACTGAAGGATTGCCGTAAAGTAGTATCTCTGGGCGTACGATGTGTATGACGTTATTGACATTTTGAAAGACTTTTTAAAGCAAATAAGTGACTCTAAAAAATCTAACACCCAGCAATGTGTAATTTCTTTGCATCTCCTTTCGAATACAACATTCAAATTACTAGACAAAAAATTATATCCTGAGAAAAGTGGATTTTGAGGGGTATAGCGCCATAGACCTCCATTCATCCTGCACTCGTCCTGTGAGCGCCCTCATATGGAACAAGAGTGGAACTGCAACCGGAAGTTTATTGAGTGGCACTTCTCCCCTCATTAGACTTTCTCTGACTTGACGTTGACGACAAGATCCATAATTCTTAGCAAATGTTGCATCATCAAACTACACCTTTGTTATTGGAAGAGGTTAGCGACCCCTAGCGGCGAAAAAAATACATATTGTCATATTATTATTGTTCATTTGTTTATCAACAAGCTTGTATAACATATGGTGATATTGAAATTTTACTTTTGTTTCAGACCAAAATTTGTAGTGATATTCTCATTTTCTAATAAAGCACTCTTCATTTACTCTGGACGACAACACTGTATACTGGTCAAAGTATATTAGTGGAAATGGGTTGGGTAGTTTTTGTGTTTGTTTTTGTGACCAGCATGACTCTGTGGCCACATTTGTTCCTTAGGCACAATAGATTATGTAGAAAGTGTTCAGTTCACTTACAAAAAAAAAAAAAAAATTGTAAACCTGTTGCCTTAAAATTAATAAACTCAATGCTTAATTGAAAAAAATAAGTTATGTGAACTTGACAATTCCACATTTCTTAAAAAAAAATTCTGATTAAGCATGAAGTCACCGCAAGAACATTCACATGCAGAATTTGCAAATTTTTTCCAGATAATTTTAAACACACAGTATAGTATGGATATCAGATGCATCTCTTTTGAATAAAAGCATAATTTCAACACTGCAAAGAAATATTATTGTTATACAGACCAACGCTATGTTACTCTGTTCATTTTTTGAATGCATAATAGCTGGTGAAATATTATTTTAGTGATATTACTGATTATTTATTATATGATAATTAAAGAATAGGAATATCATCCTTCCTGTAGCTAATAATGGGACAGTGATCAGATCTCGTGTCTTTCTTTAATATTTTTGAGCATGTGTGTGCCTGTCAGGTGTCTGTGGAAAAGTGCTGGTGTTTCCATTGAAAGGAACATGGAGACCCTCCTCTAAACTCTAGTATCCAGACATTAGAGTATTTGTAGCTCATGGAGGAACCTATTGAGTTTAGGAAGCCATTTATCATGATGTTAAAGTGGTTGGACTAACAATTTTTTAAAGCAATATTACAATCTCAACTAAAAGAGAAGGGCTGCAAAGATACTGTCCTTAAGTGCTGTCAGTGAGAAGATCTTTTCTGAAACAGAGCTTACAGAGCCATCCTACAGAACAAGCATGTCTCCTCCACTCCATCAAATCCATTAGACAGCGCCCTCTTCTGGATGGAGTTTGTCATGAAACAGGCGCTGCTCACCTCAAATGTCCTGCTAGGCAAGGCTTTTTCCTCTTTTTCCTAATTTTTCCATAATTTTTTCCTCTACTTACTCTGGAAAAAGAGATTCCATTAATAAAAAAATTAAGTGGATTTGCTTGAGGTATGTTTCATGAAGCCAGAATGTTAAGCTATTAAACAAAATATTTTTGTGTCATATCTGTGGTTTGTTTATTTGCAATACAGTAAAAAATCTGGGTGTACATCCTTTAAGTGTGGTGATTCCAGGTCAAGAAAATATGATCATGCAACACCAATTTTATCATCTTTACACTGGTTACCTGTTAAGTTCTGTATCAATTATAAAGTATTTTCTACTGACCTATAAGGGCTTAAATGGTTCAGCTCCTGATATTTAACTAATCTTCTATCTACAATCCATCACGCTCTTTAAGATCACAAAAACCCTGGGCTTCTGATAGTATATCTAAGTCCACTAAAGGAGGGAGAGCGTTTTCCCATTTGGCTCCTAAACTCTGGAATAGCCTTCTGTCACAGTGTCTGGTTTGTGTTTCCCCGGGTGTCCACTAGAGGTCTCTTTCCCTCACTGTCACCTTTACTTCTGGAACTGCATTTCCCACAATCCTTTGTCTGTTCTCATCACTCATCATTGCACGCAGCTGTTCCTCATTACATCATTAGTTTCTGTGTATTTATACCCTGTCTGGTTAGTGTTTGTCATGGAGTCATCATATATTGTCACCACACATCTGAGGTCTGTTTCTAGTCTGTTTCTAGTCTGTTTCTAGTCTGTTTCTAGTCTGTTTCTAGTCTGTTTCTAGTCTGTTTCTAGTCTGTTTCTAGTCTGTTTCTAGTCTGTTTCTAGTCTGTTTCTAGTCTGTTTCTAGTCTGTTTCTAGTCTGTTTCTAGTCTTGTTTCGCTAACATGGATTTTGAACCTTGCCTGGATGACGGCGAATTGGATTGCGCTTTAATAAATCATTACCATCGCACTGCTTTTGGATCTACCTATTTTCCTATGTGTCCCTGTGACACCTTCCTGATGATGTTCGGGGCTCAGACTCACTCTCCCAGTTTAAATCTAGATTAAAGACGCATCTCTTTAGCCAAGCATTCATATAATGCATCTCAAAACCTTATACTCCAGTTATATCAGATCAAATGATGATTATCACATGAGTATCTTTGCTTAATGTTATGAACAGCAGTGACGCTAATTATTTTTGACTTGCTTCTCTGTTTTATCTTGGGATGCCCATCCTGAGGTAACTAGAGAATATGTCAGGTCCAGTTTGGATCCTAATCGTATTATGAAGACTTCAGATGAAGCAAACTCAAAATCAACATCATTCAATGCTTATTTTTTCTATACATCTTAATCAATTGTTAATATGTATTCACTGCCTCAATGAGCTCATTGTTTCTGCCTTAAATTAATGCATTGTTTAAATTAATACGTTATTAGCTAACTGTGTGATTTGTATATGTACATTTCTTAAATAAATAACTTGGACAATGTCACCTCTAATAATAATAGATCACTCTAAATTGTAATGTAGATGCATTTACTGTAAAGCTGCTTTGAAACAATTATGTATTGTGAAAAGCGCTATACAATAAATATGAATTGAATTGAATATATGATGATGATGATGACTCAGCGTTCGAGAAGCCGCAATCCTCCTTAAATGTACTCCTATCTAGCCTAGCGGTTAACTTTGGTAGTGCCCTTCAAACCCTGAGAATTGTGTAGAACGACATGTATGTTACTATTATATATGTATTTATTGTAATTATTTATTGCAATATGTTATTCATCTGTTCATTTTAGACTACACACAAATACAAAGTAAAGATGAGAATGTTATGAATCCTTTGACTTGTGTTTTGACTGACACCCTGGGGCGAGATCAATCTCCTGATCAGCACTTTAGTTCAAACTCCCCTACATTGTAGTCCTTCGAACCGGATGTGTGGTTACCACATTCTTACACTACCTACATTTACAGGATATCACCAGTGTGTGCGTGACGTAGGCCTACACCCCAGCCTCCAGTTTTGCCTTGTCCACTCCAAATACCCACATGGCCACTTGAGAGAGTATCCCATCATGCATTATATTCGGGAACTTATGTGTCGAGGAAAACATTCCACTGTAATTTATAGTAAATTGATTAGATACATACTGTACTTTGGCAGTAAAAACATAAAGTGGTGCAAAGATGAGTATGGTATTTGTAGGCCTATTTTGTATAACATTTGCAACTGTTTTTGTCACTTAATTAGAAGCACCACAATTTTAAATTTACTTAAAGGAACACTAAAGAAAATTTTTTACCTTAAATTAATGTTTCCAAAATCGTATCAGTGGTTCATCAAGTCGTAACAGGGTGAACTTCTGCATTCGCTTTGCGGTCCTTTATCTGCTATAACCACACTATGCAAGTTTGCCAAACCGGGTCGCGTTTCTGTAGTTTGAATGAGACATAAGAAAACTAGCTTTACTTGCTTTACGTCAAGCGTTACAATAATCATTATTTAGTTTTTCTTTGTTTCTGATGTCGCAATACATCATACTTTCATGAAATCATGCAACATACTGTACCTTTTCTGTGGACATCGTTCATTCCAAAGCCGGTGCTGGATAAACAGCAAGCGTGCAGCGCCAGATCGCTTTTTATTTAACACAAATGAACAAAATTAATACTCTGTTAGTCAACAAGAGTTGTTTCATTTGTTATAGATATATCTGTACCGCGAACAGTTATAAAAAGACACATTTTTAATGACGTACGACTCGCATTGACAGAATGTACGATCTGTCCGCTTACACGGCAGGTCCAAAATGCACATCCAATTCATATCAGATTTATTTCCACATATAAATGACGCCTGAAACCTTCTTTTTTACCGGAGTCTGACACTGCCATTTCTGTTTTATTATTGATAAGTCTGTCTGATACTTTTTTGCCATTTCTGTTTTATTATTTTATATTTTAAGTCTGATAATGTTTTTGCTAATGTTACTCCTGTTTAAGGCTGCTCTTAGCTTTCCTGCACTTATCTGTGTTGTGCTGTTATACAAGTATTATTCTCTTTTAATTTTGTACTTCTGTAAAGCACTTAGGTCAGTCAGTGGCTGTTATAAAATGTGCTGTATAAATAAAATCAACTTGAACTTGAATCTACCAGTGGGGGTACTATGAAAATAAATATTGATTGAGTTTTGTAAAATATTACAATGTTATGTGAAGTGTGTTCTTGAAATATATTCATACAATTTATTATTTTATCTTATTATACCAAAAATGTTGTGTGGAAAAAAAGTGTTGTGTTCTTTGTTATATTCATGGTCCCTTTCCACAGGTGTATAAAATCAAGCACCTAGATTATGAATGCAGACTGCATTGTGCTTGATTAATACACCTGTGGAAAGGGACCGGATGAAATCCATGAATAGCCTACTTATGTTTTTTTTTTTTTTTTTATCTTATAACATTTTATCTAGATTTAGGATTAATTTTATGTTAGATGAACATTTTGCTAATTTAGGCTAATAGAAACAAATAAATCCAACTCAACACGTGTGGGAGAGTGGAGCAAGTGACTTTTAAATGATCTTCTCCCAAATTTGGTTGGAGAGGATAATCTCAGAGCACATTTGTTATCTTGTTTTTCCTCTAGTGTGGGAAGTCACATGGCTGGACTGTTTCCATTTCATTAAAATAGCTTAATGTATAGCCTATAAAGATTGAGTCTATCCAAAATTACAGTCAGTATTACATTTCAATTTACAATATAACAAAAAAAAATTACAACTGGCCTGTTGGAGTAGCCTATGCTTTTACATTTACATACAAAAAGGGCAGATAGGTAACCTAGTCTTATTATTTTTTTATTTCATAAATTAATCAGATGATTTAGATTAATTCACAAATAACACATACGTTAATGCCGTGGACATATAAACGGGTGCCAGATAGTAACCTTTCACATTGCCTCACTATAAAAAATGTCTAACCCTCCCAAATCAAAAATTTCAAGTGACCGATAACATCTAAATTTTTCAATTGGCCCAAGTGAAATTCTTGTTGCAATAGTCTGTCAACATTGGCTCAATGAGAAATAATACATCAGACTAATTGAAAAATGTAGATGTTATCGGTCACTTGAAATTTTTGACTTGGGGATGTAATTTTTTTTACAGTGCTTTTAAGTCTAGTAATTTACATAATCATATCGCAGACGCTTTTGTCCAAAGCGGCTTAAAAAAGTGAGGAAAACAACGAAACTGTTCATCGTAATAAAGAAAAAAAAGAATACACAAAAACAAAGTTTCAACAGTTTTTAGAAAAACACACACATAGTGTGAGCAATGTTCTTATTAAGTGTTTACGCGTTTGTCACAGAAACGATAAATAATTCATCATAATCATGACAAATATTAGAGAAAAATACAATATGATGTATGCCAGCATCTTGCCTATCAAAACAAACTTGTCTTTTTATCACGGTTGAACTCGCACTAACATTAACAGGCTTGATAGCGCGTCATGTTCTGTCAACTAGATCCAGCGAGGGTGAGCTAGAGCTCTAGCTCCTCCCATTTGACGCTGCAGCGAAGCCCCGCCCACTAAATATAGCGAGGTGGAGCTCCAGAAAAGGGGGAGCTCGAGCTCTATCTCGCGCCGTCTCTTCCTCATTGAGTTTCAGCGGAGAATCTTCTCAGGTGAGGAGAGCAGTTCGCGGTATTTCTCATATTTACACAAGCTTCAAACACACTTTATACAGTTTGATTAAGCGACAGGCTCATTTCTGTATTGTTTTCATTTATCACAGCGATACTTTCTGGCGTCTTCCTTCTGAAATAAACATGTAACGTTAGTGCAGCAGCAGCGAGCATGAGGAGAACATGCTGAGTTCATTCAGACCTGAGCGATGTTGTGCTCGTTTGTGTGATTGTCTCGATGTTTGGAGAGAGAACTGTTACTGAATGTCAAGTCAGTTGGTCAAATTTTTTAGTTACTTTACATTAATGAAATTAATTACACCCTATACTTTTTGCAAATGAACATATTGATTTGTGCTGCTGTTTATTTTTAAAGGTTTTATGATTATTGTCCGTTTTGATTTAATTTAGTTACAGCAATGAATGTAGTTATTAGAAAGTCAAACTGTATTTCAATTCATGTGCATATTATGATTGTAAGAAATAACAGTATTTTCTTTTTTTTAGTAGAGCAGTTTTATAGTCTTTTATCATCTATCCTGACTCAAATAATGTGTTTCTAACAGCAAACACTCAGATAAAAAGTGAGATGATATGCTGATGATCCTGAATGACTTGTTGAATGAGTGTTGATAGTCTGAGGCTCATCAATATTAACAGATCTGCTGAAAACACTCTTTAAGTCTTAGAGGTTTACGGTGCAAAAAGAACAAAAAGTTGAAGGAGAATGAGCAGAATTGAGTTATGTATCTGATTCCATTAAAATTATTGCTAATCTTTAACTTCTTATTCTTTAAAGGTAAAAGTCTTTCTTGGAACTAAAACATAGGATTCAGCCAGAATAGTTTAAGTTATAATTACTTTAGCTTTTTAACATTATCATTAATAAGAGGAAAGATTCTCAAAGCCTTTAAAGCAGGCAGAGTTGTTTATTACTTAAATATACCGACAGAATGGACCAACATACTTTCATTTTCTTCTTATACCCTGAGAAAGGGATTGTTAAACATTATCAGCACTGAAACCTAAAGACCATAAACCTGAAGGCAAATGGCTGGTGATCAAGAGAAGAAGTACATTAACATATTCTCCTCAGTGCATCGTACATTACGATACTTTAATATTTCTATTAAGTTCAACACAATTCTGTTCAGTCTATAAACTGTCAGATGAGACTAAACATGTTAGGACACACACAATAGTGTGTAGTGGGAAGAAGTGTGTTTGTCCTGTGAAGCGAATGGCACAGATGTGTGTTAGAGGAGTAAGAGACACAACAGTCCTCAATCTGCATAATGACGATTCCCAGCATTAGCATACTGTGATGATGAGGCCATTGTCCCTCATTTAATTCACATGAATACTTTTAAAGTGACAACGGCTGTACTTGGGCATTAAATGGCTAGTTATACCCATATTTCACGTCAATAGTTCCTGTTTTCACCTCATTTATTATGCTGATGTCTTCAGATCTCCTGTAAATTGACACTTAAAGCTCATTTCATTGGCGTCAACAGACTGAGGGTATTTGTTGGCTACAAATATACATTTATTTCTGTTCATGCAACTATTCAACTATTCTCACCATTGTTATTTATTTTCGAATTGACTTTACATTATTTTTGCTCTTTTCTTTATTTCTAGATGTCTGCCTATGTTTTATATATTTTCTACAGTAGACAGAAAAACAAAAATACATGCGTATGTGTGATATTAAGTATAAAAACAAACTCAGTAACAGATATATTTTTGATTTTGGCAGATCAGCTCCTACCACACAGCAAATACATCATCAGTGAAGGTCCTCCCACATCAATTACATCATCAGTGAAACTCCTCCCATAGCAAATACATCATCAGTGAAGCTCCTCCTACATCAATGCATCATCAGTGAAGCTCCTCCCACAGCAATTCTCCAATAAATGCTGTAAATTCCCATCAGCTACAAGTGAAGACAAGCATCAGAACATCAGGAAGAGCTGAAATCTGCGAATACTGAGTTTATTAAAGAGGACAGAGAGAACATGAGTGATCCAGAACCCTGCAGAATGAAACACACTGAAGATCCTGAAGAACAAAGAGGTTGGTGTTTATTCCTCATTCATTCATAATGCTGAAGAACATTCATGTTAGAAACATTCAAGCACTTCATCACATTTAGATAAGCAGTTAAACTATAAAATGGGTGAAAATGTTCTTGTTTGTTAGTTTTCAACAAATGGTCAGTAATGGGAGGTTTATAAACCTTTATACTGTTTGTCAACATCAGGTCAAACTAAATATTCTAGCTATGTAACACATTTATATCTCGTTCACAATTTATTTGCAACAATGTTGCCAATATCTTTTGACATTTTTCAATATAGTTATCATTATAATAATATTAGCAATTAACAGAGTAAACAACAAACTACAGTATATCAAGTAAATGAACTTTCCAGATAAGGTTGCATTTCTTGTAAATAATAGAAGTTACTGAGATTATTCTTCTTATAATAACTTTGGTAACATGGTTGATGAATACAGTAATACAGTCAATGCTACAGTTGGTGTAAAAACTGAGACAATGGATTGAGATTATTTCTTGTCTTCCCATCATGCAGTAGAAGGAGCCCAGATGATGTCACTTCCTGAGTGTTACTCTGTTTTTAAAAGCAGGAAAATCATGTCAGGAGTAACAGGGTTGAGTGAAACATGTAGGACAAAGATAATGCTAATAAAAACGGCTCATTTAAAACTAGTTAAAGCCACGGTCAGTGTAGACTTTCAGCATGGCTTGTGTTTCTGGTGTCCCACATTCACATGCGTATGATTGGAAGTCGGTGGAACAAAAAAGTCAAGTGTGACCGGCCCTCAGTAATTAAAAAGTCTTAAATAAAATAAATTGAATATCTAAAAGTTGTTGTGAAAATATGGAAGTATTGTATATTTTAATTGTTTCATTGATCAAATGTAATTGATAGTTCTCACTACAGAAATATGGGATTTGTCTGTAATGTTTTAAAAAATTCAATATTCAAGATCGGTGTACCTCATTCATGATAATATTATGTAGCAGTTGTTCTTGCATCATTTGTATGTCCTTTTGATGTACTGAAAATAAAAATTCGATATTTTTTTTCATGTCAGACCTGATGGAAGAGAGTGAAGAACTGAGTGAAGTGGAGGAGGAACATCATGTCAAACCTGGAGAAAAACCTCTGAGTCGCTCAAAGACTAAAAAGACATTTTTAAAGAAAAGAAAAGCCAAGAAATCTTCCACCTGCACTCAGTGTGGAAAAAGTTTCTTAAACACACGTGATCTTGATGTCCACATGAGAGTTCACACCGGAGAGAAGCCGTTCACATGTGATCAGTGCGGGAAGAGTTTCACACACTCAGCACACCTTGATATTCACATGAGAGTTCACACCGGAGAGAAGCCGTTCACATGCACTCAGTGTGGGAAGAGTTTCATAAACAAACCCAATCTTGATATTCACATGAGGATCCACACCGGAGAGAAGCCATTCACGTGTGATCAGTGTGGGAAGAGATTCTCCCACAAACATGGTTTCGATCAACACCTGAGAATTCACACCGGAGAGAAGCCGTTCACATGCACTCAGTGTGGGAAGAGTTTCATATACAAATCCAGTCTTGATATTCACATGAGAGTTCACACCGGAGAGAAGCCGTTCGCATGTGATCAGTGCGCGAAGAGTTTCACACACAAAAGTAATCTTAATGCTCACATGAGGATCCACACTGGAGAGAAGCCATTCGCGTGTGATCAGTGTGGGAAGAGTTTCATAAACAAACACAATCTTGATATGCACATGAGAGTTCACACCAGAGAGAAGCCGTTCGCGTGTGATCAGTGCGCGAAGAGTTTCACACACAAAAGTAATCTTAATATTCACATGAGGATCCACACTGGAGACAAGCCGTTCTCGTGTGATCAATGCGGCAAAACATTTCTCTGTGCATCAGCCCTGAAGACACACCTGACAGTTCATATGAAGGAGAAGCCGCATTCATGTTCTGTGTGTGGAAAGAGTTTTTCACTCCTGCTATATTTACAAAGACATCAGAAAATTCATATGGATGTGAGAGAGTACATGTGCTTTGAGTGTGAGAAGACTTTTACTACAGCGAACTGTTTAAAACTGCACCAGAGAATTCACACTGGAGAAAAACCTTACAAGTGTTCACACTGTGACAAGAGGTTCAATCAGTCAGAACATCTGAAAAAGCATGAGAGAATTCACACTGGAGAAAAACCTTACAAGTGTTCGCACTGTGACAAGAGGTTCAATCGGTCAGAACCTCTGAGAACACACGAGAGGATCCACAGCAGAGAGAAGCCGCACACGTGTGATCAGTGCGGGAAGAGTTTCACACACAAAAGTAATCTTAATGTTCACATGAGGATCCACACCGGAGAGAAGCCGTTCTCGTGTGATCAATGCGGCAAAACATTTCTCTGTGCAGCAGCCCTGAAGACACACCTGACAGTTCATACGAAGGAGAAGCCGCATTCATGTTCTGTGTGTGGAAAGAGTTTTTCACTCCTGCTATATTTACAAAGACATCAGAAAATTCATTCTGATGTAAGAGAGTACATGTGCTTTGAGTGTGAGAAGACTTTTATTACAGCGAACTGTTTAAAAGTGCACCAGAGAATTCACACTGGAGAAAAACCTTACAAGTGTTCACACTGTGACAAGAGGTTCAATCGGTCAGAACCTCTGAGAACACACGAGAGGATCCACAGCAGAGAGAAGCCGCACACGTGTGATCAGTGCGGGTAGAGTTTCTCCATTAAAGGTCAGCTGAAGCTACACATGAAGATCCATACAGTGGAGAAACCAGATCACCGCAGTAGTAATTATGATACCCAAATGTCAAAATGATTAATGACTTTGACCTTTTGACAGGTTGAACTTCCGGTATAGGGGTCAGGGATTAACCTTTGCCCTTCCTCCCCATCGATCATGTGGTTTTGACAGAAGCTTTTGACCTATTGACCCTGCTAGTAGGGCTGGGTAAAAAATATAGATTTCTCTATTTTAATCGATTCTTAAATCCCAAGAATCGATTAGTCATCCTGTGTTCAGTTGATGAATGAATGTAGCATGTAGCGCATCCCATCCAATAAATCGCAATAATCTTTGTGCTTTGTTATTATTGATATGAAACCATAGACTGTAAAAAATATGGACGTCTGTGACGTCACCCATAGACTTTCTGAAGAACGGTTTTGAAGCCGTTTATGGGGGGTATGGGCGGCGCCATCTTGGGAAATCCTAACCCCGCCCACCTTCTGGCCAATCCATATATGGGTAAAGGACGCAGCGCGCGTCACTCAGCTCGCTCTGCTACTCCGGTTATCTCTGTATATTTTAGGCAACGAAATATGTTAGAAAACACCACACTGCCTCTTTTCGTTTTCATTTAAAGAAATCTTAAACATTATAGCCACACAAATGTGGTTCAGGCGACGTGCATTGATTATATTCACTGCATATAACGTTTGCCTATTTATAACAAAACGAAATATAAAACACAAACCTGCCTCTTTTCGTTTAAATATAATATAAAAATATTAAACATTTTAATATGGTCCAGGCAATATGTGCATTTGTACTAAACAACAGATGTTGCACTAAACAACATTACCATCTTCGTTGTATTAAAATTTAAAATGACAAAACTCAACCCAGTCTCTTTTTGTTAAATTTCAGTTTTATCAATATTAGCTATTATAAAAGTATAAGTAAAAGGTACAAGAAGCTATACAAATAAAGCAAACAATTCTGTCAAACATACAAAGTCAGCGCTTGATCTAGTCTAACCATACAACGGTAAAGTTAAATAGCTTATGAAAATAGCTTATGAAACTTATGAAACTTCCCCTCAGCCAAAACGATTGGCCAGGGAACAAATTATAGATTCACGAGACCAAAAATCGCCCGTTAGATATACACAAGACGAATTATATCTCATGTTTAACCACTACAGAGACACCAGAGTCCGCGGCAAACGTCAGAACGACTAGCCGAGGAAAGGCTGTACCAGGCGGGGTACGTGAACGCAGAGCGCCCGGTCATCGCTGGATCTCACAACCTGGATACAATTTTCATAAATCTTTATAAATAAACCACAGATTTGAGCTTTAAACAACTACATTCTCGCCTGAAAAACTCTTAAAACTACATTTCATGATACAGAAACAGTAGTATTATATGTCAACTGTATTAAAAAATGGCGCTTCTTATGTTGTCATTCTCCGTGGCGCTGCCTTGTCAGCTGTCAATCAAGCTGTCAATCAAAGTTAACCACGCCCTTATTTGTCATACATTTTATATCCAAATACGATCTAAACTAACGAGTTAGAAAAAAATTCACCCCCCTCACAGTTGTCAGGCACTCGGAACCTATCGAAAAATACAATAAAAGTCCATGGGACCAACCTGTAAAAACATGAATTTATGCTGTGAAAACGGACATTTTAACCCTTTTGGGACCTCCCTCTAGCGGATTTTCGACGTATTGCAGTTTTTCGCACTTCCGGGTAGGCTTCATTTTTCAGATTAGAATGTTGCCGCTTGTATGAAACGAAGTCAGATTTCGAATTATGGCCATTTTCTTATGAAATTCAAAAACATATACCGTTTTGTCGCTCTGGCTCAGCTCTAGAGAAGCACATGATCTTCTCTTCCGCATTAATAACACCAGTTACAGCGAAATAAACATGAATGAGCATCTGAAAGTGTGTTAAAAGATGGAGTACAACTTATCGAAGTCCGTATCATGTGACATGGAGTCGCCCAATCAGTGTTTCAACCGTGGAAAGACGTCAGTAAACAATGTCATGTAACGTCACATTTACCTCAGAAAAAACATATCCAGTGACCATAAACTCGTCAGTCAGCTAGAAAAATTAACTCTAGAGAGGATCATTTTTTTTTAATTATGCACCATATTACATATTCATTATAATTTGCAATATTCTTCAATATGTAATGCATGTTTGAATAAATCTGGAAAGTTTTTTTATGACCGCCACCATTTAAATTTTTATATCATTTCATATAACTTTATTATTATAAAAATAAATAAATGTGTATTTTAAGTGTTTGTATACAAATCAGTTAATTTTTACCTTTATATTATATATATTATAAGTCAAGTCAAGTCAAGTTTATTTGTATAGCGCTTTTCACAATACAGATTGTATCAAAGCAGCTTCACAGTATTACATTAAAATAATACAACAAAGTTTGTTTCAAGAGGAATTTATTGATTGATAAAATTAAATTAAATATCCCCAACTGAGCAAGCCAAAGGCAACAGTGGCAAGGAACCGAAAAACTCCAGTATACTCCATTATAGTAGGCTAATGAAGCCTATAGGCTACAACTGACTCCCATAGTTTACAATAATTGTTTTCCTTGAGAAAATTTGCAATGTATTGTACCAGATATCCAAAATAATCAATATTGAATCGAATCGAATCGAAATCGAATCGAATTGCAAGCTTGTGAGTCGAAATCGAATCAAATTGTGAAATTTGTGTCAATACCCAGCCCTACCTGCTAGCCCTAGATCATGTGGTTTTGACAGATGTTTGATCTTTTTAACCCTGCTAGCCGTCAATCATGTAGTTTTGATGTTTGAAGCCGGTGTCCGGTTCGGCAAGCCCCCCAGAATTCAATAATCAATTCTCTAGAGCAGGGGTGGGCAACTTCGGTCCTGGAGGGCCACTGTCCTACAGAGTTTAGCTTCAACCCTAATCAAACACACCTGAACAAGCTAATCAAGGTCCTCAGGATTACTAGAAAATTACAGGCAGGTGATTCTTTCAGGGTTGGAGCTAAACTCTGTAGGACAGTGGCCCTCCAGGACCGAAGTTGCCCACCCCTGCTCTAGAGGCCCAAACGTGATGGAGGCCTTGCACTCCCTAATATTCAGTTTTATTATTGGGCTGCTAATCTCCAAAAGCTTAAAACTTGGTATCATTCCCCTGACACTAACTGGTGCATTATAGAAGCCAGCTCTTGCACTTCATCTCTACCCGCACTGCTTTTTGCTCCACTTACAACGCGGCCTTCTCAGTATACTAATAACCCTGTTGTACTTTCTTCGCTAAAAATCTGGAAACAGTTCAGGCAACATTTTGGATTAAAATCTCCTTCTGTCCTTTCCCCTATTTGCAATAACCACCTCTTTTTACCTTCTTTGCTAGACCCAACTTTTAAATTATGGAAAAACAAAGGTCTGGTCTCTTTTTGTGATCTCTTCCTAGACAAAATATTTGGTAGAAAACCTTGTTACTAAATTTAGCTTATCTATTCATGGTCGATTCAGATATTTCCAACTTCGTAGTTTTGTTAAAATTAATTTTACATCTTTTCCTAACCTACCCGAGGAGACTCTTTTAGATAATATAATGTCTTCATCAGCGTCACAAAACAGCATTGGACCAATTTACAATCTTTTACTCTCTTCGCAAGTATCTTCCCTTTTATGGCTAAAGGATACATGGGAAAAAGAGCTTGGGCTGGCACTAGACGAGGACTGGTGGAGAGAGTCACTGCTTAGGATCAGTTCCACTTGCACTTGTGCTCGTTTGAGCCTTATTCAGTTTAAGGTGGTACATAGGATCCACTACACTAAGGCTAGGCTAAAGAGATTTTTCCCTGACACGGATGATTCTTGTATTAGATGTTCCCTTTCCCCTGCAGATCACACACACACGTTTTTCTCCTGCCCTAAGCTCGACTCCTTCTGGTCGTCTTTCTTCAACTCCCTTTCTGTAATTCTGGGCATCCCCCTGACCCCATGCCCTCTAATTGCTATCTTTGGTGTGCCCCCTGTGGGCAGGTTTAATAAATATCAAGCTGACCTTGTTGCGTTTTCTGCCCTCATAGCCAAGCGACGTATATTGCTGCATTGGAAGAGTCCTAATCCCCCTGGCTCAACCTCTTGGTTAAAAGATTTAATGTCTTTTCTTCATTTAGAAAAAATCAAGCATACAGTTGGAGGATCTGTGAAACGATTTCAGAGTACATGGGACCCATTTCTTTCTTATGTTAACTCCCTAACTTCGTTAGACTCTTAAATTTGATCGAATACCTTTTCCTTTTCTGTTTTTGTTTTTGAGTGTTTCATTACTATTGTTATTATTATTTATTATTGTTGTTGTCACTGTTTTTTTTATTTTTTTATTATTATTATTATTATTATTATTATTATTATTATTATATTTTTTTTTTTTCATCTATGTGCTTTTACATAAAAGATCTACCTCCAGGGAAAAGAAAATGGGAAAATGCCAGACTTCTTATTTACAGTTGACCTGTTTATTGTCTGTAACATGCTTGGAAGTTTGCACAATAAACATAAAAAAAAAAGAGTGACTTTATGGGTAAAAGTCCTTTTCTGTAGGGGGTTTCTGTTTCAAAGTCCAGAGTGTGTTTGTGTGTGTGCGTTGGAATGTTGCGCCCTTGTTGTCTCCTTTGCATAGGGCTGGATGGGCTCGGTGGTCAAATTTTATGACCTGCCAATGAGATCGGGTTACGGGATGCGATTCTACTGGGAGAACATTCTTCAAAAACATATTTCAGAGCCAAACACTCGAAGATCATAACTATATGATCAAAACAACATTAATCACACATGCATACAGGAAGTTCAGATACAAGTCTGAGTTACACACATTAAAAGGATGTTAAGTTAAACCCAAAGGATGTTGTGTGTGTGTGTGTGTGTGTGTGTGTGTGTGTGTGTGTGTGTGTGTGTGTGTGTGTACGTGTGTGTGGAGTATCTGGAATGTCACGAGGCTGTAAAGTCACAGGGAGTCCATGCTCAAATGGGAGTTTTAGAGGGGATTCTCCAAAACAGGGTTTCCTATGTGACTCAAATGTCCCTCTGGGGAGCCACAAAGATGCCATTTTGACCGTTCAGGCAGACTTAGAGGCACCATGAACAAACTCGTTGTCTAAGGAGACAACGAAGGATGTGTTTGGAGATCAGGATTTACTAATTTGAACAGCATGTGACCGCATGTCATAGTCATTGTCGTTACAGTGTGATGAAACAACGTCATACAAAACATTCTATCCTTTAAAATAAATATCTTGCAAATTAAACTAAAGTTGAAAAACATTCTGTTCTTTAAAAGTGTATAAAATAAAATAAACTACTGAAACCAATTAATACAGCTTTAGATAAACAAAAGAATAAAAATCATCTTATATTATTTTAGAGAGTTGAAGTAGGTCCTACCATGTATGAAATGGGTTTACAGCTCCATCTGTCGGCCTCTGACTTCAGTGATCAAGATATCAGGTGCTGAAATTATTTCAAAGTTTAAAAGATATCTTTTTTTAAATGTTTTTTAAAATTAAATTCAATAAAGTTGTAATACAAAAACACTGTTTTTCCTGAATGTCTCTCCAGCGCACTCAGAGTGGTGCGTGTGTGTGTGTGTGTGTGTGTGTGTGTGTGTCTGTGTCTGTGTGTGTGTGTGTGTGTGTGTGTCTGTGTCTGTGTGTCTGTGTCTGTGTCTGTGTCTGTGTCTGTGTGTGTGTGTGTGTGTGTGTGTGTCTGTGTGTGTGTGTGCGCGCGCCCTCTGACATGATCCCCCTCCTCCCCATTCCTGAGGTAACAGTGAAAGTGAGAGTTGTCCTGTTTTATATATCACACTAACTAAAGTTGAAAAACATTCTGTTCTTTTTAAAAAAGTATATAAATATATACATATGAAATGTTTATAAAATATATCATATAAAATCTACTAAGCTGCGTATTTTAGTTTAGATTATTTAATTACAATATTAAAAGCATTATATAAATGAAGATGAGATAAACAAAAAATAAATAAAATCATCTTACATTTTTTTAGAGTTGAAGAAGCTCCTGACACATCAATTTATGAATGAGTTTAAAAGTTGTCATAAACAAAACAGTCCCACAGTGTCTTACTGAACGAAGTGTGTGTGTGTGTGTGTGTGTGTGTGTGTGTGTGTGTGTGTGTGTGTGTGTGTGTGATATACTCGACTCCCCCATCCTACGCATTCCACAACGCATGGAACACATTGCTGGGTTTGTTTTTTTCATGGACTAAAAGTCTTAATAAAAACAGTATTCTACATCGTTAGTCTGTGGAAAAACTTGACTTGAACTTAAATTATATTTTTTATTTATCAGGGGTATGTAAAAAATAATAAAAGCGTTATGGGAGAAAAGGGGGAAATAGGAAGCTGTTCCTTTAATTTCGTAAGGACGTGAAATTGTAGTTCACTCGGGAGGGGATTATGGGTGTTGTAGTCTGGAACACGCATGGTCGTGTGTGCGGCTCTGTGTAGGAATTTCTGTTATATTCTTTTACAGTCTATGGTTATATTCAGTGGAAATGAACCAAGTATTTATGTTCACTGCCACAGTGAAAGCCGTGTGAATGCATACCGAAGAGATCAATAAAGCAGCATACTGGACGCTTCGTCTAACTCATAATTTTTCATGGACTTGAGTAACTAACTTTATAAACTGTTACGCGCACACATACGGATGCTGTGACCAGTGGTGTAGTCTACGTGATACGCAGGTATACGCCGTATACCCATTAGAAAATGCCAAGGATTTGCGTATACCCACTTAAAAGAGCGTGAGGATACGTATCAACTTCGTTTTGTGTCAGAACCTATTTTTTACAGTCTATGGTCAGAACTTTCACACTTTCATTCATAAATTCACCCCGTCTGTGTTTGCGAAGCGACGGATCGAATCGCGGAATCCAGTCACAAATGGAACTTGCTATATAAAGCAAAACGTCACGGAATTTGCTATTTTTGAATGAATAAATCAAAAGTAGCTGCTGTACAAGGAATGAAATCTCGATATGGACTAGTGTCTATGAATATTAAAGCTAAAAGAGACTGCAATTGTTCTACGCGTCTCTGGGAATGAGCGCTCAGTGTGTGCTCCTCCACTACACACACACACACACACACACACACACAGAAGCACGCGTGACTCACGCTCGTGGTGTTTTCAGCATTTCACTGTATTGAGACATGATGTAAGCTACACATGTGCATTTCATCGCAGAGCTGCTATGAGAGTCACTTGATGAGAATTTCACCATTTCATTTGATAAAACTATCGTCATTCATTCGTTTCATATACACACAGAAACTGTTATGTCTTTACGACAACCTGTCAAAATAAAAGTTCTGTATAACTTGAAGAAATTATAACAGAAATATATTACTATTGCACGGAGTATACTTCAGGCCTAATAATAATAATAATAATAATAATAATAATAATAGTTTATTAAAACACACAGAAACTCAAATGTCTACAACCCACCAAAATAAAGTTCGGTCGAATTAACTCAAATTAATTAGAAAGAAATTGCACAGTAAAATGTATTTTAAAATAAAAAAAATTCAAAAACGTAGTTATATTAGAGTATACTCACTACAAAAAACTAGACTACACCACTAATGTTCATTATGCTCAGTAGGAGCATGAACTTGAATGTTGTGTATCTAATGTCTTGTATTGGACATGTAGAAAACACTTTGTCTTTAGTGATTAAAGTCCTGTGAAAAACACTGAAAGGCAACCACAAATTGTATTACTGAAATAAGCAAAATATATGATATGATGAATTATTACAAATATATACTGATATTCTCTATGGCTAATATTCTCATAGGCCTACTGTCACTAACCTCTTAATCATTTGTCACCTCACATGCATAGCATGACCCTCTCTAAAACAATAGGAAATGCTTTATTGTTTACTTTTTTGCTGACCTCTTTAACAAAAGAAATATGACACAATCTTTTTATGTAATATCAATTTAAATTATGCCAGTTCTCTTCATTTGACTGGTACCATGAATCTCATTAACATATTCTCTTTACTTGTTATCCATCACATCGTGTGCTTTCATTATTGTTGTCTGCTAACCATTAGGAACAGATTAAAAGGTCTATAAATGAAGTGTCATTGTTGTTAGGCCATATACTGCCACAGCAAATGGATGCAATTAAAGTTAGACAAATCAAAAACTTTGCAGGATAACCAATATCCCGATCGCTGCTCAAGAAAGGAGCGTGATTATATAAAGAGGAGATGTGAAAATTTCACAATGAAGGGTGATGGTGTGTTAAATTGTTCTTAAAAAGATAATACAACTGTGACATTTATTTACTAATATAACATGATTACATTAGATGGAGAGCAGCATAGGTATGAAGGCCAAACTGGCCAATGGGTAAGAAAAATGTATACATATACATTGCAAAACAAGTAACTGTTCTTCATTAACATGTAACTTAGTCTAAAGTTTGTTCTCCCTTCTTTAGATTGAATGTTCAGAATGTGGAAGGTGGGACTGTGTGGTCAGATCTTCCACTGTTGGCAAATACAGCTGTCCTGCATGCATGCACATTTGCCTATTATTTTTTCCTCTTTTTTTATTGTTTCTTTCATACCTGTTAGCTAATGAATATGTTTGTTGAACATTCCCCTGAAAAAATGCTGTGGGTAATTCACTGGATCCATAAACTATGGCTTCTCAATTTTCAACACTCTTTAGGAACATTTATGGAGTCTAGCCTACTGTATGCTTTATGTTTTAACTCATTCCTCAGTAACATTAAAATAAATAATAAATAAATGCTTGACATCCCTTTTAGCAGTATTGCTGCTCAATTTAAATTAAGCCACAAATTGGCATCATAACAATAATCTGCGAATACACATGCACTGCAAAGACACAATGTCAATAGCATAATTTATTTAATCTACTTACAGTTGTCATCAGATATTCAATTTCATTGAAACGAATGTAACAAAATAATGTGGGCGTGGTCTGTGTCGTGAAATTAAAACACATTAAAACTTCCCTTAAATGCGTCTGAAACATTCAGCGGAGCAGCGACAGAGTAAACAACAGTGTCCTAATATGATACAAACATTTACCAATAACGTTGAAAGCTTTTAAATCTGCTCAGTGAAAGATTCGCTGTGACGAATCTGTCACCGTTCAACATCTGCTGGAAATCCAGGTAAAACTATCTGCGTGCACGCGCGCATCCCCAGTTAACATGATCCCCAGTTGATCCGTAACACCGGCAGTCGCGAGTAATCTCCCCCTCGCATTCGTCTCTGTGTCACTGGGTGTAAAGCGCGAAAGGCGAAGCTTGAATTTACAGGTATGTCCCTCTTTGGCTAATGTAGTTTCAAGATGGAGGGGCAACATGGCGACCGGCATTCGAACCCCTCACCCGTATGTACTTTCAATGGCAGATTATAAACTTACGAGAATACTTTATTACTTGAAAGAAGTAAATATACATTAATGAGCACATATATTTTTGAAAGAACTAAGTGTTTTTTTGCTAAGAATCAACTAAACAAATTACACAGTGTAGCTTTAAGTTGTATCTGTGTGAAAATCTCCACATAGGGCATAATCGTAAAAGTTTAAATATGATCTTTTAAAAATGAAAGATTGATTAAATTAAATCTTTAAAAGTTTGAATACATACATCCTCTATTTATCTTTTAGAAAATTTTGTTTAACGGCGATCTAAAGTATAATTGTTATTAAACAATGTCTGTTCAAAAACTTTAGATTGATGAAAAAACTGTATTTAGTCGTCTTAAATATCTCATTTATATGAAAAGATTCAATCAGCATTTTTGTCCATGCGGGGTTTAAATAGATTATTTTTTTTTTTTTACATTTTCTACTTTCCACAACCACGATGATTGTTGTACCTCATAATCTATCCTAAACACCTAAACACGACGGTCACAGAAAACTACATTTTCAAAATGAAATAAATAAATAAATAATTTAATATAATTTGCACGCTATTTTGCGCGCACACACGGTTCTAAAAATTAACTAATCTCTATTTTTAAATTAAATTATTATAAATTAAATATATAACCAATGAATAAAAGCATGTTACTAAAATGTAAACATAATTTTAGCTAAATGAAAATTATTTATTAAAAAAACTTACATTTTCAGAGCTACTGAAGTAGTTGAAATGAGTCCTGCTTCATTTCAGCGTTTCTCTGAAGGATCGAAGGGTTTTCAATATCAACCTGTGTTTTACTTTAAGAAAGCAAGCATTACATTGGTGTTGTTTTCTCTTCTTTTGAAGGAGTGTGTTCTCGAACGGGAACGGCCTACGAACACCTTGTGAGTCTTGAAGCTGATTTCTGCCTGGTGAAACTGCCAACTATCTTCAGTAAAAAAAACACAAAAACAATCTTCAATTTAATATAATTCTGACTCTTGTCTTATATTGACTGCACTTCTAACTCCTGGTCTTCATTAATCATATCTGGTCCCAAGGCCGTAACCAGGGTTTGAAAATTAGTGAGGTCCGAGGTGAGGTGCAGGGCCGGATTAAGAATTCAGAGGCCCCTGGGCACAATCAATGTCTTGTAGGCCCCCCCTTAGGCAGGCCTAATGTATAGTTTGTCCAAGGACATTTTAATTTTGCATTAAGAGTTTTAGTTTACTGACTTAAAAGGAACTTTGTTGTACTATGCTGGAGTAAAGTTCATAAATGATAGATCTTTCCCATATAGGATTTTGTAAAACTATGTTGGGTAAACCTCTGTCCCTCTAGGGGGGTTCGGGGGCATGCTCCCCCGCAAGAAAATTTTGTACATTTTAAGGTTAAATGCATCAATCTGGTGCTCTTTGAGAGCTCAAAATTAAGAGCTTCAACGGGCTTCAACCCATGAACTGTGCACAAATAAAAAACATTGACTTGTACCTGGACATTAAAGGGGGCTCAAACATATTTTTTAGTTATGATATGGAGTTTCAGTCTACATTACATTATAACTGGTGTTTTAGTATGCCAAACAATTAGTATAATAATATAATAATGATTTCTATAATTATTCCTATGACATAAAATCCATATAGCCTAATAAATGAAAATGAATATTTCAAAAGTATATTTTACATTACACTATAGGAAAATTACAATACTTTTGTCCTAATGTCTTCACTTGCAAGAAATAAACTCTTTGATCGCGTGAGCAAAGTGCGCACTTTTCTTTAAATCACGCAGCACAAACATAATGCCTATATAGGATACTTAAAGTCTTGTGCTGTTTTATAAAGCACAAAACCATATCACGGTTTCGATATTAGTTCGTTGGCAAAATATAACGCTAGAGACCTTTATGTTAGGCTATACATTTTACATCTCATGTGTATTGGGAAAAGGGAGAAGAGGGAGAAGAGCGAGTTCGGCAAAAGGCGGATTCGAACTCGAGTCGAACGCGTCAAAAGCTACTTAGTTTCAAGCACCTCACGCACGCCCAACGACCCGTGCAACTGTAGCTATTTAGTTGTGGGTGCCTTTTTTGCTAAAAAGACAGGCACTTAGTGCAAATTATACGCGCCATTATCGGAAATGTAAAAGAAAAAAAAGTTTATTGGCACTTTTTGGTCATTTCATGACTTTCAAATTGACATCAACTACGATGCTGTTGCATCATGCTTGTAGTTTCTTTTGCGCTTTATTTATAAATTATAATAAAGTGACATAAAGCGCTCTGCCGCATTTTTTACAGTCTATGCTCACAACACGCTCTCAAGCCCCGTTCACTGATCTACCTTCTCGCAGCGACATAAATTGCAAACACACATATGACGCGGTATAAACGGCTAATTAATCATTCAGAGAGCTTGAAATTTTATTTTTGAATATAAAAAAATGACCGAGGTCCGGACCTCGGTGACCTCATAGCTGGCTACGGCCATGTCTGGTCCTAGTCTTTAACTGTAAATTCCCTAACACTTTGTTTTATTTAATTTCATAATCATTTATAATCATTGATCATTTAGTTGTCATTAGATTTATCATTTATTCATATTATCATTATTATTATTATTCAATTTACATCATTTATTAATTTAGGCATATAATCACAAATAATTACAAATAAACTACAATATAAAAATACAATGGGGCATGTTGTCACAACGGGAAGCTGCCATTAAATTGTTATATTATTATTGTTCATTTGTTTATAAACAAGCTTGTATAACATATGGTGATATTGAAATTTTAGTTTTGTTTCAAATTTGTAGTGATATTCTCATTTTCTAATAAAGATTTCCAGTTTTTTAACAACATCATGATCATGCACTCTTCATTTACTCTGGACGACAACACTGTAAACTGGTGTATACATATCAAGTATATTAGTTGAAATGGGTTGGGTAGTTCAGGAAGTAATCCAACAATGAGTTCCTGTGACTGATTCTGTGTTTGTTTTTGTGACCAGCATGACTCTGTGGCCACACTTGTTCCTTTGGAACAATAGATAATACTACTGTAGAAAGTGTTCAGTTCACTTACTTAAAAAAAAAAAATGTGTAAACCCGCTGTCTTAAAATTATTAAATAAATAAACTCAATGCTTAATTGAAAAAATTAAGTTATGTGAACTTGACAATTCCACATTTCTGAAGTTTATTTACTTAATAATTTTAAGGCAACAGGTTTACTCCATTTTTTTTTAAGTTACAGGATGGCTGTAAAGTGACATGAAATAACCAGAAAGAAAGTGATGTGTAAATATAAGGGATCTAAGATGAGAAAGAGGACAGCTGCTGATTTTAGAATTAATAAAAGAAGAAAATCCACTAAAACATGAACACATCATGAAGAAAGATGTCAAAGTTCATGAACTCTCTCACTGCGAGAACATTCACATGCAGAACTTGCACATTTTCTAGATAATTATAAACACATAGTATGGAGATCAGATGCATCTCTTTTGAATAAAAGCATAATTTCAACACTGCAAAGAAATATCATTGTGTTATACAGACCAACGGTAATGCATACAGTAATAGCTGGTGAAATATTATTTTAGTGATATTACTGATTATTTATTATATGATAATTAAAGAATAGGAATATCATCCTTCCTGTAGCTAATAATGGGACAGTGCTCAGATCTCGTGTCTTTCTTTAATATTTTTGAGCATGTGTGTGCCTGTCAGGTGTCTGTGGAAAAGTGCTGGTGTTTCCATTGAAAGGAACATGGAGACCCTCCTCTAAACTCTAGTATCCAGACATTAGAGTATTTGTAGCTCATGGAGGAACCTACTGAGTTTAGCCATTTATCATGATGGTAGTGGTTGGACTGACACTTTTTTAAAAAGCAATATTACAATCTCTTTCAACTAAAAGAGAAGGGCTGCAAAGATACTGTCCTTAAGTGCTGTCAGTGAGAAGATCTTTTCTGAAACAGAGCTTACAGAGCCATCCTACAGAACAAGCATGCAGAAATGTCCAGTCTCCATATAGAGACACAGTATTAAATCCACATGACAGCGCCCTCTTCTGGACGGAGTTTGTCATGAAGCACAGAGGCGCTGCTCACCTCAAATGTCCTGCAGTGTTGAACTCCTGCTGTTTATTGCTTTTAGTTTCTGTGTTTCAGTGTCATTGGTCCGATGGTTGTGTATTAGAATACATGGTAAAAAGTAACAACGAAAACATGAGTGAAAGAAAATATTCTCTGTAGAGAGCTAAATTACAATTTGCACATGTTTTAAAGCACACATGCTGAGCCACTTTTTACTGCAGTGAATATTGTTACGGCCAACAGAAACTGCAATTAATAAACTGCATGAAATTACAACAAATAAAACACTGTGACAATCTTCAAATTCAAGGTTTCAGTTCAAATCACAGGTTTGTGTAACTGGATATTTGACTAAAACATTACTGAGATATCATTTTTATTGAGATTTTAACCTCATGACTTCTCTGTGTGACAACTAGCCCCGGTCTCCTTGAGAATTATTAAAGAATAGTTGGAAATAGAATTCTGTTAACAATCAAAATCTACATTTTAACAGTACATGATGATTAATTGAGCAGGGCATACACCATAAAACCGATGATGACAAGAAAACTGTTTCCTAGATATCACTTCATAGGTTAATATAAATTGTGTGATTTTATCTATCTATCTAGCGTGTTGTATACTATTATTGTGTGCGGAATAAAATAGAAATATAACTCATGAATATTAATGTTAAGGGTAGTCCATCCAGCATGTATATGACGTAGGCCTCGTTAATATTCATGAGCTCCGCCCACCCAAACAGAGGAGCGTGTCTCGAGCTCGCTGCTACACTGTATCACTCTCTGTTCAGCTGGTAAGTTCATTAATTTCATTTGTTTAAAACCATAACAGCTTTTACGGATTCACGGATGGACACGCTCAGTTTTGGATAATAAAAATCCCCGAAACATGTATCGTGTCGTCAGAACCTGAAATGAGCTTCATGCTGTCAGTCGCCAAACAGGATTCAGTGGTTGTTTGTGTGGACTGACATGTTTAATGTTGCATTTGTATGTGTGTGTAGCTCTGCACAGTTGAACACACTATGAAGTGTTCAGGGTTTTTACTCCTAAAAGAAAGTCTGTTCGGAGCAGTGAGTGAGAGAGTTGATATTTTACTTCCGGAAATAGATTTCATTTCTCCCTAAAAAACTGACCTCCCTTCATCATTGTGTCTGTCAGTAGCGCTGATGTGCTTGTTTACATCGAGGCTTGACAAAAAAGTGTCTATTTTTAATTATTTTAACTTTAGTTTATTGACAGCAGGGGAACCTGATACCAACTTACCACAGTTTTTTTGAAGTAAATATAATAATTTACAATGTTTTGTAAGCGAGTGCACAGGGTTCAATATAACTACCATCCCGTCTGAGTCTGACAGTTTATTGTCAAATACATCATATACATCACTTCAAAACATGTCATTTCATATTTTATAGATCAGTAGAATGCAGTAATGTGGCATGCAGTAGGATTGATTAAAGAGATGTTTCAGAGATTAATACTAATTTTGCGTGGTTTACAACATTTTTCACAGTTTATAGATGATGCATTAATGGCAGATATAAACTCACCTGTAAACATTAAATAAGGCGTCTAGTCTGACTAAGGTTCACTGCTAGGAACATCTTGGTCTATGATTTACAATGCATCATGGGAAGGTTTGGTGTAAGTATCCTCTGAAATACATTAATCTGTGGTGCGGATGATTGACTTGATGCTTTATTTTGTCTTGGGTTTTCACGTCTCTTTTGTAATGTGGTTGACATGATATTCATACATACTTGAGATTGTGTAACAGATTCAAACTGACTGTTTAGAGATGCTTAAACAGTCCAACAGGAAGTGATGTCAGTTAGTTGTTTTGTTCTGAATCTCTGATTACTCAAGGACAGGACTTGTGATATGTGGATGTTTAGAGTTAGACCAAAGCCAGTGACATTTAAAGGGACAGTTCACCCAACAAAAATGTAATTCTGTCATAATTTCCTAATTCCCAACCTGTATGAATGTATTTCTTCTGCTGAAAACAAAAGAAGATATTTTGAAGGATGTTAGTAACCTGTATGCATATTTATGTAGATGTTTGGTGAAACTTTTATACAAAAATAATACAATGTTTCCAAGAGGGACTTTGCAACCCAAAACCCTCTAAAATCACATGAAATGGTGTTTCCTGTGAGACACACACACACACACACACACATCAAGGTTGTGCAAGAACAGCGTGTCAAAACACAGTCTGTTCGTTTTCATGCCAAAACAAATCAACAATTAACCAGGCAGAGAAACTGCAGCACCGAGTGTCAAAAAAAGTATTAATTTGTAATGAAAGATCAGATTCTATTAAAATAGTAACAAATCTGCTGTGCATCCGGGATTTAAAGAGGATTGAATATTTTTCTTCCTAAATTTAGCGTTCTGCCTCCTTGAACCTTCATATAAGATTAAGATCTGCATTTGTTTTACTCTTACTGTTTTAAACTAAGCCAGTCTTTACAGAACATCCCATAGAAATTAATAACCTTGATTTGGATATTATTCTAATGTGGGCTGGAATGAATCGTGACATTGCAACGCATTTTATCTGCTGGTTTTCTTGAAAGACATTTCATACATAGGCTGTTTCTAACATTTCGGGAAACAATTACTTTTTTCAGTCTCTAGTTAAGTATAATCCATAGTGTGAACCTCTCAGTATTTGTTTTAAGATTAGGATAAGTGTAATTAAAAAAAATAAAATCCTGTCTAGGTACCTTGTGTCACTATTAAAAGTGTCCTGGCAACAACATTTTACTGTATTTTTGGGTAATTTCTGTAAAATTAAGTTAAACTTTCTGGTACTGTTCTTGTGTCGGTCAAAAATTACAGTTTTTTTTTATTTCAATGAAATGATTGTACTATATTTTAGTTTGATAATGTTTTTTATTTAATATTTTGTATTTTTAGATGATTTTATGGTAGATAAATTATATTTCTGCAGTAGTTATAATCCATTTATTCACTTTCTGAGCATGGACCTGAAAAATAAATTTCCAACTTAAACTGTCATAAATCTTGAATTCTTTGGATCACTGACTTCAGTTTGGTCAAAGAAAAAAAAAAGTTAACTTGAAAAAAGTTATAAAATGTTACATTTTGTGCATTTTTCATAGCAATAAAATACAATTTTCAATTTTTATATAAACTATATCTTTTCCAAAACACATTTTACCCTAAAACTGTGGGAAAATCAAAACCATAAATGTAAACAAGTTATGTTCCAAGTTTGAGGTTGATCATGTCTTAAAAAATGAGCTTTCAGTAAGAGTTTGTTTGGCCGCAGTACCAAACGCTTCCACTAGATGAAATTCGTCTCTCATTAATTTCCAATGCGCTCAATTTTAACCATGAACAAAACAGGTGACTATTTTTTTCAGGACCTTTTAACATTTTCGAATCATGTCCATTATTGTGTGTGTGTGTGTGTGTGTGTGTGTGTGTGTGTGTGTGTGTGTGTGTGTGTGTGTGTGTGTGTGTGTGTGTTCACACTGCATCTGCCGAAACCTCTACACATTTTTTTACCATTCTGATGAAGTAAAAAAAATTATCTAAAATAATCAAAAATAATCAAAAAATATTTGTAGGCAAGTATTTATCTAGCA